>NC_081824.1:157167219-157470250 GCF_030867095.1 Alligator mississippiensis
ATAAATCTCTAAAGGGTTTGCCACAGTGTTTTATATAGGACAGATTTACCATCCTCTCAATCACTCACAAAGCTTTAGAATAATACTGTTTAGGCCAATGAATTGTAATAAATGCAGAAAATCTACTTTTGCTTTTTAAAGCATATTATCTTTGGATCCATCTCCCATCTAAATAAATAATTCTAACCATCAACTGTTTGGCAGAGGTTTTTTAAAAGCATTCTTAATTTTTTACTTTTTTGTATCAGAAAAATCCATTTTATGATATCTGAGTCAAAGAAAAGCTACATTCATTTAGCATTTTCTTTATTCAGCCATTGGATTGAATTACTATGGTTGCAACTCTGTATATGTATGAGTTTGAGTCTGCCTTCACTAAAGTCCTCTTGCCTACATTAGGAGAAGATTTGGACACCAAATGTTCTTCTGTTTCATCTTATTTACTAGTTATTTAATGTAAAGTATTTAACTTCAGCTATAAATTGAGCTATCCACATATATAAAGATTTCATTAAACAAATAAGCTTGGAAAACAGCAATCAGCAGAGGCATTTCAAACAATATACCAGAGTACTGATCTTCAGCTTTTTTGACAACACAGAGATAAAAACCAACCTTGGATGTGACACAGAGGGGGTGCGAATGCTGAATTATTTACTGCCTTGTAAGTATAAAATAATCAAAGAACATAACATGGGAGCATCTGACATGCTGGAATGCTGTTAAAGCCAGCTAAGGCCCATCTTGCAAAAAGAGTATTGTCAGCTATGGTAATAGTAATTGGAAGTAGAGTATATTTAGCAGTTATGTAAGCTAAGTACAGGCAGTCAAAAAGCCCAATGGCGAATCAATCCAATTTCTGCTGGCTAGTCTAGGCTGTATAGATTGAATGGATAAACAAGTAAATATTCACTTTTGATTCCAGAAATGCAGCACATGCTTGCAGTGACCCAGGTCAGAAGCCAGGAGGTGCTATAGCATGCCAAGGCTATTCTGCCCATCCTGGAAGGGTGGGTTTGCAGGGGAGGCACAGGGTAGGCACAAAACATTCTGGGAGGCTGGGGGACTGTGCATTCATTTGGATGAGTTGTTGTTGGGAGTGGGTTCACTTTGGTTGTAGAAATATTCCTTGAGGCAGAGGCATCAGAAGAATTCTTCTAGTTCTCCACATTGAAGTATTTTGTTAGGGTATTTTTCTGGACAGAAATTTAGGCCTTTAGAAAGGACAGATTTTTAAGTTTTGATAAGCGTGTGTGTGGAGAGATTGATAATATTTGTGGGTTGGTTGCTGCTTTCAGTTTCATCGAGTCTGAGGTTGGAATGTTACAAGGTGTTGGTGTTGTTCCTCTGATGGTTGTTTTGTGACTGGGGAGCTTGTTCTTGGAGTAATTTGTTCCATTTCTTCTTTTTATGTAGGATGAATGCTGCAGAAAGTTTTTCGTAGTCTCTTTGTATCCATTGTATCTTGTTAGGAAAGATGATTGGATTTCTGTCTTTTAAGTTGTTGTGGTATATGGTGATTTCCTTCCTGAGTTGGTCTCTTTTGAAGTAGAGTAAGTGAAGTAGATGATTTCTAATTTTCTCTGAAGTTCTTCTGCGTAGCTGTGAAGCATATTTGGAGTTGTATGTAGTACTCAGAAGATTGTAGATGTTTAGTCCTGGGGAAACAAAGTTGTGTTTTTTGCAAAGGCTTAGAAAATATATGTCGCTGTTGAGTTTGGCTTCTTTCTTTTTCATGTTGTACAGTTCCCACAAATCGCACACGGCTGGTTATGCCATATCACCCCTCCCTTGAACCTGTACAGAAAATCCTTAAACAATTGCAACCCATACTAGAAAGAGACCCTGTTCTTAAAGAGCTCTTCCCAGAGCCACCCATCCTAGCTTTCAAACAAGCACTGAACCTGGCTAACCTCATCACCAGAAGCAAACTTCCTCAAGCCCAGAACACACCAAAAGGATCCAGACCGTGCCATGACAAGAAATGCAAAACCTGCCAACACATCTCCACCACCCCCACAATTACTACACCCCACAACAGAGCCATCAGCATCCCTGGTTCTTACAGCTGCACCTCCAGAAATGTAATATATCTCATCCAATACACCAAATGCCCTGATGGAAAATACGTAGGAGAGACCAAACAACAACTGCGCACCAGAATGAACACACACCAGAAATCCATCAAAGACAGGAATACCCAATTACCAGTGGGGGCACATTTCTCACAAGAAAACCACTCTCCAATCTCTCAGTCCTGATCCTCAAGGGAAACTTACAAAACACTTCCCAGAGACGAGCCTATGAGCTCCATTTCATCAACCTCCTGGATACTAAAAATCATGGACTAAATACAGACATTGGATTTATGAAAGATTATAACCTGCCTAACATCTGACTCCCCAGGTATCTCTCCACTTCCATCCCCCCTTCTCTGTCTTTCCCCCCCTCCCCAGCCTGTCTCTCACCCATTGACTCCTCAATCTACATTTTCACTGACTACCTGTCTTGTATGCAGACCAGCCCAGCCGCTGGCTTCTTTACTTCTCATTCCATCCAGGAAGAGCACACACCAACTGCTGAAACTTCCTTAGCCTGACGAAGGGTTTTTGAATCTGAAAGCTTGCTTAATAATTGTTTTCCAACTATTTAAGTTGGTCTAATAAAAAATATCAGATTCACCTAAAGAAACTTATCTGCCTATGTTCTTAGACCAACACAGCTGCAACCTACACCACTGTAAGTCTGATACTGCATTTGTCCAGGTTTATCTTTAAACTGGTTTTGGTCATTTTGAAAGTGGTTTATATGAACTAAATTTCTGCTGTGTTACAGATTTAAATTGGTTTTCTATCACTTATACTAGTTTACATGTAACTTCCATCCCTAGGCCTAGAGTTCAGCCCCTTGCAGTATAGTGAACTAGACCCCTGCTGACTCACCTGTCAGATTGGGTAATATATTAGGTATAACTAAAATGGCTTTTTATGAACATGTGATTGTGAGTTGTCTCCACAACCCTCCCCCCCCCCCCCCCAATGAAAAACACCAAAAACCCACTTACTCTGGGGAAGAGCAGTGCAGCACCTTATAGACTTATTCATTCAGAGAGGCATGAGCTCTTTTGAAGGCTACACCCTACTTTGTCAGATGCTATGAAAGGATTTGAAGAGAGCAGGAGTACTACCTTAAGGAATACAGTCATTTAAATTTCTGTCCCCTTTGTCATTTGAATTTACATTATCTTATTCCTTTCTATTTAGTACCCTTGCTCTATGTAAGTTCATTCATAACACCTGATGAAGTAGGCCATAGCCTATAAAAGCTTATGCCTGTCTGAACGAGTAAGTTTATAAGGACCCCTTCAGATGTTAATTCTGCTCCACAGTTGAGATGTGAGAAATTTTATTGCGGATCCCCAAAATCATGTATCCTCACACACTAAATGTGCATGGCAGGACAAGCAGTTTTGGGAATCTGAGATGGAATTTGTCAGATTCTAATAATGTGTCTGGATTAGATTAGTTGACTACATTTGCACCCCCAGGCAGAAGGAGCTGTGGTTCAGGAAGCAATTTTGAAGGCCCACAGCAGGTGGATCAGGGAGCTCTTCAACCCACATCCCATTTGCAGCTTGCAGCATGCATGCTGCTGAGAACTGGATGCCATGGGCGGCTGGGGGTATGGGGAGGAAGGGTTATCAGCATGCCTATGATACCTGGAAATAGAGGAGATCCCCCATCCCCAGCCAACCACCAGGCCAACCCGTCATTAGTCCTTGTGCTGGCAGTTGTGCATGTGCCAGGCCACGAGCAGCTAGGGATTGGGGATGTCCTCATGTAAGGTGCCTGTGGGGTCCCTGCACAGGGACATCTAAGGCACAGTCATACAGCCCAGGATCAGGCTTTGCTGCATGACTTTAAATGTACCTTTATGGAGGAGCCTATGGCCTCTCTGCCATGGCAGTAAGCTTAAAACCCTGCCATGTAGCCAGCATTGAGCTGTGCAATGGGACCTTAACATGCCAGACATTCAAACTTAACGGAAAGGCAAAACAGCCACAAAGAAGTATGGTGTAAAATGGTTTATGGCCATTTTGCCATTTGTCTTGCAGGATAATTTGCGAGGACTTCTGATATGTTACAAAAAAGTTACAGGACATTTGTTTTTAACCCACAATAAATATAACATCTGGAGGGGTCCTAGGGTGCCACTTTTGGCCTCACTTCAGACTAACATAGATAACTACCTCTCTTTACTCTGAGGAATATGTGATACTTGATGAGCTATCAAGAGCCAGAAAACTTTTAGTCACGTGTTTTAGTTTTCTATCAATTGACCACATTCTTCTCTTATGTATATGGTTGTAAATCTGGCCATTCTAGGAACCTCAATGAAGCTCCTCTTTATTTATGCCATTAGAACTAAGAACTGAATTGGCCTGTCTGCTTCTTCCAAAAGATCCTTGAGTCTACTGAACTGAAATATTTCAAAATAGCTTTTGTATAAAGACTCCTTTAAAACAAGTGGAAGATTGTTAGGATATTTTAAATCCTGATTTCATTTCATTATTGGAGTATTTTGCTTTGTTGTTACAATAATTTTTTTCTCCATGTATTATACTTACCTTCTCCAGGGTGAATTTCCTTTCTTAAGTACCTGGCACTGAGCAGTCTCTGAAACAGGGTACTCGACTAGATGAAGAACCAATAAGTTCATCACTTTTGGTTCCTATGCAGCAAAACTAGAAGCAAATGGTAGGATGTAAATGACAGAGAAATTTATAAATAGCAAATGAGCTACATTCAATTCACCTACCTTCACTTCTTCATTCATATATAAAATCAAATCCTATGTGTTAATTAGCACAGTTGATGACAACTATTTCTTTTGTTCATTACGGGCTTGATTTTTTGGTTTGCATCTGTGCATTTATTTAACCCTGTGTAAAATTGGATTATAAATCAGGTAGTAACATTGAACAGGTGCAAATCACTGCACAAAGTACAGTCCCATGTTTAAGCCTTTTTTTAGTCTACTGGGATGAATGCTGATTTATGTAGATGTAAAATAAAATTATTTTACAACATATCAAGCAAAGCATGATTCCTCCTGTATTGATACAGAAGCTGAGCAGACCAAGATCTGAGAGGGAGAGAGAACCATCAGAACCTACTGCAGAAGAATGAAGTTCCTTCACAGATGATTTACCTCCTTTACTCTCCTGTGATCTAGAAATAAACTGGACTGTTTTTTCTGTTGCGAGGATGACAATTATGTTCCCTTGAAAGAAGTTTATAGGGAACTCTGAGGGGAGCCAAAACCCTGACCAAAAACACTCTTCTGCTTGCTCTTTCCAAACTCTTTTTGCCTCCCCTTTTCTCCAATGCCAAGGAAAATACCACCATTTTCACTCAGATCAACATCCTCTGGATATCTTTTGTTAATGAAACATTCAGGCCAAACTAAGCTTTGCTACTATCTTCTTTAAAATAGTAAAGAAAATACCCCTTCTTCCTGTCACAGTAGTTAAAATCCTGTCTACAAATACTGCAACCTTTTCCTTGACCTCACTTATCTCTGTGATCCTTTCATTTATTGTGAAATACAGCTGAAAAGATAATGGTCTAGCACTCTAATATCATTCACGTCTTCAGATTTCTTCCTTTCACTTCCCACAGGCTTACCTTATCCTGGTCAAATTTTTCATTCTCACATTTAATGTCCTGCCAAACATGCACCTTGGATAAAACTTGTTATCATACTCCACCCTTACTTTGCTAGTTGCTAACAGCCTCAAGGCTCTTTGATTTTTCCGTTGTCCAGTCTTTGTACTTTGTTCCACGTTGACCCTAGGCATGAAATGATTTCCTACTTCAACTAACCTAGACTTCCTCTTCCTAAGGTTCAGTTCGCAACTGACCCTTGTCAAATATCCTATGAACATTATATAAAATGGAAAGTAGTGTGTAGAAAATAAAGAATCTGAAAGACAATAAAAATGAAGTAACATGATCATACATATAAGGAATAGTTGTAGACCTTAAGTTCTTTGAGGCAGAGGTTTTGCTTTGTTCAGTTTCATGCAAACTCTGGTATAAGACAGGATCCTGGTCTTTGCCTGGTGCTTCCATGAACTCCTTTTAATGCAACTAAAAGAATGGTAATAATAATTATAAGTATAATGATAGGAATACCCTGACTTACAACAGAAAATATATTTTAAAAATAATTTAAAAAATATATATGGAGTGTTAGGGTGACAGCATTTGGATCTTGGGGAGCACTGGATTTGCAGCTGAATAAAGGCTTTAGCCTGTGGCCAACAAAGCTGCTAACCACAAGGCAGAATGGATATATTAAGTTAAAAGTAACTAAAAAAGTAATTAAAATGTTAATTAAATTAAAAGTAACATTGCAAGATGCTTAAGCAAGCATTTTTCCTAACAATGTGACAGTGTTGTAAGATTAGCTCATTGTGTAAGGAGAACAGGATGAAGCCCACCAGCTATCATTGGAGATAAGCAAAAGTAAGTCCTTGCAGATGAAGAAGAAATCAGCAAGAAACCGCAAGTGACTGGGAGAATCCAGGTTCACAGTCTTGAGCATGTGTTCATAGCAAAAAGGCATGTAAATGAATGAAATGCATAGGCAATTCCATGCTAATGAAGTAAACAGTAAATAGAGGCAGAGCTTGAGATAGGAGAGAATATGGGTGGAGCAAAGGAGGGGCAAAGGTGAAGTAAATGTTAATGAATGTGAATCAATGTGTATAAATATGGAAAAAAACTAATGCTTATTGTAGTTTTTTGAACATTACTGTTGGAGGTGGCTCAAAGATGTTTCCATTCTGAATTGTTGAGCAATGTGTGCTGGTGTTTGCTCTCTGAGCAATTGGATCATCGTCTCCCTAGTCCTTGGGCACCGCATAGAGTTGGGGTCTAATGTGGACCATCATACTTCAGGGGTATAATCTAATTAACTGGTTTTAGGAAGAAACTTTCCTCTACCTATTCCACAGGTTTTTATACCACTCTCTAAACCAGGTGGTTCTGGGCACTACTTTATCTGGTTGTTCAACTAAATGTGTTACTGGACCAATTCCTAAAACATTATATATATCTTAAGATGTCACAGGCCTACAGCACTTCAGGAAATTAGCTGTGAAACCTTGAAAAGTCCTGGCACAGAAGCAAATAAAGGAGCCAGACCGCAACATGAAAGTTCCCTTCACAATTAATATCAAGCATGAATCTGTATTTATTTTGTGAAGAGGTAAAAGTAAATATAAACTTAACACTTGGCCAGGAAATTTTTTGTAGCCAATGATGCCTTGGATAAGACAAACTTGACACAGAAAGAAATAAAATCTTACAGTCTTTATTATCTGATAATTCTTATCCTCTATCCCCTTTTATTCCTCCATACTATGTTTTCCCCTTACCAATTATATTTATCATGAAAAAGTATGAAGGTAACTTCTAGGGAAGTTACCAGGTCTTTTTTGAATCTTGTGCAATGCTAACCAGACATTAGCTATTGCATAAATAATAAGACGAGTAATATTAGGTTGAGTTTGTATGCCTATACCTGTTATTGCTTGGATCCCATTCACTTATAACACTTCCTCTAGTTTTTGTGAAATGTAAATGTTATATTCCATATTATTTAATAAATGTGTAAGACTGACAAACTTGGACTTTAAAGTGTTCTATTTGTTCAATGATTATCTTTTTTTGTAAGCTTTTATTCTAATGGAGTTGGCAAGGGTGGAGTGAGAGCATAATAAAAGCAGTTTTTGGAAAACTTGTTTGCCAGCTGTTGCATAAATCAATACTTTGTCATGACTTTGGGTTTCACAACCAATTTGGTAAAGTGGCCTCAGCTGTTAAATACTAAAAATAAAATGTTTTAGGAGGAGTTGAAACCTTGAAATGTAGTACAAACATTGTCTGACAAGTCTATTTCTTCTCAAATACTTATAGACTACTATTATATTTGTTTCTTCCTGTCCCTTTTAAGTCAACTTTGTTTCCTATAAATTGATTAGAATTTTTACCTGGAAGTTTATCTGGAAAACAATGTGAAAAGTGTCTAATTCTTTCCCTCTTGTTTTTGACTAACCTTCTTGGAATGCATTATAAAAGGAAATTAAAAGACTATTTGGGGGTCTCAACAAATGTAGAAGCAAACTGCAGCATAAATTCAAAGCCATATGAGATCAGGGAAAAAAAGGAAGTTGTAGTAGTCATGGTCTATGATTTCTATCTTGTGTCAATGTTTGGAAGAAGAGATCAAAAGGAGGAATAAAAATAATTTAATAATGAGCCAGATATGAGAGAAAAAAGAAGGATATGAAAAGGATGCTATGGACCAAATCCCATTTCATATTTGTGTCCCCAATTACTGTTTGTTAGGCCTGTGCAAAGTGGCTAGTATTCGCTTTGGATTCAGCCGATTCAGGGAACAGTGATTCAGTTCAGTGATTCGAATCACTGTCCTGAATTGATTTGGCCAAATCTCTGAATCACCCAAGCCCATCCCCACCCACTCTCCCAGCCTGGCAATGGCTGCCCTGCCTGCCCCAGCTCCTAGCACTTTGGGAAAATAAAGCCTGAACTCACTGGGTGCTGCCAGGCAGGGGGATGATCCCCACTGTCCCACACTGTGTGGAGGGCTCTTCCGCAAGCCCCCCAAAGCCCTGCAGCCACTGCAGGCACCAGCGGGCCTGGGGGGGGTTCTTAAAGGCCCAGAGCTGGGGCTAGCAGGACAGCTGGGGGGGTGGCTGAGGCAGCGGGCAGGGGTTGGGGGACTTGTGGCAGAGGACCCCATGCAGTGTGGGGCAGTGGGTGGTAGCGGGGATTGCCTTTCTGCCCAGCAGCACCCAATGAGTGGGGCTTTTTTTTAAAGCACCAGGAGCTGGGGTGGGCAGGGCATCCATGGGGGGGGGCTGGGGGAGCAGGCAGGGGATGGGGTCCGGCGGAGGTTCCACCATGGCCCCCTCCCCTGGCCCCTACTTACTGGCATGGAGTCTGGCTCCAGCTCCCTGCTGCAGTGGGTGGGGACTGCCCAAATCATCAAGGCTCTCCAAATCTTTTTGGAAGATTTGGAGAGATTTGAATTTATTTGGACCTTTTTATTGGTCCCCTGATTCGATTCAGATTTAGAGATTCGGCCACCGAATTGGGCCGAATCTCCTCTGAATTGAATCGACACCTGAAGCTTCATACAGTCCTACTGCTTAGGCTTCCAAATGTAGCCTTGTGTCATTTTTAGAAATTATGCAGATTTTAGCTTCTGTTATAACATGTGTTAGTAGCATTAGTGCATAAAGGTGAATCAGAATTGCCCCAAGACTGTATCTGCGTAACTAAGTAAAAAAGCTTTGGCATTTGCTACATTTAATTTCATAGTTTCTAGGGTCAGAAGGCACCTGAATAGATCATCAATTCTGACCCTCTACCCTGGGCAGGAATGAGTGCTGGGATCATAACACCCCAGCTACAAATTTATCCAACCTCCTCTTGAAGACCCCCAAGGTAGGGGAGAGCACCACCTCCCTTGGAAGCCTATTCCAGAGCCTGGCAGCCCTAACTGTAAAGTAATGCCTCCTGATATCAAGCCTGAACCTGCTCTCAAACAGTTTGTGGCCATTATTCCTTGTTATCCCAGGTGGGACCAAGGGGAACAGAGCCTTGCCTATTTTCCACTGGTCCCCCCTGGTGAGTTAATAGACAGCCACCAGATCCCCTCTCAGTCTTCTCTTGTGGAGGCTGAATAGATTCACGCACTTTAATTTATCCTAAAGGGATCCTAAAGATATAAGTATGAGCAGAGAAGACAAGATACTATGTTGAGGGATACATAACCTCATACCTTAAGGTTAGAGAAAATAATTGAAACCTTGACACTGACCTTCATTAGGTTAGAGTGTAAAGGATGAGAGTATAAAGGATAACTAGGAGAGGACCAAAGTTTGAGATGAAAAGGACATAGATGGAAAGGAGTGGAAAGGAGAACTATACTGAGGGAGTGAGAGAAGGGAGGACTGAGAGCAGGAGCAAGAGAAATTGGGAGTTGAGCTGTAGCACATACCAAAGTTGCTCTGGCCAAACTCCAGTCCATAGTTGCACTCTGCCTTGTTTTTCAGTTTCCCTTTTCTGTTTTATGTTTAGGGATCTTCACTTCTTGCCTTAAAATATTGTGCAGTACGATTAAACACCACAACATATACTGCTGATATTCAAAATAGAAAAGCATGTTTTTCAGCTGTAACTCCGTATAGAAGCTTTATATAACAATGTTCCTAGGTCTGTAAAATCTTGGGATCATAAAAATTATGTAAGTGTAAAATTGTACAATTATGTGATAACAGTCTCTGCAACTAACAGCTCTTAGGGCTGGACTATTTGGCTATACGACTATTCTCCCCTTCTAGTAAAAAAAACAAACAAATTAATTTTTAGCTGGTTTATCCGTGATGTATTTATTTTCTCAGAATACACTTTGGAGTCTCATTTTGTATAATAGTGGGGGGATCTATAGGTGCAATTTACTTCAGAGTTGACTATTTAGCTTCATAGTAAAGTGTTACCATATACATGTGTGGCGCTATTAGGCCAGAGTAAAGTAATTAACTCTGCCATAGGATAGTACTGCCCAACACAAGCACTATCCTATTACAGAGTTATTTACTCCACTGCAACACGTGTGTAGACAGTGACCAGGACTGGGTAGGGTACAAGGGTGCTACAGTAGAAGTCTCATGTGTCAGACAACCCCTCCACAGCACATTGAGCCAGGGAAGAGCAGCTCTGGGCTGGCAGGCTGGCATGCTGACACCCCCGCCCCCCCCCGTCACTGCTTTGCTACCCTGGCTTAATGTGCTGTGGTCTCAGGTACACCTGTAACCACTGTGCCTGGAATAAACTCTGGCACATTAATTGCATGTGTAGATATGCCCAGTGGCAACTAGAAGACACAATCAGGATTGGGAGCCCATTGCCCTTGGCCCTATACAAACACATGAAAAATGTAGGTCCAGTCTCAAAAACTTGCGTGGAAGATGTCATAAGGCATGTTTAAATGACTTGCTGGAAGAAATAAATCCACCTCCTGAGCACTCTTCATGATTAGAGGATACAAGGAGAGAGTCCGGAGATAAAAAGTGTTTAACTAATGAATACATTGCCACATTGCACTGTAAATGGAAATAAATCAGGGCCTTCAGTAGGAAAGTTTGCTAGTAGTATATGGCTCTCCGCCCTTCAATGCAAATGTGACAGGTGGGCGGGACCAGAAGTCCCGCCCCCTTCGCTCCACCCCCTTTCCCCTTTTATGGTGTGTGACGTCATCAGCCACACCCCCTGACCCCGGTCACATGGTGCATGACATCAGCAACTCCGCCCCTGACCCCGGTCACGTGGTGCATGACATCAGCAACTCCACCCCTGACCCCGGTCACATGGTGCGTGACATCAGCAACTCTGCCCCTGACCCCGGTCACATGGTGCGTGACATCAGCAACTCTGCCCCTGACCCCGGTCACATGGTGCATGACATCAGCAACTCCACCCCTGACCCCGGTCACATGGTGCATGACATCAGCAACTCCGCCTCTGACCCCAATCACATGGTGCGTGACATCAGCAACTCCGTCCCTGACCCCAAACACGTGGTGTGTGACACCAACACCACATGGTTCATGACATCAGAAGGACAACCCAGGCAGACCCTCGAAGCCGAACCCCTCATGCTGCAAGATCCGCCCTAGATCACATGGTGCTGTTATGGCCTATCAGGTCCCTGACCACTCTAACCCCCCTACGCCGGAGCACAGACATGGCCTATGGGGTGGTAGGGTGGTGATGTGACCCCTCTAAACAACCCGCCCCAACACCCCCAACCAATTGGCAGGGGTTTCAGAGGCCTCAGACCTCCCAAGAACAATCCTGAACCAATTGGAATGAGTACAGTGGGGGGGGGGGTTTAGGCGGCAAACCCACTAGGTCTATCTGCTTTCCCAAACGACCCCTCTGTTTATCTGAGACCGTGCTAAGGCAAGCAAGGGCAGATATGGATTCTTTCACAACGCCTGTAGGCCCACTCACTACACCACCAAGACGGCCTTATAGAAACCGTTACCGTAGAAATAGTTTTGAGGAGGAGACCCGACTCCTTGCCCAAAGACTCTTTGAGACGCCTGACCCTGTTGGGGAAGAGTCTGTGAACAGGCAATTGGAGGAGACCCAGGACCTCGAAGCAGATGTTGAGGTTTTGGAAGATGGTATCTTTGTGCCTGAGCCTGTGTGCGAAGTAGAGGTCACTGCAGAGGAGAGACCGGTAAGAGACTTGGAGCATGAATGTGGGGGTCTTTGGGTTGTGACGGTAGTGGTGGGGTTCACTTCATGGCGCACGTGTGTTTGGAAGTAGCTAACTTAGTCCTTTATTTGAACACCAGAAAACCTCCTCACCAGTACACCAGAAGGAAGTGTATGCTTCTGCAGAGAGCAAAGACTTGATGAGGCTGAAGAGTTAAGAAGTGAGCTCGGCATCGAATCTACACAAGCTCTTACATCACGTGAACGTAAAGTTTTCATGAAGTCTCTTGTTCGCGTTTCCTTTTATGGCATAATGAAATACTGCTTGAGGCAGAGACTTTTTGACCTATGCTGGGGGTGCACATTTGACTTAGGGGGTCAAGAAGCCCACGAATGTATTACTTGGTTAGATGAAGACATAAATAAAATAATTCAGGATCTTTGCCAGGAAATATGTCTTGATAGCATTTTCAATGCTGTTATAATCATAGGGTTTGCCAGGAACAGTCTCAGAATTACTGAGAAACACTTTATTCAGGTTAGACAGCTTTTAAATACTGTGTATTCTGCAGAAGATCCCAAGGCTGCCCTTCATGATTTGATCACTGAGGAAGATGAAACACTCATACCCCATATTGAATGCTTAATTGGTGCTAGAGATTATAAAACCCTGCTTAAGAGAAGGGATTAGCAAAACGAGTTTGGGGCGTACCTCTGTTGCTGTTCTGGGTGGGAGACTGGGGAATGTGAGGCTGTAAAACACAACAACAGTTTTCTACATCTAATGCATTTTAGCATTTGCTTTAGTGTCTTGGATATCTAATCACATACATATAGGGTTTTTTTGTAAAGATAAAACAATGAGACTTAATGGTCATTAGAAATGATAAAAATCCTTCTTAGGAGAAGGGGTAACAAAATAAACTAGTAAAGTATTGTAAAAGTTTTAATGGAAATAAAGACTGAATTTAAAAACATATATTCTCACAGCTTTTGTATGGTATGGTTGGGGTGGGGTGGGGTGGGGTGGGGGTCTTGTTATAAAGATAAAACAGACCTCAAAAAAAAAAAAAAGATGACCATAAGTTATCTCTTACCAAAAGGCCTGATGTAAAGATAAGGCCGACAAGGCATAATGGTCACTGGATATGATAAGAAACACTTCTTAGAAGAAAGTTTAACAAAATAAACTAATAAATATTATAAAAGTTTTTAAGGGAAATAAAGACTGAATTTAAAAATATATATTCTCACATATTGTGTATGGTATAGGGGTGGCGGGGGTGTGTATCATAAAGATAAAAAAACAAGCGGCCTGGTGTGTCCAGATCGCCACATGTTTTAAGACTAAAAGGGAGTGGAGGTGTCTTTTAGTGCTGACTATTTTAATACAGTTATATTTTACTTTATACATACACTATTTTCCGGTCGACAATGCATAATTGTCACTGGATATGATAAGAAACACTTCTTAGAAGAAGGATTAACAAAATAAACTAATAAAATATTATAAAAGTTTTTAAGGGAAATAAAGACTGAATTTAAAAAGATATATTCTCACAGATTGTGTTATGGTATAGGGGTGATGGGGTGTGTGTTATAAAGATAAAACAGAGGCCTGGTGTGTCCAGATCACCACATTTTTTAAGACTAAAGGGGGTGGGTTGTCTTTTAGTGCTGACTATTTTAATACAGTTATATTTTACTTTATACATGCACTATTTTCCTTAATCTATTATTTAATTTTTAATTCAGAGGACTTACTTATTGTATCATTTCATTTATATTACAGAGAGCTTATCAAGTGGGGAAGCCCCAGGCCATTTTACCACAATAAGGTAAAAATTATTTTAAAAGGATTGGGTTATTTGTGGCAGTGTTGCTATAATCACACTAAGTTATAACAACTGTTTGTTTTCAAACAGAACTTCTTCTTCTAAAATAGAAAAGCAGAACAAGCACATACAGTCATGTTTTTACCCAGTAGTAAAAGGTAATTTTTCTGAAACTGTGTGTTTCCTGTGGGAGGAGAATCTGTGTGTAGGGGTTAAGCAAATTTTAAATTTACAGTGTGTGAGGAAAGTGAATTCTCAATGCTGAGATATAAATTTTATATTTCCTAAGTGATCACACACACCACACCCAAAGAAGAGCAGGGACCTGGGCAGATACCTCTAAAAGCACAGCCTGCAGATCATAACACCCAAGGATCAGAAGACGGATGGGACAGAACAGAAGGGTACGATTCCTCGGAGGAAAACAAGCCACATACCTCTGAGAAACTCACATGTAAAAAGACTAGGATTCACACCCCCAAAACAGGTGATCTGAACCCTGTGAATAAGAAACCCAGGACTGATTGCTTGCACAATTTACAAAAAGAGGAGAGTCTTTCTCCTTTTTTGAAAGATCATAATTATTGTGAAAAAAAAAAAAGAGGGTGGGTTTTCGAGGTGGGTATAAACACCCTGTCTTGAAAGATCATGATTATTGTGAAAAAAAGAAGGGGGTTTGGAGTGGTACACACAGGCGTATACGTCTCAGAAAGAGTGCGCAAAGCCCTTTGAAAGATCATGATTATTGTGAAAAAAAGAGGGGGATTTGGAGTGGTACACGCAGGTGTATACATCTCAGAAAGAGTGTGCAGAGCGCTTTGAAAGATCATGATTACTACCAGCGCAAAAGGGTAAATTTCACTCAGAGAGGAGGTAGTCTGTGTAATTCGGACAGCAGGCGTAGTCTGTATCATAAGAGGGGGAGTCATGGTAAACGTGGGGGTAAAAATGGTTGGCCAACCAGCAAGTGGCTTGCGGGGAAAAAAGTAAGGGCCTGGTTAAAGAAGAGTGTGGGGAAGGCTAAACACCATTTGAGGAAAAAAAAAAAGAGATCCCCTAGGGATCCCTCAAACACTTCTCCTCCTATCAGTCCTGAACTTTCACCAGAACCCCCGGAGCCAGAGAGAGGGGATGGAGAACATGGTTTAGGAACCCCTTTAGAGGGTCCCTCAAATGTACCCCAGACACCCAGATCGGACCTTTCACCAGAACCCACAGAACCAGAGAGGGGAGATGGTGACTATGGTTTAGGAAGACCCTTAGAGGGTCCCTCAAATGTTCCCAGACCTTCCCCATCACCAAGACCTGAGGGGTCAGAGGGTTGGAATAACAAATCTGTTGTAGAATACAGTTTAGAGGACCCCTTAAGCGCCCCTCGGTCTCCTGAGTCATCAGAGGATGTTTTACCGGATGTACATATTCATAGATTCATAGATTCATAGATGTTAGGGTCAGAAGGGACCTCAATAGATCATCAAGTCCGACCCCCTGCATAAGCAGGAAAGAGTGTTGGGTCTAGATGACCCCAGCTAGATACTCGTCTAACCTCCTCTTGAAGACCCCCAGGGTAGGGGAGAGCACCACCTCCCTTGGGAGCCCGTTCCAGACCTTGGCCACTCGAACTGTGAAGAAGTTCTTCCTTATGTCCAGTCTAAATCTGCTCTCTACTAGCTTGTGGCCATTGTTTCTTGTAACCCCCGGGGGCACCTTGGTGAATAAATCCTCACCAATTCCCTTCTGTGCCCCCGTGATGAACTTATAGGCAGCCACAAGGTAGCCTCTCAACCTTCTCTTGCGGAGGCTGAAAAGGTCCAGTTTCTCTAGTCTCTCCTCGTAGGGCTTGGTCTGCAGGCCCTTGACCATACGAGTTGCCCTTCGCTGTACCCTCTCCAGGTTATCCGCATCCTTTTTGAACTGTGGCGCCCAGAATTGCACGCAGTACTCCAACTGCGGTCTGACCAACGCCCTATAGAGGGGAAGTATCACCTCCCTGGACCTATTTGTCATGCATCTGCTGATGCACGATAAAGTGCCATTGGCTTTTCTGATGGCTTCGTCACACTGCCGGCTCATGTTCATCTTGGAGTCCACTAGGACTCCAAGATCCCTTTCCGCCTCTGTGCCACCCAGCAGGTCATTCCCTAGGCTGTAGGTGTGCTGGACATTTTTCCTCCCTAGGTGCAGCACTTTGCATTTCTCCTTGTTGAACTGCATCCTGTTGTTTTCTGCCCACTTGTCCAACCTATCCAGGTCTGCCTGCAGCTGTTCCCTGCCCTCCGGCGTGTCCACTTCTCCCCATAGCTTTGTGTCATCTGCAAACTTGGACAGAGTACATTTCACTCCCACGTCCAAGTCGCTGATGAAGACATTAAAGAGTATCGGTCCAAGGACCAAGCCCTGCGGGACCCCACTGGCCACACCCTTCCAGGTCGAGACCGACCCATCTACCACGACTCTTTGGGTGCGACCCTCTAGCCAATTCGCCACCCACTGGACTGTGCAGTCATCCACATCACAGCCTCTTAACTTGTTCACCAGTATGGGGTGGGATACCGTATCAAAGGCCTTCCTGAAGTCTAAGTATACGACATCCACCCCTCCTCCTGTGTCCAGGCGTTTCGTAACCTGGTCATAGAAACAGACTAGGTTGGTCAGGCACGATCTGCCCGCCACAAACCCATGCTGGTTTCCCCTCAGCATAATTTGTCCTGCCGGGCTCTCACAAATGTGAGCCTTGATAATTTTTTCAAAGACTTTACCAAGGATGGAGGTGAGACTGACTGGCCTATAGTTGCCCGGGTCCTCCTTCCTCCCCTTTTTGAAAATGGGGACCACGTTGGCCCTTTTCCAGTCCTCCGGGACTTGGCCCGTGCGCCACGAGCATTTGAATATTCCCGCCAGTGGCTCTGCAATGACGTCGGCCAGTGGCTTCAGCACCCTCGGATGGAGCCCATCCGGGCCTGCCGACTTAAAGGCATCCAGTTCTTCCAAGTGACTCTGCACCACCTCAGGATCTACGCATGGAAGTCTGGCGCCTTGCTGCTGCCTCTCTACAACCCCAGTGAGAGACTTGTCGTGCCCCTCGCTTAGGAACACTGAGGCAAAGAACTCGTTGAGGAGTTCAGCCTTGTCCCCCCTGTCTGTCACCAATTGTTTCTGCCCATTTAGCAGCGGTCCTATTCCTCCCTGGGCCTTCCTTTTACTCCCAATATATCTAAAAAACAATTTCTTGTTGTCCTTTACTTGGGATGCCATCCTCAGCTCCATGGTAGCTTTGGCCCACCTAACTGCCTCCCTACAAGCACGAGCAGAGGAGGTATATTCATCTTTAGTGATCTCACCCTGTTTCCACTTTTTATGTGCTCCCCTTTTGGCCCTTAGGCTGCCCTGGATTTCTCTGGTCAGCCAGGGAAGCCTCCTGGCCCCTTTCCCTCTTTTGCCTCGCTCGGGGATCGTCTTGCTTTGTGCCCAATGGATCGTTTCCTTTAGGCACAGCCACCCTTCTTGGGCACCCATCCCATCAAAACTCCTACTCTGCAGTGCTTCCTTGACTAATCGCCTGAGTGCAATGAGATCAGCTTTCCTAAAGTCTAGCACTTTCACCCTACTAGTTACCTTACCCACTCGCCATCTTATGTTGAATTCTATTATAAGGTGATCACTGTCTCCCAGATAGCTACCGATCTGGAGGTCCCCTATCATGTCATCTCCCGTTGCCAATACCAGATCCAGTATGGCATTCCCCCTAGTGGGACCATGCACCTCCTGTGTCAGGTGGAGGTCCTGTACACAAGTTAGAAACCTGCATGAGCGATGGGACCTTGCTGTCTGCGTCTCCCAGCAGATGTCCGGGTAGTTTAGGTCCCCCATGACTACCGCCTCTTTAGCTTTTATGGTCTCCGAGAGTTGCCTCAGGAGCCCCGCATCTATTTCTTCCCCTTGGTGTGGGGGTCTGTAACAGACCCCTACCACCAAATCCCTTTCTCCTTGCCCCCCATGTAGCCTAACCCACAATCCTTCTACTTCCTCAACCTCGGATTCTGTCTTGATGAGGGTTGATGTGTATTGCTCACTGACATAAAGTGCAACCCCCCCCCCTTTCTTCCCCGACCTGTCCTTTCTATACAATCTATAGCCCTCAATATGTACCGCCCAGTCATGGGATGAATCCCACCAGGTCTCTGTTAGCCCCACTAAGTCATAGGTGTTTAGTGCAAGCAGGAGCGCTAGTTCATCCTGCTTGTTCCCCATGCTCCTAGCATTAGTTTATAGGCACTTGAGCCCTGCGACTGGTGCCTTTGCTGCCCCCCTGCTCCCAGTCCCATGGGGCCCATTGTTTCTTACCTTCTTGTTCCTTACCTGTTCTGTTGTGCTGGCCTCCCCATGGCTTTCAGGTTCCCAATGTTCTCCTTCTTCAGGCTGGGCTGTCCTTGTGGGTGCCACATGGTTTGGTGGTCCACAGCTTCCCCTGCCCTCGTACTCCCCTCCCCCCGACAAGCCTAGTTTAAAGCCCGCCGGAGGATATCCACCAACCTAGAAGAAAACACACGCTTACCTTTGGGGGACAGGTGAAGCCCATCCCAGCTGAGCATGTCCCTCGTCGTGATGTGTGGGTCATCGTCCAGGAAGCCGAAGCCTGCCTTGAGACACCACTGCCGAAGCCGCTAGTTGGTCTCTCTGATGCAGTTCTCCTGCCGTCTTCCTCGTCCGGTCACTGGTAGGATGGAAGAGAAAACCACCTGGGCACCGAACTCCTTCAGCACGCCACCCAGAGCACAGTAGTCCGCCATCAAGTGATCGGGGGTTCTCCTGGCCGCATCATTAGTACCCACATGGACTAGGACCATGGGGTAATAATCGGTGGGCTTGATCCTGGCCTGGATTACCTCCGTCACATCCCGAATCTTTACTCCAGGGAGGCAGCATACCTCTCGTGCCAAGGGGTCCTGGTGGGTGAGAAGGCAAGAGTGGTCTGTAGCCAGGTTTGGAGGCATGAGGTACACTGAGGAGTTCCGTTTTGTGAATCTGGAGCATGTGCCGTTACACGTGGCATACGAAGCCATAACCCATGGGGTGGAAGAAATTGTAGCAGAACTCCGCCAGAGATTCACAGGCAACGATTATGCCCAGTTACGTATTCAGGCAGATAGTTTGTCAAACTGCTTATACTCTCGAGCTATTAATTTAAACAAGATGACCCCTGAGCTGTTTTTAGAGTGGCTCAGTAAGCTGTTACAAAGCCAGAGAGAAATATTGCTCGATTCAACATTTCGGCTGGTTGTGATTGTTGTGAAAGGCCGGGGAGGTGGGAGCCGTAGAGTTATAAGATCTATCCCCTATTCTCAGATCATTACTAAAAAGAGGAAGTATTTAATAGACTTGAATACCTATGATCCTAACCTGTGCTTTGCAGGCAGTCTATTGGCTGTTACAAAACGTAGAGGGGCCAGAGATGTCGAACTGCTAGATGGTACCAAAGAACTGCATAGGAAATTAGGACTGTCTATATATCAGAAGGTTATGCTCCATCAAGTACCTTTGTTTGAAGACCTTGAGCAGGTTAACATTCACATAGTGATGCATAAGGAAAAAACTGGGTGGAGTTTATTTAAAACACAGGACACTCCCAGATACCCTGACACCTGTTTTCTTCTGCTACATGGTGAACATTATTATGGTGTTTTAGATGTGAGAAATGTGTTTGGCATGAGAAATTATTGTGATCTTTGTCAGACGTTGTACAGCCATAGCCACACGTGCAGGTTCTGATGTCGTCTTTGCCTGAGCCCAAACTGCTCTGAAAATGTGGGCAAGACACAGAGGTGCCCTAACTGTAAACTGTTCTGTCATTCCAAAGAGTGCTTAGAAAAGCACGTGGCCCTGGCCTCTGAAAATAGGATTGAATGTCTGACTAAAACTCTGTGCGATGAGTGTAAATCTTATGTGGACAAAAAGCACAAGTGGAAAGGGCGACAGTGCAAACAGTGTTATGGGAAAATCACGGATGTAAACAAACACTGGTGCTTTATGCGCCAGATTAAAGAGCCTGAAGAAGGCGAGGGGTACATTTTTTATGATTTTGAATGTGTGCAGGAGACGGGTATGCATGTGCCCAACTATATTTTTGCAATGGAGCTAAAGACAGGGGAAAAAAAACCTCAGAAAGACACAGGCAAAAACCCCAAAAGGGTTTGTAAAGCTAAGCCCAAAAAGCCAGAAAGCACTTGGGAGTTTAAGGGTGAAGAGTGTCTGTCTGATTTTATTAAGGTTTTTATGGATAAAAAGTTCAAGAACTACACCTTCATAGCTCACAACGCCAAAGGCTACGACGGTTACTTTGTTGTCAGCCAGTTATTGAAGGAAAAAATGGGTGTGAAACTAATCACTCAGGGCGGTAAACTCATGTGCATTGAAGTGACCAGGCTAGGCATCCGTTTCATAGATTCTTTAAACTTTTTGCCTATGAAACTTAGCAGACTTCCACAGGCGATGGGATTTGAAGGATGCAAAGTTTATTTCCCACATTTTTTTAACAGGGCAGAAAACCAAAACTATGTGGGACCTCTCCCAAAGATGGAGTACTACGGTGTTGAAAATATGATGTCCAGTGAGAAAGGGCAGTTTTTAGAATGGTATCAGAATAACCGCGATAAGACCTTTGACATGCAGAAGGAGCTGGCCTATTATTGCCAGCAGGATGTAAAAATTTTGAAAGAGGCCTGTTGTCTCTACAGGGATGAGATTATGAAAATGACATGGCGGGTAGACCAAGTGAAAGTAGATGGTGAACTCCAAAATGTAGTACGCTGCATAGATCCTTTTCAATACATCACGCTGGCTTCCATCTGTATGGCCATGTACAGGTTTATGTTTTTGGAACCACAGACCATAGCGCTTCTCCCCCCAGACAACTATCACAGGCAGAAAAAGAGGTTTTCAACCCCATCTATTCAGTGGCTAATGTACATATTGGAGAAAGAAAATATTCAAATTCAACATGCCTTACAGGGTGGGGAATTTCATGTAGGTCCCTATTTTTTAGACGGCTATGCCAACATTGGTGGGGAACCTACGGCGTTTGAATTTAATGGATGCTTTTTCCACGGCTGTGTCACTTGCTACAATGAGAAAGACCAGAACCCTTTGACAGGGACGACCTTCGGGTTTCTGAATTATCAGGCATTGCACAAGACCGATTATCTCAAGAGAGAAGGGTTTACCGTTAGGACCATTTGGGAGCACGAGTGGAGGGCTCTGTTAGAAACGGATGGGGAGCTGGCAGATTTTTTAAGCAGAAACCCGCTGCCTTCTCCACTGGTGCCTAGGGATGCTCTTTTTGGGGGCAGAACTAATGCCATCTGTCTATATTACCAAACTAAACCTGGCGAACAAATACACTATTATGATTTTACCAGTCTTTACCCCTTTATAAACAAAATGAAGGAATACCCAATCAGACACCCTGAAATCATTCATGACAATTTCCAACCCCTGTCAAGCTATTTTGGAATAGCCAGGGTGAGACTATACCCACCGCGAAGTCTTTTTTTCCCTGTGCTACCCACTAGGATGAACGGGAAACTTATGTTCACGCTGTGCCGCCTCTGCGCGGAAACAAGACAGCAAAAGTGTGACCACACAGATGAAGAGAGGGCCCTCCTGGGCACGTGGTGCACACCAGAATTGAATAAAGCTATCGCTAAGGGGTACAGAGTAGCTCAAATCTATGAAGTTTGGCATTTTGCTGAGAAGTCTAGCACCCTTTTTTCAGAGTACATAAAAATGCACCTCCGTCAGAAGCAGGAAGCCTCGGGCTACCCCGCCTGGTGTAGTGACCTAGAAAAACAAGAGAGATACGTGGCCAATTTCTTGCAAAAAGAAGTCATGACCTTACGCCCTGAGCACATCAAACCCAATCCTGCCAAGCGCCAAATAGCAAAATTGTTTCTAAATTCTTTGTGGGGTAAATTCGGTTAGAGAACCAACTTGCCCAACACCAGCATCGTTAGAGACCCCGAAGAACTCTTTGGCTACCTCTTTTCTCCCGCCTATGAAATTTCATCTTGTGACTTTATTGATGATGAGGCAGCCTGCGTGTCTTGGAAACATGCCAAAGAGCGTTACACAGTCTCTGGTAACACAAACATCTTTATAGCCTGTTTCACCACCGCTTATGCATGCTTAGAGTTGTACTCGCTGTTAGACAGCTTGCAAGAACGTTGTCTGTACCACGACACAGATTCTGTGATATTTGTGAGCCGCGAGGGAGATTGGAATCCCCCGCTAGGTGATTATTTAGGTGAGCTCACCAGCGAAATCCCGCCAGATGAACACATCACAGAGTTTGTGTCGACCGGTCCAAAAACCTACGGGTACAAGCTGTCTGGGGGAAAGGTTTGCTTGAAGGTGAAAGGGATTACCCTGAATGTGGCCAACAGTGAAAAAGTCAACTTTGAAACCTTGAGAGATCTTGTTCTAGATTATGGGGCAAACCCCACTGGGGACACCCCTAAAACAATTGTGATACAACAGCGCTCTATCGTCAGGAACAAAAGCAAGTGGACGATAGAAACCAAAACCTTGAGAAAAACGCAGAAAGTCGTTTATGACAAAAGGGTCCTCACAGAAAACTTTAACAGCCTCCCCTATGGTTTTTAAAGATGGATATGCATTGGAAACATCCCTTTTCTGTGATTTTGGCAGGCCCTAGCAACTGTGGTAAAAGTTACTTTATAAAAAACCTTTTGGATCACGCTGATAAAATGATGTCTGTTATGCCTGAGAATATCGTGTGGTGCTATAGCTGTTGGCAGCCTTTGTATGAAGAACTGCTTTGTAAATATCCTTTTATCAAGTTTGTGGAGGGTCTACCGGACAGTCTTAATGACAACTGTTTGTTTCCTCCTAATAAAATAAATATGGTTGTGGTAGATGATTTGATGGACTCTGCCTTTGACAGCGGCGAAATCGAGAAAGCCTTTACCAAGTACGTGCATCATCGGAATCTGAGCATTATGTATATAGTTCAAAATGTTTTCTGTCAAGGGAAAAGGAGCCGCACCATTGCTCTTAACACAAAATACATCGTTTTGTTTAAAAACCCCAGGGATAAGCTACAGATAGTGTCCCTGGCGCGGCAGATGTACCCGGGTAAGACCCAGTTCTTTCTAGAGGCTTTTGAGGATGCCACTAAAACACCTTACAGGTATCTGGTGGTTGATCTAAATGCTTCTATCCCGGATGCTTTTAGGTTAAGAACCGGGCTTTTTCCTCCCGACCAGCCAGCTGCTTACACTTTTAAAAAATCAGCAGGTGGGAATAAAAAGAGATGATGTAGTGGCAGCCTCTTCTTAGCTCTCGGGACGGTGGAAGGGAAACATGTCTAACCGCGTAAAAAGAAATCTGGCTCTCTTAAAACTACTTCTTCAATCCTCCCCACAGCACAGAAAAGCTACACTTTGCTCCGCCTCTGATGATTTAATAGCAGCCATTTCAGAAATTGCTCTGAACACCTTAAAAGGAAACATCCCTTTGACACCGCATCAAATTCGCGTGCTAAAAAAGAGACGCGGGATCATAAAAAACCTAAGTAACAAAAGACTACCTCTTAAAAAAAAGAAACAGCTGGTGAAACAGTCTGGGGGATTTATCGGACCTCTGTTAAGTTTTGCTCTTCCTTTGGTTACGGGGCTTTTGGCTAGCCGGTGATGGAGCATGCAGAAAAAATGTACCTGGTGCCCAAACACGAACTGGAACAATTAAGGGCTACCCAACCGCCTCAGGAAAATATCAGAACTGAGGCAACCCACTTATTGGATGCTGAAATGAGGAATATTCTCTAAAGACCGGGATTAGAAGAATATGATAAGGCTAAACTGTATGCCACAGTGCTTCAGAAATACCTGACCTATGTAAAGCAGAGTGATCTGGACAGAGGGAAATTAACCCTGTTTCTGCCGGAACAGACACCCCTAGAAGCTGGATACCCCCTAGAAACCCCCACAAACCCTGATACAATCGTTCAGGAAGTACTGGATAACGTGCATACCCGATACAGGAAAAATGCTAAAGTACTGCTCACTAAGCTGAGCCAGCACAAGGATATTTCTTCTTGGGATGATCAAGGGGGTTTCGTCTACAAAGGGATGCTAGTCAAGGGTTCTAACATGCTCGACTTGGTCCGGAGAACCCTTCAGACTCACGCCGGGGCTACTAAACATCCGCCTAAAGGCTGGGACATCTTTATGCAAGCCATGGCCGAGCTGAACGTACCATCTTCTGTTATGGGCAACGTTGTGAATCGTGATCATCTGGAACGTCTGAAAGCATCTGCCTCAGACCAAGAAACACCAACAACGCCACCTATGAAGCGAAAAATGGTCTCTAAAACCCCCTGGCTCTCCCTGTAAAGTTTTACACTTTGAAATAAACTATTCTCTACTGCTATAAATTTTTGTCTATAGAGGATTTTTTTGAATGAAAGCACACACACACATACACACACATTTAAACAACAACAGCTTTATTTACACAGCATCAGCTGAGTGTCTTATTTAGACAAAGCATTCGTGAAAGTCATTGCAAGAAATACATGTCTGGGCATATTGAAACATGTTTTGAGCAGGCCCAGCCACACGAAAATTTTCATATTTACTTTTTACAAAATGCATCACCACCCTATCATTTTGTGCTAAATCGTCGGAATAATACAATTTTAAAATCTGTTCAAATGACAGCCCCTTGCTACGGTGGTGTAGGAAAAACACACAATGGTATCCGCAGGCGACAGACTGGGGGTCTTGTAACTGTTTCATTTGAAAAACAGTGCCGGTGACGTTCTTGTTTAAAAACAACATAATGCTTTGAGGAAAGAGAGCGCTGTTTGGGGGGTGACCGTACGAGTTGAAAAATTCTCCGCTGTTCCGATCCTCCAAGTAAACAGCCAACCAGTGTTCTCCGGGTTGATTATGCGGGCGCGTGTTGACTACTGAGCTCAGGGGCCTTTTAGACTGCTGAGTCTTAGGAAGCCAGTCGCTGGGGAAAACATCTAAGAAAGTGTCTTTGGCATAAGGGTCTGAGGATAAAACCCTGATGATCTGTTCAGTGTCCATCTTCACATATAGTCAAACAGGACGTTTCTTCTCTGACTTATTTCTATGACGTTGTCAAAGACCCCGTACACGATCATGTTAACCGTGGTGGGCAAAGCCGCAGCAAAGCGTATTTCTGCTCTCAGGTTCCCGGTTTTAATCAGTGAATAATGATCAGCACACTCCTGGTCAGGAGACAGGTCAAAGGCAAATAAGGTGTACCCCAGAGCAAACTCCTCACAGGTGATGATCAGGGCCCGGTCTTTCGTATGTTTACCGGCTGTCTGTACCAGCTGCATGTATTCTCTCACGCAGTTACCGTTTTCAAAATCTGGTTGTAGGGGTTTTTTGGGGGTTTGTTCTCCATCAACGTAGAAGGCCACAAAATTAATATTGTAATGTTTAAAATTAAAGGGGTTCTTAGCATAATTCCCACTAAAGGCATCGTTATCCACGAACCCGATGACGATGAGTTTGGGTAACTGTCCCAGAAACAGATTCTCCTGGTTGCTGATTCGGCTGCCGGCAGGAATGCTAAACACTTTCATACCCACACGGTCTACGGGGTATTTAGCGTTGGCTGTCAGCAAGGCCTCTGCGTGGCCCAATCGGACACCCGGAGCTACCTTCACTTTTTTCACAAAAAGTGAGGCAGATGTTATTTTTAGTTTACATTGGCCAGCTGCTACATTGCCCATCAAGCAGAAGGCATCTTTGCTACGTGTCAGCTTAATTTTCACATCCACGCCGTTCAGCAACAGTTTTTCTTGAAAAAACAAATCGCTATGGAGATGACCAAGCAGCTCTATCTTTTTGCTCCGGTCTGTCAGATTTGCCTGTCTTCAAAACCCCTGATTATGGCCATCCCTTGCAACCGATTCATGATGCCCGGGGGTATCTTTGTAAAACAGGCTGGCAGAAAATTGGGTGGCAAGGGTGTCATCGCTGTAGTTGAGAACTGATTCGATGAAGGCTCGGTAAGGGTAACAGTTGTTGCTCTGGCTTATGAGACGGTCTCCCAGAGTGACATCCAGCTGACTGAAGACAGAGGCTAGTGGGTAATTCACCAGACCCACTGCAGCCCCGGCATCAAGATCTGTTCCATCACCTTTTACAATCTTGCAGCAAAGGTACAGCAGCCTGTTGTTCAAATCCATGTAATCTTCACCATTCCCAGCTATGAAAAAGTCAAGGGGGCTGAACTAGGTAATAGCCGAGAGTGTGGGGATCTCAACATACAGGCTTTTCTCAATGCAGGTCTGCGTTGGGGCTATTTGAAACACATCCAGTTCGGATTTGGCACATTCTTCAGACCCACAGTGAACAAAGGCCATGGTGGTTAAAATATATTTCTGTTTCCTCCAGGAGAGCGCCCCTTCTTTTTCCCAGGCTGCTTCTTGGTTTTTTGTGTCTGGCTTCCCCGTCGACTTACCCTCTTCTTTTTAAGGGGTTGTGGAGGTCCTGCACGTCTGGAGTCCGGTACGTCTCTCTTTCTTTTAAGGCTCTTTCTTTGAATATACATGAGACCAGACCCCTCCTGCTTTGCCGGCTTGACCACTTTATCTAGGACAGCTCGGGAGACATGACCGATCACATCTTTGGCTATGTTTTCTGCCGCATTTTTAGCGTGGGGTTTAATAATCTCCAGACCCCTTCTCAAAAGTGGAACGGCTTTTCTAAAGAGGCTGCGAAATATACCTCCCACACCAGCCCCATACATCACGGGTACCCCATGATATCCGGGAAGGCCATACCCAGCCTGGGCTTTATAATAATTTCTGTACAAATTAGGGTCCCCATAGTTTTTTACCATTACCATTGTACTTTTACTTATTTTAAAATCTCAAAGTCTTCCGGGGGCGTAGGTGAAGCTTAACGATCACCTTACCAAAGCGAAATGAGACGTGTTTGTTCTGATCCGTCTTTATTTCAATGCTGATTGTGTCGATGTGACGTTGACTGATGGGGACATAATGCGGGTTGTCATACGTGATGGTGACAAACTCATTGTTGCTTCCACGGACCGGGACACAACGTAGCAAAGGTACCGAAAACTCCCCGACAAGCTGATGTTCCACAATGTCTGTGTAGACATACAGCGAATTGAATCCTCCGGTAATATCAGCTGGGAAGGGTGGTTTTTTAACAGAGACTCCGGGTAGCATTCCCAAAATATAGGCTAGCTCACCATGCGTATAAAAACCATAAGAGTTATCTTTGGCTTTAAGTCTCACTTTCCCAAACGCTTGGTCATAATGCATAACTAATTTGGGCGGAGTAGGGTTGTTGGTGATTGTATTGTTTATAAGATCCAGTAACTCTGTGATGGATGTATAATACCCCTGAGACAGGCTGTACCCCCATTTTTTAGTCCCAGAAATAATTTTGAAAGGGGTGTCTTCGTTGATGTTGTTCCAGCTGTGTGGGTATTGTATTTCTGCTAAACCTATCTCCCAGTTCCCCAACAGATCCAGAGGTTTAACCAGTTGCATGGTAAAGTTTGAGCTGGTGTTCTGCGGAAAAATGCTGGAGCAAGCGTTGCTGGGTAAAGTAATGTAAAAGTCACCATCACACATCTCGACCTTTTGACTGAGGTACCTCTATATGTTACAAACTTGGGAGGCTTCCACCCAACTGTTAAATTTAGATGGCCACCCCAACCATTTTACCAACAACTGCTTCTTTCTTCCCTTTCCTTTCGTTGCTAGAACTTTTTCAACCCTGTAAACTCTGTCCTGTTTGGGATTCACTTTTTGTAGTTCTTCAGGGTAGAAAGAACCCTCAATAGGTTCATCTTCGTAATCTTTTAGGCGGTATACAGGCGTCTGCACACGTCTAAGGACTTCATCCACTATGAAAATCTCATTGGTGAGTGTTTGTTCATAACCTTTTTCAAACCGCCCTTTGGCTCTAGACACCCTCACGTGGTCTCCTTTTCTAAACACGGGTGCTGCTGGTTTTATTTTGAAATAGTCCCCGTACGCGGCTTTCCACACCCATGGAGAGTTTGAGAAGTTCACGTCAACAGGCCTGGTGCAAATAGTTCTGTGAATCTGTGGTTGTAGCTCTTTATAAACTCTGGTAACACATCAATGTAGCGAAAGGTGTTGCAGGCTGTAAAATACCTCCACATCTTTGATTTTAATGTTCTGTTAAACCTCTCTACCACCGCCGCTTTCACTTCACTATTTGTCACAAAATGGTGAACATTATACTGTTTTAACAGCTTACTTAAAGACTTATTTAAAAATTCTTTTCCCCGATCAGTCTGTAATTTTTGAGGTACACGGCCCTCTGTAAAAATGGTTTTAAAGGCTCGAGCTATTTCACCACCTGACTTGTCTTTTAGACCCACGGCCCACGCATACTTTGATAATATGTCTATCGCTGTTAAGATGAACTTAACCCTTCTGTTGTGTTTAGAAAACTGCTGCATATCCACCAAATCTGCCTGCTATTGTGCATCAATATCTGAAACAACAGTCTTGTTTCTTTTAAAATGTCTTCTTTGCCAGTTTGTGCAGGGTATAAGCATCCTGGTCTGAAAGCCAGGCGGCCACCCCACTTCTGTTCAGGAACTTATTCTGCCTTTTGGTAGCTTCAAAAAATGCGTTCACCCCACCAAAACTACCAGCTTCACCAGGAGAGTAATAAACTTCCTTTAACATAGCCTCCTGTGTAGACATGTCTGTTAACCGTTCCCCCACTACACTTACCCCCACACTAACACCCGTGTGGTGCATTCAAACACTTGAGGACAAATTTAAACCACAGCACAAAGACACCATCTTCCAAATTCTCAACTTCTGTTTAGTGGTCAGGGACCTGATAGGCCATAACAGCACCATGTGATCTAGGGTGGATCTTGCAGCATGTGGGGTTGGGCTTTGAGGGTCTGCCTGGGTTGTCCTTCTGATGTCATGAACCATGTGGTGTTGGTGTCACACACCACGTGTTTGGGGTCAGGGGCGGAGTTGCTGATGTCACGCACCATCTGACCGGGGTCAGGGGCAGAGTTGCTAATGTCACGCACCATGTGACCAGGGTCAGGGGTGGAGTTGCTGATGTCATGCACCACGTGACCGGGGTCAGGGGTGGAGTTGTTGATGTCATGCACCACGTGACCGGGGTCAGGGGGTGTGACTGATGACATCACACACCATAAAAGGGGAAAGGGGTGGGGCAAAGGGGCGGGACTTCCGGTCCCGCCCACCTGTCACATTTGCATTGAAGGGCGGAGAGCCATATACTACTTTTGCTATTCAAGTATTTGAAAATATCAGCTGAGCATGCTTTTCTGAAGTCCAGTGTCCTTATTCTGCTGCTGTTCTTCCTACCTCTCCTTATGGTCACTGTCCCCCAAGTTACCTCCACTTCACACTCTCAAACAATCCCTCCCTGCTTCTGAGCAGCAAGTCAAGCAGAACTTCTCCCTAGTTGATCTGTCTATCATCTGTATCAAAAAGTTATCCCCTACACACTCCAGTTTATGCTGGAATGCTTGCTTGCTGCTGTGTTTCCCTCCCAGCAGGCATCCTGATAATTCAGGTTCCCCGTGAAAACAAAGTCCTCACAAAATACACCAAATAATAGAATAGTACTCTGCTCATGCCATTTTTGACCAGTATGATTGAACACTTAAGGACCTTTTAATAACTTATCAAAAGTGCCTTTAAATAGATTGGGCTCTGTCCCTGCAATTGTATCCTGAAATCTGGAGCTCCACAAAAGTACAAAGATCCACCTCTTTGGATCAAAGTAGACACTCAGATCCCTAGCCCTATAACAGAGTAATCAGAGTCCTCCAAAAAAACCAACAAAAAACAAACAAATAAACAGTGAAGACAATAGTTGATTACCTCCTCCTTTTAGAGGAGAAGCTTAACCAGAAGAACACTTTGAAGCAAATCTTAATTTAAATTCAAACTTTTGGCTGCATCATGACATAGAAAAAATAAAGTAGTGCAAATGTAAGAAATGCCAGCTGCTTATTGCAAGTGAAATATATTGCACCCCAACGGAGTTAGAGTTGGGGTATGGCATATACTGCACCTGTCAGTTAGAATATCTCTTCAAAACAAGGGAAGGAGGCTAATATTTGCTGTTTCTGTAGGCTTACTCGATATTGACTGTGCTTTCACATTGGCAATGCAGGGGTTTCTGATTACTGGGCTTGTAAAATCTAGGATCTTACCTGACCTGAGGTTACACTGAGAGGTTTTTCCTGTCTCCCAATCCCAAGATGCCCTTACATGCTTGAATTTTTGGAGATATTCTGGAGTTTACAACTCTAGTAGGATCTTTTGTGCAGCAATTCAATTTCAGTTTCATGAGCATAGCATGGCTGTGAAGGGTTCTGTGTAGCTCCTTTGCTGAGGGGTAATTTTCCTATGGAGTATTGGGATGAACATGTAAGAAATACAGGATCTTTGCTTTATTTCTTGTGATTTGATTTTAATAGCTGTGATCAGCAGGGTAAAACTGGCAATTTTTAACATCTAGGGGCTCCTCAGTCCATAAATTATATATGAAAAAGTACTTGCATCTTTGAGGCAGAAGTTCATGAAGTCAGGTACTGCACAAGGGCTTTGGCTCATGACCAATAAGGACACTGCAGTAAGTAATTAAGTATGTGCTGCATTGCTAGACATGCTGTCATTTCAATGAGATGTTAATTTGGAGTTTTGGCTTCTGCTTGCTGGAGAATATGTAGGTCAAAGTTAAAGATATTAGAGAGTGTTCTGAATGCTGAAAGTGTTCGCCCAAGAGACTTGGTCACCATTTCTATGTCCTTAGTAAATGGTTTCATGCAAGCTATGCTGAATTCATAGTGGGGACCAGCTTTGCTTACATAGTTATTGCTCATCAAAATCTAACTCCTTCCAAAACAAAACATTTTGGAATCAATATAATAGTGTTAGTACTTCCTGGGCCATGACTTTCAGGTAGATCAGGAACAGGTGCCTTTACAATTCATCACATGAATCAAAGGAGATTCATCAAATAAAAATGCAACAGCAGCTAAGGTGAGGGGGGAAGGAGTATGGCAGAATCAAGTATTGTGCTGCTGCTGTGACCTACTTTCTTGTTCCCTGTTCCTTATGACTATTCACTGTGGCTTCCTCACTGGCTCCATCAAGTCCTCTTCAACTTGTTCCTAGCACTTACCTCTGGAACAGTAGATATGGTAGACCTAGAGGCTATAAAAGAAACTCTGCCTTGAAGTGTGGGACAGTACTTCCATCAGCCATAATTAAGAACTCATCCTCTGTTGTACTAAAGACTTGAATACTGGTCTAGAAGCCTTACATTAGCTAAACGCAGCACCCAGCACCCCAAAGTGCCATCTATGCAGAGTATCTGCCTAGCTGTTATCATTTTGGTATAAGGACTCTGTGCTAGTTCTGTCCCTACAGATTGGTCCACTCATGGGTAGAGTTGACTGATCTGCAGTAATGGCACCAGAGGTATAGTACTCTATGGCCATACTCTGCTTCTTAGGACCTGTGGGGACATAAAACAAAAGCTGTCCTTTACAGATGCCTCAGGATATTCTAACTTATCACAAGGGTCAGGCAAAGCTTTGTACACCCTCAGAATACAGGAAGCATTAAAGATGCCACAGAGATGACTGAGAGCAGATTTGATAGCAGCCTTCAACTATCTGAAGGGCGATTATAGAGGAGATGGAGGTGGGTTATTTTTTTTCTGTGGCAGGGATGGGACTATAAAGAAAGTCCTCAAGCTTTAGCAGGTGAAATGCAGGTTGAAGATTAGGGATACTTGATAGGGATATTTAGTCAGGGATGACCCTGCCTTGAGCAGGATACTGGAATAGATGACAGGGGTGGCCAATTATTTTGGGTGAAGGATCACTTACTGAGTTTTGGCAAGCCATCAAGGACCACATGATAGGCAGCCCATGGCAGATAAATATTAATTTTCTAAATGTTTTAGGAGCCCCACCCCACGAGACGGCTAGAATGGCCTGGTGGGCCGCATCTGGCCCGCAGACTGCATTTTGCCCACTCCTGAGTTATAAGGTCCCTGCTAGCCTTACTTTCTTGACTTGAAATGATCTTTTCCTCTATGAAGCACAGTGATGAAGTAACTGAGAATTAGACTGTTGTATACTCTCACAAAATAAATGTGCATAGAAAAATATTGGTCCATTTCATTGGTCCATTGACTTTATAGATTAAAAAACAAACAAACAAAAAAACCTCAGAGCCAAACTGAGTTTTGTAGAATACAGAATTACACAGACATTTAAGATCTCCTTTGACTCTTCTATAGGACTTCAGGGTCTCAGTTATTCAACTTAGCTATGTTGGGAAAGGAAAAGGAAACGCACAATGAAGGATTTTTAAAAATGTAAATTTTACTCAATGCATTTTTTTTTCGCCTGGAGAACTCAGTGGGTTATATTTTTTTACAGAAGCACTTGCTAGCCTTTTCGACCATTTTCTGTTGATTTAAATTCTCAGAACCATCACATCTGAGCACTTTTTCCTCATAAAAGACATATACTTTGAATCTCTTCATCTTTCTACCAGCCAGCTGTTTAACTGCATGTTACTAGGAGGCCCAATCAAAGATCTTTCTTTTCCATTATGCAGGTCTTGGAAAGGAGCTTCTGCAGAGATGGTGACTTATTCCTCCCAGAGTAGACCTCAATCACTTGGAGACAAGAGCAGCTGGGTAAGCGGGGGGGGGGGACCAACACCAACTGAATCTGAGCACCGCTGAGCTTCCTATTTGCAAAAGAGTTTCACATGGTGGGGGAAAGAGTCCTCTTGATACTACCTCTGCAGCAGACAGCTTGATGATAAGGGATCTCTCCTACCCATACCTTACACTTTCAACAGGGGGTTCCTTTCCTTATAACCTTAGCACAATCCTTCATTGTGGTAGAGGCTTCTGCTACTCACGTAAGGGTTTTCTGCTAGGGTGGCAATAGGAATCTTTCCCATAGGACTCCCTGGTCAAGCAATAAGGTTGTGTCCTGCTCAGCCTCAAAGGTTATACTAGTGGCTAGGATCTCTCAACCCCATTTCTGAGTGGCAGTGGCTGTGGTATCTTTTCCCCAGCTACCTGAATCCATTTCCACCACAGATACTGAAGAAAAGAGTAGCTGAAACCTGAGATGTCCACAGCTGGGATAGGACAGGTCTCCTTTGGGGAGCTGGGGTCTGAGTAGCTGCTGGAAAGCTGCCTATTGGGTAATGTTTGGTGTGGCTTATTGTACTTAGTGTATTGGTCCCAAATATCAATTTATCAAATGAAGAAGTATAGTGCCTTTCATTCTCTGTTTCTTTGTAGGTGATACTTCTCATGGTATTGCCACACTATGAATTGTACCATCACTGTATGTTTGCTTTCCCCTCTGATTTGCATACTCCAGACATGTTCTTTGCCTCATAAATTACCCAAATCAAAGCCCCAAGGTTTGGGCCTTGAAGCAAAGGTTTGGGCTTATAGCATTGTCTGCACACAAGTCATGGCAGGATTGGTCTTCAGTCATGGAATGCTTGAAGTTCAATATTCAAACTAGGGTTGGGTATTTGACTGGTCACATAAAGTTTGGTCAATTGACCGGTCACATATTGGTCAAAATTTTTTTTAAATAATTGCCAATAGGTCTAAATAATACAAACACAAGTTTTGTATTAAGAAACATGTCAAAAATATTTATATTATTTCTAAAGTTGTATTTTTGGTAACACTGTTATACTCTTTGGTCCAAAACTATGCAGTCAATTGACCCATCAGTTGCCAGTATTTGACTAATCAATTGACAGGCTTGCCAACATTAATTTAAACTAAACATTTCTTATTTATATATAGAAGTATCAATGACAGCTATTACATTATTTTCGAAAATAACAATAAAGGAAATAAGCTAAGGAAAAAAACCCAGGTCCCCACTAAGTTTATTAAAGATCCCAATACAGCTCTCTACGTGCCACAGTAATGTAGTTTCCCTTTCTTCCAGCTGTGTGACATCAAGTGGTTAGAGGGTAGTTTGGTTTTTCAAGGTGGAGTAAGGTGGAGAAATATGGTTGAGTTTTTCCCCTCCCTAACTTATTTTCCAACTCTTGGAAAAAGAACTGCTCAGCTTTGGCTTTGCTCCAAGAAAACCAAGATCTGCTTCAGGTGAGTGAAATCAAAGCTGCCTGTGGCACTTCCAGTTCCTAGTTGGGAGCTGAGTAAGCAGGAGGAGTGTGCTGAGTATGTTTGAGACAACAAGTCATTGCAAGTAGAGTAATAGCAATGCTGCTATTAGTATTGATATTAGGAATTTACTCTTTCAGAGGAATGCATCTTGAATCGAATGAACTTAAGACTGCAAGAAAAATGCATTTAGAGATGTAAGTTTCAAACCTTATTTTCTTTTTATGCTCTTGTATATTGCAACCATCTTCTCAGCCTTTAAGTAGCAGTGAGGGGTCAGAAACGTGTTTCTAGTTTAGAGGGATATCTATTATTTACATTCATGATTTGTTCTCCTTTCAGTTGTTTGTATAACGAGTTACAAATGTTTAATGGATCAATTTGTAAGGCTGATCTTAGGCATCCTGTTGACATGCTATTTAAACTGAAAACAAAAGCTAGATACTCTTAAAAATAAAATATTGTTCCTGTAAGGCTGAATCTACTTATCTATTTTCTTCTTCATGTATTGGAGTGCTTCACTTTGGGCCCAGTTTTTTAAAGCTCTTTCAATAATACACAATCAGTGCTTTCAAAAGTATACTATTAGTATTAATATAACTTACACTGATGGTAGAATTTTGATTTGGGCCATGTTCCCATTTTGCAATTATCATTTTGAATATATGGTTTCTGCTCAACAGCTGCAAAGGATTTTGGAGATGCATGTTTGCTAAATAAAAAAATGCTATTAGAATTTGCTTTGTAAGTGATGGTGTGTTTGATTAGCGTTAACAAACTTGTGTAATTATTTGCAAATATTGTTTAAGAGCATTTCACTGGATAGTACGTGCTTCCGTATCAATTTACATGTTCTCTCCTATTTATAACAAACCCTATAACTGTCACTTCTCCACTTTATTGTGTGTTGTGGAGAGTAAATAAAGCAAGTTATTTGAGGCATGAAGTATAGTAAACTTGGCTGTCTAAACATAATGATGGAGAGCACTGAATAAGGCTTTGAACCTGTGAATGTTTATACACTTGCTTAGCTCTATTCATATGGAGTTAATGCTTACACTCGTGCTTAACTCTGAGCACCTGCTACTCTTGCTTTGTTCAGAGTCCTTGCCTAAGAGAACAGTATTGGCAGCTTCCTTTGTCTGTGTGGAATCTCCACTAAACTCATTATTTCTTAGCAGGACAGGGCTACAGTTTTAAGTGAGAAAATGTTCCTGTTACTTGTAACTTTTCTTGTAGTTGCCCTTTTGTAAACAATGGGCAATTTTCAAAAACCAAATACTCCACTCAGTAACTCCAACTTAAAAGATGTATTGTGCTGCATTATCAGACATAGTTTATGCTACTTATATCTATAAATATTTATAAGCTTTTAGTTTATAAAAAATCATGAGATCAGAATAGTGTTAGTGGTATTACCAAAAAAAATGTCTTTACTCTGTTCCTGCACTAGAATAAGTTTAACAACATAAAAACAAGCTACCTGCTCTCTTTTTAATTTTGGTGAAATGACTACTTGTGAAATGAGCATAACATAAGCACAGAATGCTTTAGTGATTCAGGCTAATACCATACCTTCAGAAGGGACCATACATTGTATATATTACAGCTGCAAAGCATTGATTTTTTTTGGCAGGCTACAGTAGGATAATTCATGGTCTTAATGTTGAAAATTAAGCACATGTGTACGTGTTTGCAAGACTGAGACCTACAAATATTTTAGTTATGATTACTAGGAGTAATCCTGAGTAGTCCTGTTGGTATTCAGTGAAACTATTAATAAATTTAAAGTATTGTTCAACATGAGTAAAGGTAGAAAGACTAATTCTGGTACAGTGGCATCGAAATTATTTTCTTCAACAACAACAGTGTTTAAGAAATTTTCTCAACTCCTTCCCCTCTATGCAGTGCTGGTCAGGCTGCAGTTAGAGTACTGTGACCAGTTCTGGGCGCCGCACTTCAGGAGGGATGTGGCTAGCATTGAGCGGGTCCAGAGTAGGGCCACTCACATGGTCAGCGGGCAGCAGGTCAGGCCCTACAAAGATAGACTAAAGGGCCTGAATCTACTCAGCCTCCACAAGAGAAGACTGAGAGGGGATCTTGTGGATGTCTATAAACTCACCAGGGAAGACCAGCCGAAAATAGGTCAGGCTCTGTTCCCCTGGGTACTACCTGGGATAACAAGGAATAATGGCCACAAATTGATTGAGAGTAGGTTCAGGCTTGATATCGGGAGGCATTACTTTATGGTTAGGGCTGCCAGGCTCTGGAATGGGCTTCCAAGGGAGGTAGTGATCTCCCCTACCTTGGGGGCCTTCAGGATGAGGTTGGATAGATATCTGGCTGGGGTATTATGATCCCAGCACTCATTCCTGCCCAGGGCAGGGGGTCAGACTTGATGATCTGTTCAGGTCCCTTCCAACCCTAGAAACTATGAAACTATATATCATGTTGTTAATCTCATACTTACTGTATTGCTAAAGGTGAATTGTTTGATTCAAATTATTTGAACTTGGAAAAAAAAACAATCCCTTAGGCTAGAATCCCTTGTAAGAATCTGCTAATAGAATATGTGACAGTGAGATAAGAAGTAAAATACTGTCACATTAATAAGCAACTAAGAGAAAAAGCAGAGAAAGGAAATAGAGAGTCATGAAGATTCAATTTGCAAAATAGCAAAAGATGCCCTAGCAAGGGCTATAGTAGTGTACTTGCAAATTATCTGAAAAAGGGGGAGGTGAACAGTAAGATGACAAAGCCCGGAAGTGACACCGGTAAGTTAGGCTCAGGATGAGACTAAGGTTACATCTATGTACAAATACAGTGCAGGCAAAAGACATCCATGCTAGCTCTGAATGGGCAAATTAGCTTGCAGAGTTCCATGCTACTGATTCTGTGTCTGGTACCCAAACTATAGTGGGTGCTTCTGCACTATGCTACATCGGAGACATGTAGTTAACTGTATATTGTCTGAAGTTAGGCAGAAGGCAGGCTACAGCTATACCTTGTAGACTTACAGAATCAGAGTTGTATAATGCAGATGCTACAGCATAAACTTAATTTGAAAGGAAATTGATAAAATTTAAGGCTAAAGAGTTTCAAAAGAATAGTGTGAGCCACTTGCGTATTCCTGGCTGGATTCTAGATTAATTGGGAACATGCTTGATGACATGGGTGCATCTACCCATGTGGTAGACTACACAATTGTTACTGCTTAAGCAAGTACTAAATGACTGCACAGTAACTAGCATTACTGGGCAGTAGCTTTGCCAACATGATTCGTGCCCCGCAACACTATGTTGCTGTAGCAACAAACTATGACGCAGGAACTCATAGCTACAGTGACGTAGCTTCTTGTGTAGATGCTCCCACTGAAGTCAAAGGGAGTTGAGCACCTGTAAACCTTTTATAAAATGTAGCGCCAGACTTTTTTTGTTTTATGTAACTCAGTATTCAGGAATGGGATTGAAAATAATACTGAGAGCATTAAAAAAATAGAAATATATAATTGCCTGGTTTACTGTGCTTAGTTGTAGTGATTCAATTTCTTGAAGAGCATAGTAGGAATACAAGAGATGCACAGATAATTAGTAAAGGCCTGGAAAGATTTCCACACACAGAAATCGGTCAATAACAAAAACACACAAATTATTGGAAAATAATAGGCTTTTACTTACCTTTTTTTCTTGATGTAAAAATGGAGAGACAATAATTGAAACCAAAAATACAAGCTTTAGAACTGATAAAAGAAAAAGCGGAAAGATACATTCTCTGTCTTTTTCTTTCTTATTACATTATTAATATTCTCATGGAACTCACCGATATCAGATACATCAGTGAAGTCATGCACATAATACAATTTGAAAAGGGATTATGACACTTTCATGACTAAATAGCTGTGGTTACATTGGATAAATTAAATATTTGTTTATATGAAAGTGAAACCTTCAGGGCATAAACAAATTGCTGAAGGGTGTCAGCAAGCAGCTTCCTTTATGAGCAGATAATTACATAAGTGCCCATCACGGGGTTTCTTACACCTTCATTTGAAGCATCTGTTACTGCCATGCTTCAGAGACAGACTGTTGGGTTAGATGGACCACTAGCCTGATTTTATATAGCAATTTCAGTATTCTGTTGCTTCTCTCTTTCCATATTGGTTCAGTTATTTCATGGACTTTAACCCTGTGTTTATACAGCACACAGGAAATGTAGGCAAGAAGCAGCATTTAAGCCCGTTATGAACAATGCACATGACAGTGCACATGTTTCAACCACTTGGAAATATTTCTATAAAGTAAATTTACTCTCACATGTAAAGAAGAAATTTGGGGTAGGGATGAGGGAGAAAGGCAGTTGGTTAAAACTTAGTAGCAATTTTGGAAATGTAGACAAGAAGCAGCATTTAAGCCCATTATGAAATATTTAGAACAGGGAGCTACTTTACCTGTATCCTTTAGTTTACAGTTACATTTGAATGGTGAAGTTGGGGGGTTTTTTTGTCTGTTTCACACCAGATGCTTCTATAGGAAGAAACCATGGCAGCATGTTTTAATATTAATGAGCTTAATCTTCTGGGAATTATTGTATATGTACCCTTTTAGAATACAAATTGTTTGTTTTGCATGTTAGTTATGCTAGTACACTAAATCTGAGTGGGTTGCTATTAATCGTTAAAAGTGTATGCAGTGAAGCTATTGATATAGGCTCCACTTTTTTTCTTTTTAAGAGGAAACCTCCTTTTACAGTGATAAATTGGCTTTATTTTGTGTTTTTAATGGTCTGTATGATGTAACCATGTAATGTCCACATGACACTAAGTTGTCTCTTAAGATAACATATGCTTAGGCACCTTTATAAATTATTAAAGCAAGCATAACATTTGTATTTTTGATAGCATGTTCCCCAGGATAAGACAAAGTTGTTATAGTAACTCTGGTTTAACTTTCCTTTTCTTTCAGGACCATGAACTTTGAAGTCCTGAAATTATAGCTATTTGATGACAGCCAGAGCTGTGATCTTCCCTTAACGAACAATGCAGGCAATTCAAACAGTGGAAAAAAAAGTCACTTTTATAAGGGAAATACTTTTTACAGAATCTTTCATAAAGAAACAAGAGCTCAGCAGAAACCCAGTGAAAAAGCAACTCTGTCAGGAGCAGCCATTGGAAGGAGCTGTCTGCAGCTTTCAGTGCTGTACTGAGCATGTCCTGGTGGAGCACAGTGCAAGCAGCACATTATGCAAAAAGGCAGCTCTAGCAGATGGGAGAGAGGCACAGAACGCGTTTGCTTCCCTTGCACCACTGCTGCCTGAAAACAAACCTGGATTACTTGAGAGGCTCTCGCCGTCAGGCCGAGTAAATGAAATCCAGCAACATGGCTTGATTTCTGAAGGGGCTGGATTGCTAAAAATCATGGGGAACCAAGATGGGAAGCTTAAGAAAAATACAGGTGATGTGCATGAAGGAGAGGATGCTTCTGGGCCCAAGGATACAGAAGGCACAAAGAAGGTAGCAGGAAGCAAAAAGGGACTGGGGAAGCATACTAAAGGAAGTGAATCTGGCAAAAAGAAGGGTAAGTCAGACTCGAGGGCCTCGGTGTTTTCCAATTTGAGGATTAGAAAAAATCTGTCCAAGGCTAAAGATGGGACCAGCAGTTCAAGGGAGGATGTGTTAGAAAGCCAGGCCTTGCAAACAGGGGAGCTCGACAGCACTCATTCTATTCTTACTAAAACTCCAGATATCAGTATCTCTGCAGATGAAGGGGGTCTCTCGGACACAGATGTTGATCATTTTGAAATTACAAATGAAACTCGGCCAGCTGCTGCAGAGGCACAGGATGGACAAAGGACCAGCTCCGGCTCCGATACGGATATATACAGTTTCCATTCAGCCACAGAACAAGAGGATTTGCTTTCTGATATCCAGCAAGCTATTAGGCTGCAGCAGCAGGGGGCAATTAACATTAGAACTGAGGAGCATGTCACCAAAACAATGGACAGACACATGGCTAATTCTCAAGCAGCCCCCTTAGATATTGAACGGTTTCTTTCAGTAACCAGCAGTGACAAAGAGAGTAGCCCAGAAACGGAACAGGCTATCTCGGCAATATCTGAAATTGCAGAAAACATTACAGCCAGTAAAACTGAAAGTGAACTGAAAGCAGCAGCTAATATGGGAGGGCCTCCTTATAACAACCTATTGACCGAGGAGCAGGAACGCCTTGCTGCTGGAGTGAATGAGGTAGCTAACGAAGTAAAAGATCACCCAGATTTAGATGCAGCTGTGATAGAAAATGGATCTCTGGTAAATGGTTCCACTTTCCATTTTCCAACCTCAGCAACAGATTCAGATACTACAATTAGAGAAGTGCAAGCTGTTGATTTCCCAGGCTCTGTGAAAGATGATGCTATTTCAGACGCAGGCCACGATCCTGCCACTCAGACTCAGGAAGGGAAATGCAGCACATCAGCCAGCCAAGAGGCATTGGATGGCAGTTTGCCTACTGAAATGAAAAATGGCACTTTGTCCTCTGAGGGGATAGCGGGGAGCCCTGCACTAAGTTCCCGATGCTTCAAGCCCTATCTCATTAACCCGTGTTATGTCAAAACCACAACCAGGCAGCTGAGTTCTCCAAACCATTCGCCTTCTCCATCCCCATCGCAGAGCCCACTTTTCACAAGGAAGGACGAGTTCTTCCACAAAAAAGAAAAGGCATCCAGCAAGAAGCAAAGGTCTGCTAGTTTGGCTGGTTTACTTAGTCGATCAGCAGACTGGACGGAGGAGCTATCTGATCACAAATGTGATATATCTAAAAAGGTAGGCTCTGCAGACTACTTGGAGCCCAGGGGGTCCAGGGAGAGATTTCAAGCAGAAAGAGTGCCTTTGACTCACTCAAGAAAGTCCTCAGGGGTGCAGGCTTCTACAGATACCTTTCCCAATGTCTTTACAGGTGAGTGACTTTTATTAAGGTAACTTTTCCAAAGTGACTTTCTTGGGTGGAAATAACATAAATATATATTTCAGACATTCTCAAGCAGCTCCTTTTAGATGTTGCAATATGTCTGAAGGGATACTTTTTTTAGTTTTGAATCTTGTCTGTACAAATAGAATTCATCAGCACTGCAAACACGTACATATGTGCACTTCTTACCTGGGAGTATTCCTCTGTGGCCTGCAACTAGTCCCAGTTAGTGGCATGTATGACTGTTCCCAGATTTGGGGTCTTAATCTTTTAGATACAAACTTAAGGCTTTAAAGCTTTCCCACAGGTATTATTCAGAATAATGTTCTTGAAAATTGATTCAGGATGTTTGGTTTCAGGCTCTTGGCAGAAACGAAAAGTTCAGAGAGAAACTGTTTTGTGAGCAAGTGTGTGTTGTAGTACAGTGGTGTCTAGAGGCTTGCTGGGAAACTAGTAGGCATTGGCCAATTTTGGAGCCCGGTGTGCAAGATGTGATATTTGATACAAAATAGAAATGGAGTGGACAGGCAGTCTTCACTTAAATTTTTATTCTTTCAAAGCTAGTTGATCCAGGAGACCTATCTGACGTGTTTGTGTATTGAATATAAAATATTACAAATTCCTTCTACAGAAAGACCTAGAGCAAAATGGGAAAAGGAGTTCAAGCACAGAGCTGGGGGTGGTATCATGGCCAAAAAAATACTTAAAGTCTTAGCTCTCCTTTTTTAAAAACAATGTAAAATGGAGAAAGGGGAATATTTGTGTTGCTATTTGATGCTCTTGGCCCATTTGCCATGTGACTCATTCAGGTATACTTTATTCTGGAAGGCATCCTCTGATGTTTCCTCCTTGGGCATCTTGTCAAGAAGGCTTAGAAGTGCATAGCTTAATAATAATCTTTCCAATAAAATATAACATGATTAGAATTATCTATTATACTTCCTCTTACTTCCATCCTTATATCTGGGGCTTCTGCTAAGGAGGGGGAGGGGAAAAAAATGATTGTACAAATAGAGAAGGCCTGTGTTGTGTGTTTGGAGGTATGTATGCAATGAGAATTCAACAATGTATACTAATAGTTTTAGACTGAAGAAAAATACAAAAATTAGCTGATATCAAGGGGAATGTCCTACTTTGCTACAAACAATACATTTACATAAATATCCTTTGTGAGACTAAGCCAACTTAACTCACAACTAGTGTTCAGACTAATTTTGGAAATAGAGATCAGTATGATTTCTACCATACATGTTTCAGTGTACTTGCAAAAATGCAGTGAATACCATTTTTAGTGCTTGCTTTAGAAAGTAGTAAGTTTAATCATTTGCATTTTTAAAGCTTAAGTGGTGGTGTTTCCTTTGATAGGTTTTAAAATAATCAATGTTGTCACCAACTGTTTCTTAAGTTTCCTACTGAAAATGTTACTTTTTCATGGCTTAGGTTTTAAGTATCACTTTAAATTTAATTTAGTGTACTACTACTAGTCGTGTAGTTTCCTCAATTTCTGCTCTACATGTTCCCAAAACAATATAACAGGCAAATGTAACCTTTATTTCTAGTCAGTTTTACTAGTGGTTGTTGTCCAACAGCTGAGTACTGCTGGGTTTGGGAAATTCATGGTAACGTATCAAAATTATTTGAGTTACAAAAATAAATAATGCCAGCATGCTTACTCACTCTTTCAAAGAAGGAAGAAACAAATATTATGTACGTGACCTTTGGAATTAGATCAGAGATAATTAAAACTTGGGATCTAGAGTTTATTGTGAATTTTGCACCTGATTTCAAACCTCTCTGGAACTGAATATTTTAATGTGGGACCATCTCCATTTCACTTTGGATTTGCTAAATCTTTTTCTCACCATTAATACATAATTCTATGCAGTTACCTACCTGCCAGTATTTTAAATATTCCTATAATTTTCTCTTTATAATTACTTAAGACTAACTATACTAAGATACCACCATCCTATGATATTACTTTGAAAAATTAATTTTATATGAGAACTCAAAGAATTTTGTGTTTTCAAGTTTTATCATAGCTTTTAATTTTTTCATCAGCATTTAAGCATTTATTGTTTTACCCCAGTAATTTTACAGTATAATTGTGAAAGGAGCAGTGTCCAGTACAACAGCAGCTCTGCCTCGTATGGAAATCACTCTGACCCTCATTTGCATGTACATACCAGCTGTCTTTTCAAGCAAAGGGTGATTATACTTTTCAGATTATGCAGGCTGGTTTATGTTTAAAATAGGAAAACTGGACGTGTAATTTATGTAGAAAAAGATTATCTCTCGTCATCTTTCTCTTGTTTTGTATTTTTGTTTGTAAATTGAAGAAGTGTAAATAATGAAGTAGTGTTACCAGAGCATTTCCTATGTTCTTTTCCCAGAAACTGGTCTTGTTCTTTCATTATTGGAATGGCAGAAAAGCTTTCTCACTGAGAGCAGCTTTCATAGCAGCATTTTCAGAAACACAAAAAGTATGGTATATCCCCTAAATTTTGAATAGTAGGTCTTTAAGAAAAAAGTGTTCCTAGTGCAGTTAAATATTTGGACTCCCTAACAGGATTTATAACAGGATTTTATATATGGTGGCTTATATCTCTTTGCACATGGTCATTTTCCTTTGAGCATTAAATCCCTAGGCACTAGCTGCAGTGAATACATAATATTCTGCAGTTGTGTCTTGAATTGAGTTAAATATTCCACCAAACTTCAAGCACTGATTTTACAGACAGCAGGTTTTGAGCAGATGTCTGGCCTAGTTTTCACAGTATACTGTAGTTAGGCTGTGTACCATGTGATTTTTTTTTTTTACAAGGGTCCATGTGTGTATATCAGGCTGCTCTGGCATATGACGTGTATGGTAATGAGTATGTGAAATTGCAACATCTTTAATCTGTAACTTTCCCCCCTAATTTCTCCCAGACTAGATTTAAATATTTTTGTTTTCATTAAATATAAAGCTTAGAAATTAAAAGCTACTGGTATGAGGTCAACTGTCTTGGCCAAAAAAAAATGCAATATAGTTTGCCAAAAAAACCTCTTGTAATTTTGTATATTTTATATACAAATAGAAATCAGGATAAGCAGAGCATGATACCTAGATTTTGATGCACCCACTAAGGGTGATGTGTGGACTGGTTTATAGAACACTCTGAAATTTTTTTGTGTATGTTTGGGGGGGGTTTGTGCTGATGACTGAGTTTTGAAATTGCAGTGACAGTAAATAGAAGTCTCTGGATTTCAAGATTATGCACAATAGGGCTATTTGTTATAAGTAATAGTCCCAAAAGGGTGCAGGAGAACATGAATGAATGGAAGGTTTGGATCCTGCTTTCCACTGCTGTAATATTGAGTGATAGCTCTAGAATTGAAAATGTTTTTTTTTTCTTTAGCGTGGAAGTGGAATGGTTGTCCTGAAAATTTACATACATAGAAGAGCTAATAAATTTGATGAAGCCCACTTTTATTAACTGCTTTTTATTATGCTGTTATTCTAAGCAACTCTGATGATAAAGGAGCTGGTAAAGCTTCCCATTATAAATTCTATCTGTAAAGACTCACTCTGCCATTTCAGGTAGTAACTAATTAAACTTTGGGTTTTTTTAAAATGTTTTCCTGGCTGCAGTATGTTTGTTAAATTGACTGAATCAGGTAAGCTGAATTAAATATGTTGTATCTAAAAAATGTTTTCAGATGTTTAGTTTTTTTCCTGTTTTAGCCTTTAAAAAACAAAACACAAACCCACCAAAAACCTGAAGGCAGTCACTATTTTGTGACTGAAACCTGTTTCATTCATACAGAGCTCACCATTTATAATACGTGTAACCTTATTTACACCCATTTTAATACACTCCAAAATTGCCAGAGCCTGCAAAGAGATCATAGATTAAATGAGTATCTGATCCTTGTACCTCTTGATCTTGAAAAATTTACAAAGCTTGTTAATTCTCCAGCCTGTTAAAAGCATACTTAATAGTTATTTAAAGAAAGCTGTATATAAGAAAAATATATTTTAGTACACTGATATTATTGAGAGCTCTAAAGCATACCAGCAAATTAAATATTGTTTATTGGAAGCAACAGAAAATGTGTCATGTTATAAAAGAAAAGGATTGTAAACCAATCAGCTACAGCTAAACTGTTTTCTATGTTTAATAATGGGCTCTGATGGGACTGATGAAATAACTGCTTATGCATTGCTAATACCTTGCTTGAATGTTTTCATAGAAACATTGCTTTTTCTGAGAGTTTGAGATGGATGGCCTTACAACCTCAGCAATGTTAATGGGAATGTAATACTCCTTAAACTATTCTAATTGGGTCTGATTACATTTGGTTCCCTGGTCTTCATTTGTCTGACATGTTATTGAGACTCTAGGAGTGAAGTGACTATATCTTTCAGATGACTCCTTTGTTGAAGAACATCAAACCTAAGGTCTGAAACACCACCTGATTTGGGTTTGAACTAGAAATTAATTGTTCAGGCTCACTTAGGGACTTTATATATGGGAAGTAAAGAAGTGGAGGGGAGTGAATCAGTCTAGCAGGTGGAGGAAGCTGACAGTAAGCTCTACTGTGCTAGCACCTGTGTTATACCTGTGGCACATGGAAACTTGACTGAAACTAATCGTTGAGAGAGATCACACACTTGAATACCTTCTCTTTTGTTGAGAAAGAGGCTGATCATCTAAATGTGGATAACTAATGCAGTGACTTTTATGGTGTTTAATATCATGTTACTCTTTTTTTTTATACTCTATACTAGTACAAAGATTTAACCATTTGACTTGGGGAATTCTTGTTGTTTATAAACAGTCCCTGTACATTTGCTTGGAAATATTTTTCCTTTAAAGAATCTATTAACCAAAAACCAGTAACATAACTGAAAGGAAGGGAAGCAGAATAACAGTTCTGCTTTTCCACCTTTGGGTGGGAGTAGAGAGCACAAAAAGAGCTGCTACTGCAGCTAGTGACTGTGCCACTGCCGCTGTGCAGGGTGGAGCCACTGTGGAGGGTGTGGTACTGCTCCCTTATGCCTGTGCCCCAAGCCCTCACATAATATTTTTTTTTTTTGTGTGGAGTAAAGCTTACTTGTTGAACCAGAGCTCACCTTCCCCTCCGCATTGCCAAATATTCCTTAGTTTTACCACTATAAAGGGCTTCTGGCAACGTTTCATGCTGTCTGTACACAGTGGACCTGGCTTTGATCTTAATTTCCGTTGTGTAAAGCTGCCAAAAGTAATGAGCAGAGAAATGACTTGAGATGTAAGCTCCTTTACAGCAGCTTCTAATTTGGTCCAGTGAATTTGGCACCAGTCATCAGTACTGTAAGTTGAGTTCTTCCACCACAGGTATAGGGTTTATGATCTGGATAATAATAAATATGCATAGGTAATGTTTTCAGTTTTAATGAGCATATTTGGAATATTCTCTGTCTGGAATTTAGGAGGATTTTTTTTTTCTTTCTTGCTTTTTCTTAAAAAAAAAAAAGAAAGAAAAAAAAAAAAAAGCATGTGCTGGAAACTACTTCTTGAATATAATGAAGATAAAGTTGCGAGAAGTTAAATTTTTTCTGAAGAATTCTTAGACCACAGGCCCTGATGAGTCCACTAGAGTATCTCATGGCAGATGGATAAGGGGGAATGTGGGACCATGTATAGTGACTGGCTCCCCAATATTTGATCTAGATGGGTCAGAGGAGGGCCAATGCTTACAGAGTTTTAAGGATGTTGGTGAATCCATGGTACTGGTCTCCAATTAAAAATTCTGCTGAACACTGAGTTGTTATGTAGTACACCTTTCTTCAGTTTTTGTCACCAAAAAAAGTTCCTTTGAGACTGTAGACTTGGCAAACTGCATCACTCCACATTGGAAAGATTAACGGTAGCATAAGATTTCTTGCATAGACATGGTAGCATAACATTTAGCATAAATAGGGTAGCATAATATTTCTTGTCCAAACAGAATAAGCACAGATCCTCTTGGACTTGTGGTGAAATAGTTGCTTGACCCAAATCGGGGCATAGGAAAAATAATTTCTTTGGCCTTTATACCTCTGTTTCCCACGTTTTCCCTTGGAAGAAGGGTACAAGTAGCATGTGTTATCCTGCATAACATTACAATATAGGATGTAGTGTAACCATTTACCTACTGAGATGAACAGAGTTGGTCTGCCCTTACAGATGCATAAATACCTATAAGCAAACTGGGTGCTCAGAGTAAATTGAAACGACAGTTTTTTGGTAAACTTTAAAAAAATGTGATCAATTAAAAAAAATGATTATGCAAACATGTGGGCTTATAAATAACAGAAGTATTTTAATGGTTCACTTGAATAGCTTTTTGTCTGCCAACATCTGAGTTCAGGGTTACTACAGTTTTTTTTCTTGTGAATGAAAATTAAGATAGCTCAGACAGATATTTTATCATATTTGCCTTGAAGTTTCCCCAAAAGGTTCCAGTCAGCTCTGATTATAATTGATACCAACTACTGTACAAACATTCAAAGTAATTCAAAAAGCACATGCTGGGAAGTATTTACATGTTCTGAATCTCTTGGAAGCATGCTCATTTCATGAGACTGGTCTGTCAGGTGTTAGTTTGAAGAAGAGCTGTTGTTATCCTGATTTCATTCAGAATCATGCTATAACTTAACACAGTAAATAGGGCTTTATGTTATGAATGCATCATGACATTCATTTTTATTTCTACAACAGACTCTTGTAAGGGAGTACGTCAGTACCTTTGGATGTATTACATTAGAAGCATATGTCAATATATGTAGGTTTTTTGCAACTGAAGGGCACTTCAGCTTTCACAGGAAATCTTCTGCTTAAGTACAGTATTTAATAATTTTCTTCTTGCCCAGGTATGTAGGAAAAAAATTGTAATACAAGGGCTGTATTTTTTAATTGGGCAGTAATTTAAAATCTTATCTGGGGAAATATTTAGCCATAACACACACAGTGCAGGTTGTCATTCCTTCCTTAATTGTTTCTACTCAGTGATAGGATGTAATCAGCCCCTAGCTCCAGATCTAAGAAACTGCATGTAACCCCCTCTTCATATGAAGATAAAGAGGCTTGGGAAGATGAGTCCTCTCATTGAAACAAACAGTGGAGCTTCAACCCAGGTCTTCTACCTCTTAGATGCTTTCCCTGAAGCCAACTCAGGTTTATCAGTAAACCAGACCCTAGATGAAAATGATTATCTGAACTAGGCATCTACCACCAGTTGAATTGTTAATACTTAATTCTAACCTCATGAACTTCTACACCTGTTCTTAGCCTGCTGTAAAGTAAAAATATCCATGCTGACCCCGATATTCTGGCAATTCCCATTCAGTTTCAGAATATCCCAAAAAGGTCATATAACCTAGTTTTACAATAATCCTAGGGATGGAAGGGCAACTGTTAATCCATTTATGAAGGGGGATCATGATAAATATGAAGGGCGCCTCCACACAAGCGCACACGTGCCTCTTGCCCCACCTCAAACCCCATTGAGGCGGGGCAACAGACACATGCGGGAACAAAAAAAAAGTTTGTAGTGTGGGGAGAAAATTAGACCCCTGGATATCCAGGGGTCTAAAAAAAGCGAAGTATAAAAAAGTGGTGCAGGGCATGGTCCCTGACCATGCCCTGAGGCAACCAGAGGCTGGGTCTTCCATAGAGATGCTCTGGCTGCCAGAGCATCTCTATGGTTGCCCCTCTATGGTCTGTGGCAGGCCAGGCTGTGTGTTTCAGCACCAGGGCTCTGGTGCTGGTGAGTAAGGGGTTGGGGGGCCTGAAGGAGGGGGGGAAAAGACTGTAGGGGGTACGCCCAATGGCCTCGCATACTCCCCCAGCCCCCTGACCCCTACCAGCCCTCCTGAGGCCCCCAACTCCTGCTGGGGCCACCCCCTCCCCCGCCAGGCCCACCGAGGCTCCCGACCCCCGCTGCAGCTGGTCTCTCCCCCCACCATCCCTATTCCCTCCACCCCATACTTAAAAAAAACAAAAAAACCCTGCACTTACCCGCAGTTCAGCTGATGTCTAGCTGACTGGGGCCCTGCCCGCACAGTGTGGGGCAGGGTGACAACCCTAGAAGCCCTAGCCCAGGCCCTTCTGCCCCTCTGCTGTCCTGCGTTGCCTGGGGGGCTCTGCCATGAGGCCCCAGAACGCCCCCCCCCCCTGCTTCTCAGGTAAGCAGAGGCTTTTTTCTGTTCTTTTTCTGTTTGTTTTTGTTTCTGTTTGTTTTTTTTTAAGTGATGATGCCTGGGCTTGTAGGGGTAGCCTTGGAGGCCTGGGGGTACAAGGTGGGGGGCGGGGCTGGGTGGGGCAGCCACTGGGGGGGCTGCAGCAGCTTGTGGGGGATGGAGCCAGGTGGGGCAGCAATCAGGGGGCTGGGGTGGGGCTTGTGGGCCTTGTGGGGGGGGTGGTAGCCCCTGCGGTGGCCATTTGGCCCCCATTGGGGGGATGAACCCCTTGTGTGGGGGCTGAATCCCCTGTTGGGGGGGGCTGTAGCCCTTGTGTGGGGGCCATCACCCTGTGGGAGGGCAGCAAAATATGTATTCATGAAACCTGTATTTAAGGTTCACTTTATTATTATGATAAGAGACTTACTTTACCACTGTAGATATAGCAATAAAACATTGTCCAGCTGATTGCTCTCTCTCTCTCTCTCTCTCTCTCTTTCTTTATAGTGGTCTTTTGTTTTACTTGTGGAGGAACATGGATTTGGGGGTATTTTACAGAGAGATTTTTTGGGATTTTTTTTTTATCAGGGATTTTTCAGTTTTCCAATAGAGAACACCAGAAGTCCTGCTAGGGAGGCCAGTGGCAGGACCCTGCCTGCTCAGACCTGGCACCTTGGACATATCTGGCTGTGGCTGCCCTTCTGGCCAAATGGGGCCAGGAGGACATGCTTTGACAGTTCAAAGCAGGCCACCACACCCGGAACATCTTCCGGGTGATAGCTGCCCAGATGGCTGGGCAGGGTGGTGTACAAATCGCAGTGGTGCTGCACAAAGGCCAACCCTGCAACCACAGTCTGCTGGCAGCTGACCCAGAGGGGCAAATTCCTCTACTGGCTCTGCAGTCCCCATCCAAGTCTGGCAGGTGTGCAGCAGGTCACAGTCAGGGAGCAGCCCCCACTGCCAGACTACTGCAGTAGGTAGAGGATGCAGGGAACTCTCAGGGCTGCTTCAGCAGTCCACCTGGCACAAGAGGTAGTGTCCCTAGGTATCAATTGGCTGGGCCCCAGAAGCTCCTGAGAGCTAGTAGCCCTGAGCTACTTGCCAGGGCAGCTTTTTATACTGCTGGGAACAGCACAGGTGCTGGCCCCAGGCTCTAGCTCCCCCTGGCTGAAGATCTGGGAGGAGTCAAGCAAGGTTATTTTGCCCCAAGTGGCACAATTAGCTCCACAACAAAATGCATGTCCGAGCACATACGCTAAGGGGAAAAAGCCCCAGCTCAAATTTGCACCACTTCTATTTGAGCTGCTGCAAGCGCACGTGCTTGCATGTGTGGACGTGTCCTAAGTGTGTATATAGCTTGCCCCAGGTATTCATGGACAGTGGTTGAATTGAGCCCTTCTGGATGGACCACACACTTGTATGATGCTTTTTGTTTCAAACTTCTAAAGGAGGAAAGGCTTCCCTACCCTTTTTCTGACCTGTCCAGAGGCAAAAGCTCATCCTCCAGCTAACTCTGTTTTCAGGTTGCAGGAGTTGCAATCTCCTACTCTTGCATTTATTTTCAAAGGTCACATTCTGAATGAGCCATGGAACAGTCTATTAGGCTAAGTACAGACAGTGAAAAAGCTTGAGGCTAAATCAATTCAATCTTTGCTAGTTAATCTAAGCTGCATAGATTGAACCAAGTGAAGAAACATTCACTTTTGATTCTGGAAATGCAGCCACATTCCTGCAGTGGCCCAGGCCAGAAGCTAGGGGGTGCTAGAGCATGCCTCCTTGCTCCGCTGGAAGAGAAAACTTGGGACAAAGTAGCCCATCCACCCTCTGAAGGGAGGGTTTCTGGGAGATATGCAGAGCATCCTGGGATTCTGGGGGACTGTGAGTTAATTTGCATTGGCAGAGGATCTGGGACACAAGATCAATAAACCAATTTAACTTAAATAAGTTAAACCCAGATGGATGTAGTATCAGACTTAAACTGGTTTCAGCTATTTTGAAAGCTGTTTACATGAGCTGAAATTCTATTGTGTCACAAATTTGAACCATTTTCGAATCGCTTATATTGGTTTATGTGTAATTTCTGTGGCTGTCCTTTGGGTATGTATCACCATTACATTTAGATCAACCTAACTAAGGTTAGGTTGGTTTAAATGCCCATTGTACAGGCATTCAGGGGAGTTTAAATAATTCCAAAAATGGCAGGCCTTATCTAAAGTAATTCACCTGAGGGGGTGCGGTGAACCCATTTAGATTGAAAACAGGTTAACCTAATCTGTTAAATGCCTGTAAATGTTCAGAATGTAGCCCCGGGTTTGGGAAAGCCCAGCCACTCAGTCCAACCCCAGAGCTTTACTCTTCCTACCCCTGCCAACCCCACCCTCCCCCCCACAGATCTACCAGTGCTTTCTCTCTCCACCTCAAGTTACTTACACCAGTTTTCCCACATAGCTCCTGGGAGCAGCAAATATCTGTGCATGCTGCTCCTGGTCTATGTTCACGCAGCTTAAAATAAGTTGTGTGAACATAGACTGAGGTGCAGTGAACAGCTTTCTGTACCCTTATATTCAGGCTGTTTGTTTTTTTTTATGAATGCCCTTTAGTCTGGGGTAGAAGTGTAACAAAGGATGTCAGTTAAGCAGAAAACATTCTCAAATCATTTATTGAGATGTATTCCTTTTTAAGAAGGCTGTGTAACTTGATCTAATTTCTTGCTTGTCGGGGCTTTCTTCAAACAAGTTTTTTTACTTCTGATACCTATCAAGGTCTCTCTGTAACCTAATCCCAAAAGACCCCATCTTTTGTCATCCTAGAGCATTGTGACAGGGGAAAAAGCTTTATCCCTCCCACCCCCCTTCCCACTCTAAGATTTAGCTATATAAGTATGTGCGCTTTTTTAGCAACTCTGCATCTGCTCTGAGTGACTGAGCTTGAATCAGGAAAAAGTATAGAATTACTAAGGGTAATTATTAGAGGAAGACATTCTGGTTCTAGGGTGTATTTGATGCTGCTCTGAATCCGTTAATTGCTTCTTAACTTGTCCTCAGAAAAAAACATAATTGATAGGATGCACCAGGGAAAAGAAAATAGTTGACAACAGCCACTCCTAAAATTGTACTAATAAGGAAAGAAATCCTGCAATGAGATAAAATAGTTTTTATAATGAAGCAGATTCCTGGCTATATCTTCATCAGTTTACAACTATCTAGGACAATCATATTTCTCTCAAGTTTAAAAACAAACAAAAGGAAGAAAGGAATGTACTTGATTGCCTTCTATGATGTGAAACTGGTGTTTTCATGACAGATTTACAGATAAATACTATTATGTTACTTATCTAAAAGTAAAGAAAAACATGGCAGACCTAAAAAGTGTTGATGGAAATATTGGTTGCATCAGTATTCAAATGGAAAGGCCCTAATTTAGGAGGCTTACAAATGTATAGGTGTTGCTTACCAAACCAGATCATAGTAACTTCTTTAGCAATTATTTTTACTGAGTATATTTTGAGAAGCAAAATATTAACATGTTTTTCTTTGGAATCATGTGGTATAATTATTGAATAGACATACCAACTCATACCATAACTCATGGTTAATAAATCTAATTTATGAATACTTTCATCCCTCAGCAGTTGTAGAAATTCCTTCAAGCACCACTTTTTTTGGTCAGGCTGCATTGTACTAGTTTTTCCGTAAGGTGCATTTTCATCTTTTTTGGCCTTGCCTGAAAAATGGGAGGAAAAATCATAAACATTTCCATATTTCATTTCTGCCTGATCTTAGTTTGGTTGCCTTATAAACTTGCTGAGAGAGAAAATATCTAGGGGTTGCATGAACAAATGCTCAAATAACCAGCCACCCTCAGGAAGGAGTCCTTGATTGTGTTCTTGATTGATTGCAGCAGTCCATTGCTTTACAATCTAAGGTGTATCCTATGTACATTTTTTAAATCTCAGTTGTCATATGTAAGAAATCCATTATTGATCAGTGGTAATTAAGGCAGTAGCATTGAATATATGGCCCACAATTACAAAAAGCTACCAGATAGGACCTGCCTTTCTTTTCTTTTCTTTTTCTAAGTTTTATGAATAATGGCTGATAACTTGTTTTTATAGTTAAAAAAATCCCCCCAAAAACAACCACAAATGCTTTGTGCGAAGTTTGCAAGAAACTTTAAAATTACTTGTTGTGTATATTTTTATTAGCAAGGTTTAGCAAAAAAAAAAATTATGTTGGCTACCCCATAGTATGAATCTGAAACTTCTGGCCAATCAAGGTACAGCAAAAGTTGCATTAACTGGCACTTTTATTAGCCAGAAAACTCTATTAACCAGCATCTGAGGGACGCGGCAAAAGCAAAACTGAAAGTAACACTTCTGGGTTTCGCTGCCGCAAGCAGTTTTTCTTTGCCACTTCTTTGACTTACGGCCTGGGGCAAAGCAGCCTGTGCAGGGCAAATCAGCCTGCATGGGGCCCCACTCCATGTACCCTGGCACACTGACACTGGGGAGTGCACCAGACGGTACACATTTGATTAACCGGAATATTTAATTAACCGGCATCCCCCACTCCTGGGGGATGCTGGATAACAGAGCTTTTACTGTACATAAACTAATGGGAATGAACACAGGCTCAGTAACATGCACAATTTTAATATTTTTAATATTTGATTGAAATTCAAAGTACCCAACACAATAGAAAAAGAAATTGACTGTATCAGTAATATTGTATCTGAAAATAGGAGGCAAAATCCAGTGACACCCCACCAGTGTGGCTTCTGGTTGCTGCCAAACCACTAATATGATGATTGTGGTTGCACAACAGCTGCTGGCAGCCATTTTTTTTTTTTTTTTAATCCCTCTCCTCCTCCTCCTCCCTTCCATCTACACACACAAGTTGGTGCCCAGAGAGCTCGCCCTCATTGCCCAAACCTAGTTACACCACTGTGATACCCTTAAAAACTGATTTTATGTACATGGTTAATACTGTTTAACTTGAAATCAAGGTAGCTGAATCAAAAAATATAATTCTTCCAAGTTTGTATATGCATGCATGCTTTAGGGTGGGGTGGTAAGTAACTCAAGAAATTTCAGCTAATAAATATGTTTAAATGTGTTAATTTCTAAGTTTACTTAAAATGGAGGTATTGAACAATCTTTGAAGAAAGTTGTATAAATTAAACACTGCTCTGTTTTGCATAGTCATCTATGTATTTATTTCACTGGTCTACTTTTTTTCTTCACTGTAAGTATTTGCTAAAGTTACAGGCAGGCTAGGCAGGAAAACAAAATTCATTATTTCAATATTTCAACTTGAGCTATTACTCAGAGCACCAAGAAAATATATCATCATGGAATATTTTCCATAGTGGAATTTTTTTTCTAGAGGGAACAAATACATATTGTAAAAATTACTTGAAATCCAAGAGAGACTTAAAGTAAACAACAGATCTAAAGAAGCCTACATTTGGGTCCTTGCAGAAACTAACTTCTCCCATAGGCCATGAGCCATATCTTTCCTAGTTGAATTATAAATTAAATATGCAACAACTGGGAATGAAGTTGTACTAAATTGGATTGTAAAGAACAGTGTGCATCAGTTTGAACCAACAAAGGAAGCCATTAGTAATGCCTACCGAGAAGGCATCAAAGTAGCTTCTTACTTTATAAAACAAGACAAAACTAACTGTGGCTTCCTGACAAGCTTTATTTCTTGCCAGGTTCTCACAGCTTTCACGTGAGAAATTGCCATAGAAATTCTAGAGAGAAATTGGGCTGGCTAGAATACCTTGCTGAAAAGAACCCAGGGACCTAGAAAATGTATCTTGAAAACTGCCAGATATGAGGGGTACTCATATGGTTAAAACAAGAGAAAAATCTAGATATTGGAGTTCTGTTCTATAAAACTGGAGGGGCCATATTTATAAAACAATAATATACCCCTGATATACAGATAATATACTAATATCACATTAGAAGACTGAAAAAAAAAATGGCTTGCATTTTATAAGAAATAGATTGAATCTACTCTAATTGTAGTCTGTCTTGTTGTAATGTTTCACTGAATTAGTTTGGTGGAAATGCAAATTCACGTTTTGGTGAACCTTCTGGTGAAACTGTAGACATGTGCTTGGAAATGGAGGGGAGTGATGAAGGAGAGGTTGTTATGAATGTTTTAGGAAAAAAGTTCTTTTAAAGAGAGGAAACTGATAAGATTTGTTGAAAAACACTTGGGTTGTTTACCATTGTTACATGTAGATGGAATGAAGTTAATTATGTGCATTTTGGAAAACTGTGTATTTTCAGAGGCTATCGACACAATGCGTTATGACTCAAGGTAGCAGTACTAGTCTTAAGAACAAATTAAAATTCTCTCTGTAATTTGAGCACATATGGAATTTGGACAAACTGTACCAAAATACTCTGGGCAACTTTTAAGTTGCAATGAAAAATATTTCTGTTAGCATGGGTTTTGGTCATGTGAAGATGGGCACTGGCTTGTTTTGACTGATATGTCACATTAATAGATTCCAGGACCAGATAAGGGGGCCAACGTTGCAACAAACAGATTTAGTAGACCTCAGAGTTTAACTCTCAAATGCATAGCAGCATAGGACTGAGCCCTTCTCTTCTCCATATCCTTTCTCAATCACTGTTTTACTAGATAGGCTAATTAAGGCAAGCTGTTTTAAGTCTCCTCGTATAAGACAGGGTCTCCATTCCTGTTAGTGGTTCTCTGAACCTTTCCAGTTTGAACTGATCTTTCTCAAATATGAGTGATAGGAACTGTACACATTATTCCAGGTGAGGTCTCACTAGAGTCATTTCTGATGTTTTGGAAATACCTTTCCTGCAGCATCCTAGGATCACATTTGCCTTTTTCACAGCTGTCTTATTGGTGGCTTGTAGACATTATGTTACTGAGTCATTATGCTCAGGTCTTTCTTTATTTCCTGTAAGTTCCAACCAATTATCTTACAGTTTTAACCATGTCTCCTGGAAACCTTTGTGGACATGTGTTCAAGCCCTTTTAGGAAACAGCAGTGCAGCAGCCTGGATGAAAGCATGAAATTAAACTACCATTCGGAATAAACATCTAGTTTCTGACCCAATAATAAAGCCTCCTGGTTTTGACCTTCCATGAAAAACAGGAAAAGTTCTAAATAGGATCCGAAGTGGGCACGGTCACCGTGGTCATTTGATGCACAGATGGTATATTAAGAATTCTGCAGAATGTGACTCTGGCAACCCTGATCAAACTATGGACCACACGACAACACTCTGCCCTCCTATACAAATTTGACTGTGGCATTGCAGAGATGCATTCCCTTTCCTCAATATCATTAGACTGGTTAACTAACCTTATACTGGATTTATAATTGTTGCTCCAAATCATTCATATGAAAGAAAAAGAAGACTGTTTTAATGGAAATTGTCGTTGGTCCCTAAGTAAATGACCTTGTATTTTGTATTACTAAACTTCACAGCATTTTTATGACTTGGATCTTCGAAGTCATCCAGTTCTTTCCACATGATATCTCCATCCTCTACTCTATTGTTGATGCTCTTTAGTTTTATGTCATTAGCACACTTCTACTTTTTGTGCCAGAATCATTGGTGACAATATGACAGATTAGTTCCAAAACTGATTATTGAGAGATTCCACAAGTAATTTTCTGGCCAGGACAATATTTTTCCCTTGAAGCACAGCCAATTGCTGTCTCCCCTTTTTGTCAATTTCTCACCCGTGTTAGACTTCTTCTAGCCCTCATCTCTTTCATTTGGACTAACTTCTCATGTGGCATCATATTAGAAACTTCAGGAGGTCTAAAAATATAAAGTTTTACTATATGTCCATGTCTAGAAAATAAGTTATCTAAGAAATGCATTGAATTAATCTGGCATAATCTACCTGTATTTTCTCATTTACCTTTTCAATTATTCTTCCCTTCATAACTTGCATACTATTGATTCTGCATCTTTCTGCTTTTGCTAATGCAGTACATACTGTAACATATAGGTTTATTAAACGCACTTGCTAATGGAAATGTGATTTTTATGTGCCAGAAGTCTAGGATGCTGGTTATCAGTTCCCTCTTCCTCACTTTTCTTGTGTGCATTAAGCTGGTTGAGTTTTGCATCTACACTGGCTGTATTTTTGTACCCTTGTTCCCATTAGCCACTTTGCCTTGGCTTCCAAGTTCCATAGATTGCCTTAATTGAAAACTGAGACAATTAATTGGTTTTGTTTGAAAATACTATAGGTATAGCACAATCTCTTCCTTACCTTGTTCTAGACTTTATTAATAGTTTCCCTTAGTTTACTGATATCTACAGCAGAGAGGAGAACAGAGGGAAGTCCAGAAGACTGCAATACAGATCTGGAGTTCCCACCATGGGTCCCTAGGTAAAGTAACTATTTTAAGAATTAGAAATCCAGTTCTTATTGACAAAATGGAGAGAATCCAGTAGAAAGCAACAGAAGTGATTAGACATCTCAGAAAAAAAATACTTACAAATAAAAGATTGGAAGAACTGGGATTGGTTTAGTTTGAAGAAAAAAGAATGAGGGAGTATTTGATACATTTTCAAATACATGAAGGATGGTTATAAAGATAGGATGATCACGGACTGAGCATCACGGCCACAGGAGAAGTAATGGTTTGAATTTGTGACCAGGGAAATCTAGGTTGGATATTAGGAAAACTCTCAAACTATGAGGTGGCTAGCACTGGAACAGCTTGTGTAGAGAGGGTGTGTAATCTTTACCTTTTGGAAGTTAAGAACTTATTGCACAAACATTTGGTTGGGATGATGTAGACAGGAGTGATGCTGCTTTGAGTGGGGGGTTGACTGGATGACCTCCTGAGCTCAGCCCTATTGTCTGTGGTTCTGTTCTTCAGTCTCAGTGGAGAGGTATGGCCCAGTAAGTCTGGACGTACAGCACAAACCTTCACAAGAGTTTACTTACACACCCACCTCTCCCTTTATTGTATTTGGAATAAACAGAAGGACATGATAAAACAAAAGGATAAGAACATTTCTACCTTAAGGCAAACAGTGTATGAGGGTGTTAGCTATTGTGTTGATCACAAAGAGTAGTCCCTAGCTTTTGTAATTGTGTGAAATGTATCCAGGGGGATGAAATACAGTTTTTAGGTGATCCAAGTGCCTCTGACTATGTATCCAAGTCAACTCATCATATGTTTGATACTGGGAGGGCTGACATTTTCCATTTATTATATCCTGAGAAGGTGTGCATGTGAATCTGTCACTTTGTGTACTTGGGGAGAGTAGGTCATGTCAATATTTTATGTATGTGTATATATAGCTAGGCAGGTGAAAATTGTCATATAATAGCAAGACTATCTGTCAATGAAAATCTTTTCTTTTAATATTATTAAAAAAAAGACCTTGAGACTGGAAAGAAATCTGAAATAATATCTTCCTCTAAACCAGCAGAGGATTATTAGAAATTCTGTAGTAGAGAAGTATAACAAAATGAGTTCTATAATCCTTAAATGTTATGTATAATCTCTCAGATCAATCTGTAGGTAAACAAGCTAAATTAACTGTGAGCAACATACATACACACTTCCAAATGTATGTAGTTGTATGGGCTTGGAAATGGATTCTTCAGGTTGTGGGAGGGAAGGGGAGGATTTTCAAAGGGAAAAATGGGACAGATTAGATACTCGGATACTGTGGAGAATGAAAGGAAGTTGAGTCTTGAAGTTCCGTGTGTGTGTTTTGAAGCCTCCATACAGTGCAATACTATTGTTTTTCTCTTCTCGGAGGAGGAAGTATAAAAAGACCATTAATAAAATAGGGCGGATCTAAATGTGCAAGTATTTTATATAAATGATTAACTGTATATTTAGGAGTCATTTTTTAACTTTAATAGGACTCTTCAAGCACATATAAAACTTTAACATTGTAAATGTTCAGGAATGAGGAAAAAAAGTGAGTGAGTGATCATTGAACTGAATTCTGTGGAATATGTGTTATTCTAGAGGTTTGTTTGTGTATCTTAAGACTGATCAAAAATTGTATTCTGAGGTATTTGAAAAACTGTCATTTTGAATACAGGTATTGTTATGTTAAAGGCTACCCATAAGTGAATATCGAATAACAATAGGAGTACTGTATGGGTTTTTTTCTTGAGTTTTCTTGAATTGTCTTTCCTGCTCTTCAGGGCCTGATGTAGCAGCAAAGTGGAATCAGGGTGGATTCCATCTCTCCATTGGACTGTCAGTACTTATTTTGCTAGCATTTGAGAAGGAGAAATCCATCTGGATCAAAATGGAGGAGTGTAGGAAGGGAATCTGGAGGCATCCTGCACCTTAATTTACTTAATAACATTTACCAACTCCTGACTTTGCAACCTCAGTCTTCCTTTAATGTTTTACATGAAAATCTCTTTTATATAAAATGTTCTCATGAATCAAAACTATGGTCTATGTCCTGTTGAAGTCTTTCATATGGATTTGTAAAAGAAAATACTTTTCCACCTCCAGTCAAAGCTAAGCAGGTGGTGTTCAGAACTTGCAGAATGACTTTCATTGCTGTAAACATTTCTAAGGCAACTCAAATAAGGTTGGGTAAGAATAGACTAGGAATAAAGACAAATCAATTACAGGTTGTAAAGATGTAAGCAGTAAACAAGAGTCTTCGTAACACTTTGGTGTGACCCTGCCAACAGCTACAGCACTTCAGGAATTGTGTTATACTGAAATAACTGCTTCTTTTCGTGCTTGGGGGAAAAAAAAGGGAAGGGGGGAATTGCAAAAGATCTTAAATATCAAAGGCTGCTGACCTAGTTGCTATGGCAACATTGGAAGTAAGCTAGTACCAGAGCAGTGTCAGGGATTCAAGAATTAGGTTTTTAAAGATTTGTCTCAAACTCCCCAAATGCTAAAAAGGAGATTTACATCTCCTACTACCACAATTGACTCTAGTTGTTGTAGGTGTTCAGCGCCTCTTGTAAATGCAGTCTCAAGCATTTAGGGACAGTTTAGCTGGGAATACATCCATACTTTTTACCTTTGTTACGAATTGTGTGTAGAATTCTACACAGGAACACTGCACCAGGGCATCTTTGGGCTAGTATAGTTCCTACCCACACTCCTCATTAGAAAAAGAAGCAGCAGCTCACAGCATTGTAAATTTCAGGTGATTTCAATGCACTGTGCCAACCAGACCAGAAAGTGAAACTCTTTTAGATTATAAACTCTTTGCAGCAGAGATTGCCTGTTGTGGTGAGCAGTGCAAGGGAAAGCTACCTAAAAATACACCACCCTGACCAGTTGCTCCTGTTCAGTGTGCCAGATGCTGAAAAAAGTCTTGTGCATGTTTTTGGTGCAAGCCCAGTGCTGCTCTTAAGTCTCATGCATGTTTGAGTGCCATGCTGCATACAAAGTGCAGGAATGAGTAGGATGGCCACGTGTCACTGAATTGCTTCCTAGCACTTCTAGCATACTGTAGGTGGTGTGGCCCCTGAGTTCTGATATGGTGTTGAGCATTTTGTCAGTGCTTAAGAATGATAGGTGCTTCCATGTTGTAAAATTGTTGCCAAGTATGCTTCTGGCTGTTGCTCAAATCTGCTCACAGTGGTATGACTAAAACCTTAAAAGTAATATAAAAGTGAAAAGTGCAGTGAGAACATGAGAATGGGAGATAGATACAAATCACAGGAAACAACACAAGAGACTTAAGGAAAGCAGTAGGCCTATACGAAGCGACTAGTATTTGCTTTGGATTCAGCCGATTTGGGGGACAGTGATTTGATTTGGTGATTTGAATCACTGTCCCAAATTGATTCAGCCAAATCTGATTCAGAGATTCGGCCACTGCCAAATCAGCCGAATCTCTGAAGCTGCCTTGCCTGGCTCCAGCTCCTGGCTCTTTGAAAAAGAAGCCCAACACTCATAAGCTGCTGCCATGTGATGGTAGTAGGGGGGGTGATCCCTGCTGCCTCATGATGCATGGGGGGCTCTGTCATGAGCCCCCATCCCCCGCCTGCTGTCCTGGCCCCAACTCTTGACTTTGGGGAGAAAAAAAAAAGCCGCTGCTCACCAGCTGCTACCAGGGAGGGGGGCGATCCCCACTGCCCAGTGGTCCCCCCATAGTCACCTCACCCTTCCTCCAGCCTCCCCTCCCCTGCCCCCTACTTACCAGCATGGAGTCTGGATCCAGCTCCCTGTGGTGGTGAGTAGGGACTGCCTGAATGTCTGAAGCTGTCCAACCCCTGAAGCTGTCCAAAGCTTTTCTGAATAACTTTTAATTGGTTTCCTGATTTGATTCAGATTTGGACATTTGGCTGCCGAATTCAGCCGAATCTCCTCTAAATTGAATACGCACCTGAAGCTTCACACAGCCTTAGAAAGCCAGACAAAATTTAATAAGTGCTGTCACAATTCAGTTCAGATTATTTGCTGAAATAGCTGCCATGTATATTAAAGGGATACTGGAATGCCTCTTCCCCCTAAAAAAACCTTAATGTTGAATATTATAGCATGTGATCTGTTTATAAAGTGAAATACGAAGCACTTTTCTCTTTTTTATTGCTGCTTTAAGGTTTATAAGGACTTAGCCACATGTTTCACTTAAGGTGTGGTTAATTAGTTGATCATGTCTTAAATTGTAACCCAGCCACACATTACAGCAATTAATGGAATCATAAAACAAGGAATAAGCCACAATGTTATTCCATAACAAATATAGAATAACTTTGTGGCTGGTTCCTATGATGCCATTGATTGGAGGTGGGGCTGGGTATGCCCTATGTCAGGGAGCCGTGTTAGCTGAGGTAGTTCCCAGCCATTAGAGCATGCTACTTGCTGGTGTAGCGGAGTTCAGGATCATGATTGTAGGGTCCTCCTGCCCTGGTAATAAGATGTGATGGGATACCATGTGCGATTCCACAGTCATACCTCCTGCCATGTACTTGTGGAATGGCAGGAAGCATGACTGTATAGATTACACATCAGATGCCATCACACACTTACCTATACATCTGCTGGGGCCCTAATATTGTCTGCAAACCTAAAATATACCTTTCCTGTTTGTTTTTTCTTTGCTGGAGGATCTTGGCAAGGGTCTTCCAAAGGACCTCAACAGTGATTTTTAAACTGATGCTGTAACCTGAACTGAGTTCTTGTCTAAAAATTTCATTTCATTTCCCATCTCTACTTAATATTTTTTTTTAGGGGGGGGGGGGGTGGAGAACAGAATGGCTAATGCTTTGAGTGACAACATGACTCGGGGAATTTCAAAGAGCTCATCTTTGTTCTTTAAGTTAAGTAAAGGGCAGAAGTTAAGTTTTCAAGTATATTGCAAATAATTTTGAGTGGGAAGGGCAGAGTTGGCAGGAAAGAGGGAAGAATCTGATAATAACTTTCCACATTATAAAAGAGAAGTCAAGAACACAGCCAATTAAATACATCTCTTTTGTCATTCAAGTTTAAATCCATTTTAATTGAAATATGGTAGTCAGCCCAGGATTTAGCTGTATGCATTTAGAAGATCTTAATTTAGGGTTTTTGCATCCCTCTTCTGCCAATGAAAACACATGCATTGACAATAAACGTGGAAGTTAAGTTCATAAAGTGATAATAGAAGACTTAAACAAAATCAGTTAATAAAATCTGTTTTGCATTTATGAAGAGGAGTTTTGCAATTTTAGGCTGAAATCCTAGCTTCATTGGTTTTTGTTGCTAACTGAAATGCATCTGATTTCAACCTTAATGCTTAAGGCAGTGATTCTCAACCTTTTTAGATGCAAGGCATACCTGGATAGACTCAATGCACCACTTGGAAAATGCACCTTAGTTTTCACTCTTGTTGCCTAAGAAGGTTCTGTTGCAAAGAACTCAGAAAGACCACAGTGATGGAGTCCTATTCAAAATCTGTGGGTTTATTTTGTGAATCATGTTTGTGCACTTACCACACAATGTCAGCACTGTTATGTTTGAAGGAATGTCATTGATGGTTAGAAAGTGGTATTTAGAGGTTTGCTTTTGGGAATTGTCTTATAGGTAATATGTATGTGTGTATGTATTAGAATGAACATTTAAGACAACAAGGATGAATTAATTTCTAAAGGCCTGGTCACACAGTCGCACAGTTCTCGCAGCCTTTAAGGCAGACAGAGTGTCTAACACAACAAGGCCAATGGATATACACATGGCCTCGTAAATTGTGGTTATATACTACACTGTTCCATAACATGAGATAAGGTGGCACCAGCTCACAAGGCCCAAGAGAGCAGGGGCCTGAAATTCCATTTTTCAGGGAACAGACCAAATTAGGAAAAGACCTGGAAAGCCCAAATTAGGATGTGTGCGTGTGATGGGCCTGTGAAACAGGAATATACTGATAGGACAGAACATGAACAGTATGATGACCACAGAGAGACCAATCAGTGGTAGCCATGGATGAAGAGTCATCAGGAGGGGAAAAGAATACAAAAGAAAGGACTTAGAACAGCAAAGGGTCCCACGTCCCCAAGAGGGATACCTGAGGCACCATGGGCAAAGGACATACCACCAGCTTATGTCATCCACTTCACTGGGGGGGGGGGCTCGGCCTCTAACCTCCAGGCTGCTGACATCTGACATTCAAGAGAGAACCTCAGAGTGAAGCTCTCATCCTGGCCAGACATATCTTGATTCTGATGACAGCTCTAGGATTGCTAGCTATAGAATTGCTTGTATTATTCTTTTCTGTTATCACTGTGTGTCAATAAATTTGCCTATTATTGAATGGAAAGGTCACAGTAAGTCTTAGGGTTATGGGTCCCCCACAACAAGGCATCTGGGTTATAAATCCAATGCCAACAGTAATGGCACCCTGGTTGGGAATCTGGCTTAAGGAATGAGTTCATTTTTAAACGTGAATGTTTAACGAAAAAACACTTCTTAAATCTGTTGCATGGTTTGCTTTGCTTACATTAATATTTAATTCGAATATATTCGAAGTGCATAGTGACAACAGAGAATCCCATTGGTACTTAGAGTTTTCAGCACCACCAAATTATTACTGGCAACTGTGGAAAAAGAAAGCTTCAGCTGCAGTGACAGCATCTGTTTGTACTTGAAAACAGATGCAGAGCAGACTTCAGATGCCCAAAACAAGGATAGCACTTAAAAGAAAAAGAAAAAAAAAGAAAAGAAAAAGAAAAAAGATGTTTCTGTTCTCAAAAATGGTGACTGCTAACCACTGTTCTCCAACCCTTCCCACTTGCATTGGCTTCATCGTACCTGGAGCTACTGTATTCTAAGGGGTTCTGGCTGAAATTGTGAGATCAGCAAAAGGCAAACAGTGGCTGGATTTTATTATTTATGTTATTGTTTATTAATAATAGCAATGTTGTTATTAAAGATACTTAATTCCATGTTTCGCCTTTATAATTTTGAAGGGGAAGTGTGGCTAGATTTTTATTTTATTTTACCTCTGTGGGTAGTCGTAGTAACATTAAGCTGGTCCAGCTGTTTCTTTAACACTAGGTAATTCATACACAGAAACCTTAAACAGGTTAACATCTTACATAAATATTTAGCCCAGTAATTCTTTTTAAACGTATGCCCCATTAAGTGTTAATATAGCATTTGTTCAGCATGAAACTATTTCTGCATGCATTGAAAATTAAACATCATTTAAGCTTTCACTTGTTAAGACACACTCTTAATTGCTAGAATGTGTATTTGACTTAATTTGCATGTGCAGTAATTCCAAATGACATAGGTATTATTAGAGCAGAGATTTGTCCAAGTATGATTACAATCATGTTGGTAATCCTTATTAGTATCTTGAGCCAAGAGATCAATTTTGAAGTAGTTCTAAACTGTCCTTAAATTTGCTGAAAAGATGAAGCCAAACAAATCTCTCCCCCTCCTTCCCCCCCCCACCTATTTTTAGATAAAGATGTCTTAATTTGAAGATGTTATGTTCCTTATGGTGATAACTGCTATTGAAAATGTATTTAGATTCATGGCAGATTGGACAGAATATGTCAAGTACAGATACCATGGCAAGAGAAATGCATAATGCAATTTTAATTTGATCATTAGAAAGCTTCCCTATATTTAAGGAATGGTGCCTATTAAACTGTAAATTTTAGTTTAATGATCAGATAAGAGATCTGAAAAATCAATAAATAATTTACATATATTTATATATCTATATATGTATGTGTGTTTGTATATATGTGATGGTGTGTCTGTGTGTGTATGTATATGTAGATAAATGTATTTATCTTTTTTTCAAATCTCTTATCTGATCATTAAACCAGATTTCATGGTTTTATATATATAAAATAAATAAATAAAACAACTGAGTAAATGGCAACTAAATGCATCTATACTTGTAATGGTGCTCTGTTCTGACACGTGCTAATTAGCACACACTGGATCCAAGTTGATTAGTCAAGTCTGCTGGAGTGTGCTAATCAGTATACTCTAGCAGCCTTCGCATCATGTGTATTCAGAGTGCCCCCATTTCAAAATGGTGGCGGGGGCTCTTTAACTAAAGTTCATTGAACATGCTTTACTTAAAGTGCCCCCACCACCATTTTGAAGTAAAGGTAGCTGAATAGATGCGACACTACAGGCACTTTAATTAGAGCATCTTTCAGAGCATGCGTATAGATGTTCTAAGATTTTAGTTAAGTATGGTATTCTATTCCCAAGACATTCAAGGTAAGACTAGCAAAGCAGGTGCCATTTTACGGACCAGCAAATTTACCCCTGTAAAGGATCTTTTTGTTTGGTTTAAAGTGTAGTTTACAACTTCTTAAAATGGTGATGTAGGGTATATACTTAGTTTTATGCATCTTAGATATATAAAATCTAAGTTTAAAGTTCAGATTTAACACCTTAAAGGGGACTGGTTTCCAGAACTTGATGTAGTTTATCATGGTTTCAAGTTGGACCCCCAAAATCACTGGTTGTACTCAGAACTTTGATCTAATATGAAAAAGCTTGTATTGTCTGTGAATTTATCTATAAAGTTACCAGTTTGGCACCTTTCCATAACTCTGTTTTAGTGCCTAACAGCCTTCATAGTGAGAGAGTTCTTCCCAGTATCCAAACTGAATTTCCCTTGTTGCAATTTTATTTTTAAGACCATTTTAAGACTTACTGTAAAGTGGACATGATTGTTTGGATCACTGTGCTCAATGAGTAGTCATTAGGGACTCACTGTTTACTTGTGAGAGAGTGTCAAGTGGGGTTTTCCAGGATTCTGTCCTGACCCCAATATTATTTAACATCTTAATGATTTGGAGGATGAGATTGAGTACCTGCTTAGTGAATTCACACTCAGGGAATTTCTGGATGATACCAAGTTGGATAGCGTTGCAGAGATGTTGGAGGTAGGGCAAAAATCCAGAATGACCTGGGTAGACTGGGGAAATGGTCCAAAATCAAAGAGATGTGATTCAACAAGGACAAGTGCCAAGTCTTGCACTTGGGACAGAACTATTTGTAAGCACAAATGCAGACTGGGGAATGATTGGCTAGGTTGCCTTACTATGGAGAAAGATATGGGGGTTACAGTAGAGCACACATGGGCAAAGTACAGCCCACAGGCTGGATCTGGCCCACCAACTGATTGTATGTGGTCCATGGCTGCCCCAGTGACACTCTACATGGGGCCAAGCTCCATGTGATCCCACCTGAGACATCTCACACCATGCTCCTAGCTGCCCTCAGCCTGGGGCCAAGCTCCATGTGATCCCACCTGAGACGGCTCACACCATGCTCCTAGCTGCCCTCAACCTGGGGCCAAGCTCCATGTGATCCCACCTGAGACAACTCACACCATACTCCTAGCTGCCCTCAACCTGCCCCTGCTGACAGCCCCAGCCAAAGCACACAGTGCTGCTGCTGCAGCCACCCAAGTACTGCTCAGCTCCTCCTACCTCCAGTGGCTCCTCCTCCTGCCCCTGCTGCTCTGCTCTGGGCAGTAGGTAGCACAGGGAGGCAATGACATCCATGGGGGTTCATACGGGGTGCAACATGTCCAGCCATGCAGGGGGGAAGCTGCAGCTGGGCTGCTGTTGTCCTAGTGTGTGGGGCTCCAGCTTCAGTTCCCAACTGTCTTCCACCCACTTGGCCCTCCAGCGAGATGAGCGGTTGTCCGTGGGTGGCCAGATGCACCAACGAGAAGCTGTACACTGCCTGGGGCTGAGGTCAGGGTGGTGCCATCTGCAGGTGTGGGCTGTACCAGGAAGGGGCTGGTGGAGCTTGGCCCAATGTGGAGTGTTATGGGAGTAACCATGGGCCAGATAGGGGGTGAGAGTGGACCACACTTGCAGCTGTATTGCACCACCCATGTGAGCTCTTCTGTAAGTGCCCCCTGCCTCCCAGCCCCCTCACCCCTATCCTTCCCTCCTTCCCTGCATCCCTGACCGGTTCCTGGGACCTAGTATGTGGGCAGCCTCCCCCTCCCCCTCATACATATGTACAATACCGTTCTTCCCTTCACAAACCCCAACACTAACAATATATAAGAGTTAGACTATTTTGAGCTATTATGCAATTGCTTCTATATATTCTATTCAAAAACACATCAATCAGGACAAAAATTATTTTTAAAAATAAAGTTAAAATATTTTATAGTAGATGTTTGTGTTTTTTTTAGGATATGATTTGTTTTTATTTATAACTTGTTAAAATGATATCTTCTAAAAGATTTTGTGTGTGTGGCCCTCAACAGCTCTCCAAAACTGATTAAGTGGCCTGCCAGCCTAAATAATTGCCCACTCCTGCAGTATACCATAAGCTACATATGAGGAAACAATTCAAAGAAGAAGACATTTTGTGTTTGTATCTTTTCTTATGGGAATCAAAACTCATAGAAGAGGTGTGATATCTTTTATTAGACCAACTAGATATTTGCAAACAAATTATTGTATTTATCTTTATGCTTTTAGGCACACTCACCCTTCATCAGGCATAGGAGAGAGCAGAGTTTGTAAGAGTTCTCCTAGGTAAAGATGAAAATTCATATTTCACAGGAGAGCTGAAGATATAGTAAAGTCTCCTGTTTGGAATAGTTCATTTTGTCCAAGTTAGGCACAGAGAAAAGTTGAAATAGTTTTTACCTCAAAGTTGGCAAGCTAGATGTAGAGGCATATTTCCTTCAGGTTATGATGCTTCATATTTCACAGAAGAGTGGAAAGATGGAAATCTCTTCTGGGCAGGAGTTTCTTTTGTGGTGAGGTATCTGTGTTTCTGTGCTCCGAGAGATGCAAATTTACACAAACAATAGCAGAAGTCTGGTGCTAGCAACTCAGATGATAAAATGCTTCCTACTTGTAAAAGTATGAACTTTTCATTTAAAAAATGGCTAAAATTTGATATCTTCCATGTGTCAGGTATCTACGTTGTAGCTGTATTGATCTAGAGGCAAAAGGATTTAAAAGTCATGGAAGAAGTGATATCTTGTCTCTCTTCTCTCTGCTTTGGTTATGTGACCTATAAGATGTTACGTCATTTTTTCAGAAATCAAAATGGTTGTATAAGGTATAATAAAGGCAAACTTTCTTGCTGGTCAGTACTTGATCCACTGGGCTATGCTGTGTTATTAAGAAAGACAAAAAATCTAAAATTGGGTCTCTATACAGAAATGGCTTTTAAAAGTTTTCAGTCCTTAAGCCCTGTAGAATAAAGACTAACATCTTGAAATGCAATTTAAATAAAAATAATTTTAAATGCAATAGACTTATGCCACCTGAGATTAAGGTAATATATGAATTAGGGTCATGTGCTGCTTGTAACACTGGAAAACCTCCACATTTCAGGAGTCCTACAATGCAGGCTTTGGAAAATTTGTTGAATGCATGTGTTTGTTATTAAGTTGCTTTGTTATGATATGCAACACTATGGTACTATAGAATTCCCTTAATGCTGTTCTTAAATTGGAGTAATTCCTAGATTTTATTTTTTTAATGGCATGAGACTTTCTCCCCAGAAGTCATAGAATCATAAAAAATGAGGGTAGGAAGGGAACTCAGGAGGTCATTGAGTCTGAGCCCCTGCTCAAAGCACAACCATCCCCAGCTAGATCATCCCAGCTGAGGCTTTGTCTAGCCAGGTCTTAATAACCTCCAAGGATGGAGAGTCCAGAACCTTTCTGGGTAACCTGTTCCAGTGTGAGAGAGTTTTTCCTAATATCTAACCTAAACTTCCCTTGCAGCAAATTGATATCTTTGCTCCTTGTTCTGTCATCTGCCACCACAGAGAAGTCTAACTACCTGAAGGGCGGTTCCCAAGAGAATGGAGCTAAACGCTGCTGTTAAATCCCCGCTCAGTTTCTTTTCTGCAGACTAAATAAGCCCAGATCCCTCAGCCTCTTCTCAGAAGTCATGCGCTCCAGCCCCCTAACCATTTCTGTTGCCCTCCACTGAGCTGTCTCCAATTTGTCCATATCCTTTCTGTAAGGGGGATCCAAAGCTAGACACAGTACTCTAGATGGGACCTCACTGGTGCCAAATGGAGAGGAAGAAATGGAGCACCTCTTAATGAAAGATCATAATGGGCTTTTTGTGTGGTCCTCTTGATAGTAAAGGCTGAAGCTAGGACTTTGAGAGCAGAGGAGTTTGAGACCAGACCATTCTTGACTCTAAAATTGTTTACTGTGCAAGTGTCTTGTCTCAAGGACACTTGGCACGTGTTTTTATTTAGACTGTAGTAAGCATTACTATGTGACTGCTTAGAATGCATTCTAACTTCAAATATGGCACAGTAATGCTTACTACAATCTCAGCCTGCTTCAGACAGGGCTGGAGTTTGCATTACCTACCTAAGAAGCCCTTGCCCTGGCACACGGGGGCAACCTGGGTCTCTGCTGCTGGCAGTGGGTGAAGGAGGGTATGAGGAATTGAACTGGGGTGGGGGTGTGGGGACAGGAGGAGTGTTACAGTCCTGTTGCCAGCCCCCACACTGCACCAGAATCTTGAATCTTATTATTTCTATGGAGCTATTAGATGATAAATGAACATGTGTTATTTAATATGACCTGGAGATAACTACCATGAAACTTTGCTACAATATAATTGCACTTAGCACCTGTTTTGTTGCTTGAATGCATGGCTGCTCACATTTTAAGTGCAGTTAACAGTTATATTAACACATTAAGTGTGACATGCAACATGGTCCTAACTTTAAGTTGCTTCACCTTTGGATAGTAACTCACTTTCCCCAATTGGAAGATGATTCAGTATACACTTGGCCTTGGAAAGCCTGTGGTAAAGCTAAGTGGCTGAGTCTAAATGATTTGTTTGTGGGCCTCATATTGGGAAACAGATTTTAGAATGGCACCTCAATATTTTTATCTGTACAGTAAAGCTGTTAGGTCACTTGAATCAACTATTATAATTTTTCCTTCTGAAATCCCAAACTAGTAAAAATGCAACTTCAGTGCAAATTATTCTTAACCATCACACAAAAGAGTATGCTATGGGAGGTGGTTTTCAGCTGAATTTTATAGTATACTGGTAACCTGATGTTCACAGTATTATGCTGTGGAGATTTTTTAATGCATTAGAAAGGATTCCTTAAGCTTTTATTTATTTTTTTTTATTTTTATTTTTTATGAATTCTACATAGTTACAGGTTATTGATGATCTATTATATTAACTTGGCAGGACGAACTCTGTTGGAAAAGCTGTTCAGCCAGCAGGAGAATGCACCACAGGAAGAAGCAGAGAAGCTATGTTCTCGGATTATTGCAATGGGTCTACTGCTTCCCTTCAGCGACTGTTTCAGAGAGCCATGTAATCAGAATGCACAGCAAAGCACACCAACATTTGATGTAAGTTACAGAAAAAAAAATATTAGTCTTCCTTAAGAATTGTAATTATCAGTGGCTTATGATTCATTAAAATGTGCTTAGAAACCAGTACTTTCCTTGAATAATTAAAGTTACCTTGTGGTAATAATTGTTGGTAATTAAACCTTGGACAACAGGTTGGTATAATTTGATGATGGGATAAATCTAGATTTTAAAATACAAAATAAGATAGAAATAGTTGCATTCTCTTTCCCTTAATGTTTGATGGCATATGACAAGTTTTGCCCCAATGGCATTCTGTACTGGCAGTCTTTTTACCATTTTGTAGTATAACTCTTCATTTTTAGTGGGTTGCTAAACATTGCAGCCAGGCCTGAAACTCCACACAGCATGAATGGGATGTCTATTTTAGGTCTTCTTGTCTGATTGTTTTCCCTTTTCCTGAAACTTCCAATCCCTACTCACAGTAGAATAGAAAATGTTGTTGACATTTTAACTACTTTGTCATCTACATCTATGATCTGCCTGCAGCCATATAGCACTTTACCTGAGCATTATAACTGTTCCACTTGTTTAGATTATGGAGAAGTAGTAAGGTAACAGTTTACCTGCTACCATTATTTTAATAATGTTGTAGTCTTATACAGCACACCTACTTCTTAGTTATTCAATGTAGGTATGAGCTTTATCACATAGCGTTATGGTTAGCATGTGTCTTTATTCTGGCTCAGGGATGCTTGGCCCCCAATGCTGTGTCATCTGGCCCATGGCGGGGAGTATCATGGGTTACAGTGTTGCACGGTAGATTGGGTGTACAGGGCCTTGGAGCCATATGTTTGGAGTCCATGGTTTGGATGGGGTTGGCACAGGCCCTTGTCCAGCCTACAGACCAGCCCCACACCATTTATCTGTCCTGAAGAGCCCAAACCTTGAATTACCCTTGTTTTAGCTTCCTTGGATCAAGGTAATGCATCTCTGTGTATTAATATTAATTAATCCTAACAATACCTTTGTGAAATGCTTAAATTCAATCTCTTATACTTAAGGGGACTACAGTAGTTGTATAACTTGCCCAAGGACGCCTAGTATGGTTGGGAGGGAACTTTAAGAATTTGTCTCAAACTAAATGCTTTCTCTAAGCAGTGATTTGACAATTATTTATATAAATTAAATCTTTCATTCCAGAGGCCAGAAATGTTGGCCTAGGCCAGGGACAGGCAATTATTTTGGGTGGAGGGCTGCTTAATGAGTTTTGGTGAGCTGTCAAGGTCTGCATGGTAGTCCCACTCCTTGACACGAGCCACACCCCCTTCTCACCATTTTGGGACTAGAAGTCCCACCCCCTAGACCCTGACTTTTGTCACCAGAAGCCCTTCCCCTTACCCCCCAGAAATACTCCTTTTGGGAGTGGGAGTTGTCATCTTGGAACCAGAAAAAAAAATCATCATACACTAAAAGTCAAGCAACTACTATAACATTTTAATTTTATTACAAAAATATTTTTGTCATGATTAGTTTTTATGTAGTGTATATAGAGGTGATTTACATAATTCAAAAATAAATTCTTAGTTTTGTATATGGTGTGCATGTGGGGTATGTGTAGTATCGGTGTGTGTGGGGGGTATGTGTTTGTGGTATAAGTGATGTGTGTATGGTGAAGTGTGGAAGTGTGTGGGGGGGTTGTGAGGGGAGTGTCTGTGTGTGGGGGCACAGGGTGTGTTGGGGAGATGTGTATATGTGGATTGTGGGAGCAGGTGTGAGGGAGGTTGGGGGGGTATGGGGACCCCTCCACACTCCTCCCATGGTGCTGCAGAAGGTGGGGTGCTCAGGGTGCAGGTGCCCAGTGGAGCGCAGCTCTGGCCAGTGCCACATAATGTAGCAAGGGTCATAGCCTCAGAGTAGCTGCCTGTATCATTGCTCTCTTGTGCATTCTCTGCACTTGCACACCAGGGAGGGAAGCCCCGTGTGCTGCAGCCAGGTGTCTTTGCTGCCGGGGCTGCAGAGCACCAGAGAGAAGCCTCAGGTGCTGGAGCTGGCTGTCCTTACAGGGCCTATGCTACACAGGTGGAAAGCTGCAGGCAAGGAAGGCAGATAGCCCCCGAGCTATCTTTCTGGTGCTGTGCAGCCCTGGCAGGGAAGACCCTCAAACAGGCTGTGTCCCCCACCCAGCTCCAGCATCCTGGATCTTTAAAAAAAAGAAAGAAAAAAAAAAAAAAGCCCTGCAGTCGCTGACTCCTGCTAGGTGGGGGGGGGGTGCAATTCTTGCTGTCCCCCACTGCCCTGTGCTGCGTGGCAGGCTCTGCCACAAGCCCCCAGAAGCCCTGATGGTCCCTGAAGCATCCAGTGAGTACGGGGCTTTTTTTTTTTTTTTCTTCTAAGCGCTGGAACCCTGGGGCCAGGTAGGGCAGCCAATGATGGAGCTGGGAGAGTTGGCAGGAGTTGGGGGGCGCTCAAGGTGGCTGGGGGAGCAGGCAGGGGATGGGGCCTGGTGGGGGTCCCCCCATGGATTCCCCTCTCCTCCAGCCCCCCCCCCCACTTACTGGCATGGAGCCCAGGTCCAGCTCCCTGCAGCAGCAAGTAGGGACTGTTCAAATCTCCGAAGCTCTCCAAATCTTTTCCAAATTGACTTGAACCTTTTTATTGCTCTCCCAATTCAATTCAGATTCAGAGAGTCAGTCGCCAAATTGGGCCAAGTCTCCTCCAAATCAAATCAGTGCCTGGCGCACAGCCCTAATGATTTTGACAAAAGTTTATAAACAATAAAAAATATCAAATTAATCTTCCTCAGCGAAGCGCAGGTTCAGTTAGTAAAAGTACAAAAGTAAAATTACTGTAATTGAACTAGATTTGAACATTTCCTTCCTTTTGTCCCACACCATTTGATCTACTTGGAGCATCATTCCTCTAATGTTTTTTAGTGCCTGTGAAGAAATAAATTAAAGACTAGTTGAACCCACACTTCACTGCAGAAGGTTAATTTGATAAAGTGTCTTCCCTGCCAGGGCTGTGCAGCACCAGATAGCTCCAGAGCCTGAAGTTTCTATCTGCCTTCCCTGCCTGCAACTTCCCTCCTGTGCAGCACAACCCCTGCAGGGAAGGCAGCCAGCTCCAACACCTGAGGCTTCTCTCTTCTGCTGGGCAGCCCCAGCACGGAAGGCACCTGGCTCCAGCATGTGGGGCTTCCCTCCCTGCTGTGTTAGTCCAGGGAATGCTCATGAGTGGCAGGGAGTGCCGGTGATACAGGCAGCTGTTCTGAGGCTGTTCCCCTCACTGTGATGTCCAGCACTGGCCAGAACTGTGCCCCACTGGGCACCTGTACCCTGAGTGCCCTGCCTACTGCTGCACCATGGGAGGAGTGTGGAGGGATCACCACACCCCCCCCAACCTCCCTCACGCCTACACCCTGCCTCCACCCCCCCACATATGCACCCCCAACATACCTTATGCCCCCCACACAGAGCCACACCCCCTCACATCCCTTCCACACTTCACCATACACATCCATCATACACACAGATCACATATACTGTACACACATACCCCCCACACACCACGCATACATTATACAAAACTAAGAATTTATTTTTGAGTTATTATGCTATCACTTCTATTTACACTACACAAACACAAATCATGACAAAAATGTTTTTTTGTAATAAAATTATATTATGTTCTAGTAGTTGTTTGACTCTTAGTGTATGATTTGGGTTTTTTATTTCTGGTTCCAAGATGGCAACCCCCTCTCCCAAAAGAAGTATTTCTGGGGGGCAAGGGGAAGGACTTCCAGTGGCAAAGGTCAGGGGTTAGAGGGTGGAACTTCCAGGCTCAAGATGGTGAAAAGGGGACGAGGCAACTGTCAAGGGGTGGGACTACTCATGCGGACCTCGACAATTCACCAAAACTCATTAAGTAGCCTTCCACCAAAAATAATTGCCCGCTTCTGGCATAGGCCAACAGATCTGGCCTCCAGAATAAGACATTTAATTTATATAGGTGTTTCCCACTGGCATTTAAGTTTTATAGTTTCATAGTTGGTAGGGTCAGAAGGGACCTGAGGAGATCATCTAGTCCGACCCCCTGCCGTGGCAGGAAAGAGTACTGGGGTCAAATGACCCCAGCCACATGTTCATCCAGCCTTCTTTTAAAGATCCCCAGGGTAGGAGCCAGAACCACTTCTTTTGGAAGTTGGTTCCAGGTCCTAGCCAGCCTGACAGTGAAATAGCGCTTCCTAATGTCTAGCCTGAAACTACCCTCTGCTATCTTGTGTCTGTTGTTTCTTGTAACTCCCAGGATTGCTCGGGGGAAGAGGGACTCTTCCAATGCCTGCTGGTCCCCCTTGATTAGTTTGTAGACTGCCACTAGATCCCCTCTCAACCTTCTCTTTTGGAGGCTGAACAGGTTCAGGTCCCTCAGCCTCTCCTCATAGGGCCTGCCCTGCTGACCCCTGATCATGTGGGTGGCCCTCCTTTGGGCTGTTTCCATATTGGCCACATCCCTCCTGAAATGCGGTGCCCAGAACTGGACACAGTACTCCAGCTGCGGCCTGACCAGTGTCGCATAGATGGGGAGGATCACCTCCTTGGACCTGCTTGAGATGCACCTGTGGATGCTCGACAAGGTATGGTTGGCCTTCCTGACCACGTCCCCACTTTGTCGACCCATGTTCCTTATGGCATGAATGATGACTCCAAGATCCTTTTCTGTCTCGACGCTGGCGAGAAGGGTGTTACCCAGCCTGTAGGTGTGCCGCTGTTTCTTCCTCCCCAAGTGCATTACCCTGCACTTGTCAGTGTTGAACCTCATCCTGTTCTCATCGGCCCACCCCTGTAACCTGTCTAGATCCACTTGCAGCCTGTTCCTTCCTGCTAGTGTACCTACTTCACCCCACATCTTGGTGTCATCTGCAAATTTGAACAGGGTGCTTTTTACCCCCTCGCCCAAGTCACTGATGAAGATGTTGAACAGCGCGGGCATGAGGACTGAGCCCTGGGGAACCCCACTACCCACATCCCTCCAGGTTGATTAAGACCCGTCCACCACCTCCCTCTGGCTGCGGCCCTCCAGCCAGTTAGTGACCCATCTGACTGTGTAGGTATTAACACCACTGTCTTTAGTTTCTTCCTGAGAATGGGGTGAGAGACCATGTCAAAGGCCTTCCTGAAGTCCAGAAAGACTATATCCACTGCGACACCTGCATCCAAGGACTTGGTGACCTGGTCATAGAAGGCCACCAGGTTGGATTGACAAGACCTGCCCCTAATGAACCCATGCTGGTTGCCCCTGAGCATAACCTCCCCTGCTGGCCCTTCCTGGACATGTGCCAGGATTATTCTTTTGAAAAGTTTTATAATGGACAACTGTAGACACTCTGGAAGTTATAAGGGATATAAGTCAGAAGAGACATAAAATGACACTTCTGAAGGGGTATTTTGAATCTATCCTTTGCAGCTTCAAGGGGTGAAGGTTGCTAAAGGTAGTTAGAGAAAATATTCTCTGAGTGTGTTTTGTTTTTTTTTCCCTCACTTCTTTTGTTTGATGTATTTTCACAGTGTATTTGTATATACTAAGCTCTTTTGTATCTACCATAGAGTTAGGTAATCCACTTCATCCTTTCTCAATTTTATTTTTTGAATATAGCATTAAATACAGGAGAAACATTTTTTTCCTTTTAAATATAGGGAAAAGGCCTGGAAGGGAAGGGAGTGTAGTGGCTGAGCTATGTTTCTTATTCTTCTTTTTTGAATTGACTCTCTCCTTTTATTTTCTTTAATTAAATCTCTGCATGATAATATGCTGTGTAACCACAGTTTGATCTATCTTGAATGACAAAGTAACAAGGAATGACATCTCAGTTTTCCAGCACTTCACAACTTCAGTTCCTTTTATTCTAAAATTTATACAGCTGCTTCCTAAGTTTTCCTGTTCTTTTCTAATTGTGCTTGAGAAAATAAGCAATGGTTAAGCAAGATATTACAGCTGATCCTTACTTTTTTGGCTAGACCAAATTTGGAGTCAGATATAAGGGGTGCTGCAGCAAGGGTGGGGGAAGTTGTCTTCAGAATTCAAATGCTTTAGGCAATTCAGATATTTAAATCTAATATATAGTCAATAAAATGTTTATCATAAAAATGAAATGAATAAGGTTGTGAAGTGCAAGTGTGACAACTTGTTAGAGGGATGTTATCCTTTCTTTGTATCAGTTGTTATTCTAATATTATAAAAGCATCTGTCTGCCTGCCTATGTCCGTCTGTCTGTCTGTTTTCCTTTATTTGCAGTCTGATTGGCTGACTGAAACAACCAATCAGAGTGCTCCAAGAGCATTAGAACAGGAGACGGTGCGATGGAGCACTGCCATGACAGCGGGGACATGGGACAGAGTGGGGGGAGGAGGGGGAAGGATGGAGAATGTAAATACCATCTTGTAGATGTACTATTCTTAGTAAGTAAATTTCAAGTTCTTAATTTTACTCTACCTATGGCAGGCTGGCTAATTCAGACTATATAAAATGAAGCATGCATGAGTTCTTCCCAATGGTCTGGTTTCTTTCTTTTTTTTTAGAATCCACCATGAACAGTCATTTATTCTTTGTCCATAAGACAGATATTATAGTTCAAATAATTTTGAGTTTTCATCTAATTGTTTGAGCGATTTTGTATATTATTTTTTTGTTTTGTTAAAGTTCCTTATATTGGAGTTTTTGAAGAAGACAAAGGGTATGTACAGATGTTCATTTAGACTGACCTAACTAGGTTGATTTAAGTGCCAATCTACACAGATGTTCAGGGAGATTAGATCAGGCAAAAAATGGCCTATGTGATCTAACTTAGTTCCCCTGAGGAGGTAAACTAAATTAATTCACATGGGCCATTTTAATTCACCTGAGGAAGTGAACTAAGTGATAATGGGGTTTCCCAATCTATCAAACATCTGTACATATTCAGGACACAGCTACAGGGCTGATAAAACCCAGACCCAAGGCCTCTTCAACCTCAGACAGATAACCTCCCCCTGTAGACCCATTAACTACCTAGGCAGATTTGCCAGTCCCTGACCAAGGACCTGCTAGGCCCTCCCCCAAACTAACTCCCATTCCATCCTACCATGACTTGCTTAGTTCACGTTCCCAGCACTGGTGAATATTTATGGGAACAGGACCTGATCTATGGTCACGTGGCTTCAAGTAATCTTCATGGTCATAGATTGGGTCCTGAGAACATTATGTACATACCCAAAGTCTGGAAAGTTTCCCTGAGTACACTGTGTGCATCCATTACAAATGAATTAAGAAACTTTCTTTTTTTTGTTTTTTGGGGTTTTTTTAGGGAGTTTAATTTATACTGTGCTCCAGATGCAACTACTTAGGGTAAACTATTACCACAAAAAAAAATCTCAAAGATCAGCTTCAGCCTTACTTTAAGATTTGCTGTTGCCTCATACTGAGGCATCCAGCTTTACTTGGTTATTCTGTCCTGTTGTCATAGAATTAGTTTTGCTAACTTGTATCACAGTGCTTCCTTCAAGTTTTGCCATTACTGTGTTTTCAAAGTAAGGTTTCCTTGATGTATTAAAGAGCTTCCCATTTTAAAGTAAGTGTGAAATAGTAAAAGGATAATCTTATATCCTCTCTTACTGTACCTGGCCCTATACTGCTGTTCTCATTGTAATAATTTATATGTAAGGAATGTTTGCCAAGTTAGGATAGAAATGTCTCTTTTTTAGGTTATGGTAGAAAAACTGGTAGTGCACCAAGAGAGAATGCTTCCTGATAAATCAGAAAGCAATACATTGTTTGGTTGCGGAAATAGAGAACTGCATGAGAATAACTTTTCTTCTGTTCTCTTCTGCTTCGTTGTGACTGTACAGATACTTAAAAGTATAACAGTGCTCTTGGCATTCTGCTAACTAGTAGCTGATAGTGGGGCTTTGCAAGTTATTCTACAATTAGAAGAGAAATTGAGAAACAGGATTTTTTTTTTTTTTTTGGTATAATTTTTCTTGTGCTCTTTGGATCAGTCTTTGAACAAAACTGGTCAAACAGCATGTAGGCAACCCCCCTTTTTAGGTGTTTCAACCAGAATACCTGGAGAGCAACTTCGCTCCAAGAACTGAATATGTTTCCAGACGTTGGGTATGTTGCATAGAAATATGAACGCTTCCTGCCACCTTTTCTGCTCAAAGAAACTATCACAAAATTAACAACAGCAGAGCATTTCTTCAAGGACAATATAGTATTTGCACGTTAAAAATAGATTGGAAAGATTATGTAACAGTGCCATCTGGTGACTCCTGACTTCATATTATGATCATGAGTGAGCAATAAAGCCAGTAGCGTAACTAGGATGGGGTATATGGGGCACAAGTTCTGGGCACTGAATTAAAAGGGACCGAGTAACATCTTGAAGTGCTTGGAACCCACCTCTTCCCTTGCTTTCCAGTGATCAGCAGTCTCCAAGGGTTTCAGTGTTTCCATTGTGCTGCAGTCTTTTTTCTTTTTATTCACAAATCTGAGTCACTTTATCTCTTCCTCCAGCTTCCCCCCCCCACCCGTTACCCCCTTTTAATAATGTTGATAAGTTTTACTTGACAAAAATTGCCCAGTTAGTGATTCTGTAACAGCAAAAGTATTTCCAGAATAAAGTTTTAGTTTTCAGTTTATCCAAACAGATAAACTGGTAATATTTAGCAGACAGGAAGGAAATATAACATGTACCTAGTGTATGGGAGACTCAGAATCTCCAAAATCAAGAAGGGTCAGGGTATGTTTTCTGTGTGTGCGTACACATGAATACTTTTGAAAGCTTTTGTATTTGTTCTGACATAGAATAGGAATATTGTAATGTCTTGCTGAACTTTGTGAAGGGATGCAAAATCAATTTTGAGTTATCAAAGAAGAAACAATTTTTTAATTGCAATTTTCTCAGAGCTTGTTTTATGTTTTTCTTTTTTAACATGTGATAGACATTTCAAAAATTGCCCCTCTCAGCTGACGAGGCAGTAAGTTTTTGCACATCTAATTGATGGAATTAAGATATCTGCCTTGTAACTTAGAGATATTGCCAGTACAGATTGTTGTTTTCAAAAGACCAAGGAGTTAAGCTTATAGAATGATAAAGGTTTTTTTATTCAGAGAGCAGTACCTTGTCTACACATCAGCTGTTCCCTCCTGCGAGCCCTGGGCCAATGCATCAACTTAGACATAACACTTAAAGATATCCAGACATCTTCCCCCGTTACATGTAACATATCGTCATATAATACTAACATTGGCAGTTTAGTTCAACCCATAGCTAAAGCACATTTCAACAGGCCTCTATTAGTCTTTGTGTTGGCTTTTTAGCTCTAAGTGTTCTTCTCAGTGTCTCTGCATTCTCAATCCTTATTGGGTCCATTCTTGTTTGGTTTCCTTGTTCAGATGTCTCTATTTGTGTCATTTTCAATTTCCTCTTTTGTTTCTTGTTGCTTTGATGTTAGCTCTGTTTCCTTTGTTGAATCTTGTGATGATGCTTCCTTTCTCCCCTTTATGATGTGCTAGTGTTGTCTGTTCCTTAACACCTGTCCATATGGTGTTACTATTTTATAGGATCTGGGAGCTACTTGATGGGAAATTAGTGCTTTTTGTTTCCACATTCGTCCATCTGAAACGAGCACTATGTCTTTGTTGTGTAGTTGTGGTAACTCCCTGGAACCCCTGTTGCAGTACTATTTTGTCTAAGTTGCTCATTTTTATTTTGTTTTTTTTAAATGTTTTCATGTCTTGCTTTTCCTTCTGATGAGCATCATCCACAAGATTTGGCAACCTGGTTTTGAGTTTCCTGTTAAACAGCATTTCTGCTGGGGATGATACATATTTCATGGGCATTGCCCTGTAATTTAAGAGTGACAGGTAAACATTGGTGTGGGAATCTGTAGCTTTTTCCAATAATTTCACTATTAGTACTCCATTTTCCACCAGACTATTGGATTGTAGGTATTTAGGACTTGAAGTGTTGTGACGGACTCCGTATTTGTTTGCAAACTCTTTAAACTCAAGACAGGTGAATTGAGGTCCGTTGTCTGTTCTCACAATTTGTGGAATCCCACATCTAGCAAAAATTGATTCAATGCGAGTTATGACATAGTTTGCTGTTGTGCTTTCTAGCAATGCAATTTCAGGATAGCGAGAATAATAATCCAGCACTAATACATAATTTTTCCTGTGTGTATGAATAAGTCAATGCCAACTTGATATCAAGGAGCTATGGGCTCCTCCATGACCATCATGGGCTCTTTTCTTTGCACTGAGCTGTACTTTAGGCATGTTGTACAAGCCTTTACAGCTTCTTCTATGTCATCATTTATGTTGGGCCAATATAGTGCACCCCTTGCTCTCCTTGTACTTCTAAATGCCTAGATGCCCCTCATATATTCTGTTTAACATGTCTTTCTTTAACACTTCTGAACCAGCAAGTCATGAGCCTTTGAACAAAATGCCACCAGTACTGACAGCTCTTCCTTGAACAGAGAGTAGGGGCTAAGTATATGTTTTCTAGGTCAACCAGCATGAATAGCTGTTACCACTTCCTGCAATGTGGTGTCCTGAGCAATAGCTTCTGCAATTAGTGCCCACATTTTATCTGTGACAGGAATTACTCTTTTAATTAGATTAACATGTACTATGCCTGAGTCTGGAATTTTGTCATTTTCCATTGTGTCATATGCTCTGGACAATGTATCTTTAATAAATAGATGTTCTCCTGGCATGTACTGTATGTCTAGGTTATGCATTTGTAGTTGGAAGAAAAGTATATATAATCTGGGCGGCATGTCTGATGCCCTTTCTTTGCTATAGGTACCAAAGGTTTATGATCAGTTTCAGCTATCACAGGCTTCCCACAGATGAAGATATGAAACTTCTTACAGCCATATACCAGAGCTAAATTTTCTTTCTCAGTTTGTGCATATAGACACTCAGAGAGTGCCCTAGATGCATATGCTGTAGGGCTGTGTGAAACAGCACCATTTCATTCTGACTTCCGTTTCACTGTTTTGAAGGGATAGTGTTTCGTTTCACTGTTTCAACGCATTTCGATGTTTCACCTATAGGCTATAATGGGGAATCACAAAAAATGCCTATAACTTTGTCATTTCTTTCTTGATTCAAATGAAAACATCAGGGGAGGTAGCCCCTGCTAAGTCCACAAACCTTGTCAAGTTTCAAGGAGTTAGGTGCAGGGGTTTATGGGATACTTCACTTCAAATTGTTCACAGCACAACTCGTGTCACTTGTAAATGTGAAGGCATGGCGGGGTGAAAACATCAGACATGGTAGCCCCTTCTGAGGCCATGAAGCTTGCCAAGTTTCAAAGAGATAAGTGGATGAATTTCTGGGAAACTGCACCTCAAGCTGCTGACAAGCAAAACTCATGTCACGTGTATGTGTTAAAGTGGAGTAGGGTGCGAATAGCAGGTATGGTATCCCTTGCTAAGGCCATGAAGCCTGCTGTGTTTCAAGGAGATAGGTTCAGGGGTTCCTGGGAAACTGCATTTTGTCATGGAGCAGGGTCCCTAGAGATGGCTGTGATACCCCTAGGGTCCTTTGACAATGCCAGCTTTGCCCTGCGAATGCCTTCTCTTCTCACTTGCTGCCACATCTTGCTGGAAAAGATAATAGATAGGGAGGCTGCCCTCAAGCTTCAGTTCAGTCATGGTCCTAATGGATGGACCAGTCCACCACCTTAAATAACAACAGGTAAGCAGCACTAGCATCTCAGGCAGCCAAACTGTCACAGAGCCTTTCTTTCCTTTCCTGTAGGAGCTTCTTCTCCAGAGAACTCTCCCTGCCAACCCCAGCCCTGGGTGTGCTCAGGGTCCTGCCTCATTCTGGTTAGCTGACTGGGGACAGGTGCTAGGGGTGCAGGATGTAGCCGTGTTGATCTAAGGACATGGCAGACAAGGTTGTTTGGATCAATCTGATATTTTTTATTAGACCAACTGAATAGCTGGAGAAATATATCTTAGCAGTCTTTTGGGTTGAAAACCCTTCATCGGGATGAGGAAGCACCTGCAGTTGGTGTGCATGCTGTTCCTGGATGGAAGGAATAGTAAAGAAGCCAGAGGCTGGCTTGGCATGCAATGCAGGAAAGAAAGCCAGCCAGTGAAAATGGAAATGGAGGTGCTGGGGAGTGAGATACAGGCTGGGGTAGGGGAAAAGGGGGATGTATCAGCACAGGTAAAAGTGGAGAAGTACAGACATCTGGCAGGTTGAAGTGTGTCAGAATTCCAATGTTTCTATTGAGTTCATGAGTTTCTGTATCTAGGAGGTTGATGAAGTGCAGTTTATAGGCTTGTCCGTGAAAAGTGATTTGGAAATTCAAACAAGCACTGAACCTCACTAACCTCATCACCAGAAGCCAACTTCCTACAGTCCAAAACACAATGAATGGATCCAGACCATGCCATGACAAGACATGCAAAACCTGCCAACAGTTTCTCCTGTATGGAGATATTGTCACAATACATATCTCCATCAGGGTACCAAATGCCCTGGTGGAAAATATGTAGGAGACACCAAGCAGCAACTAAGTACCAGAATGAGTGCACACTCAAAATCTATCAAAGACAAGAACACCAAAGTACCTGTCTCCAATCTCTCAGGCCTGATCCTCAAAGGGAATTTACAAACCACTTTTCACTGATGAGCCTATGAACTTCACTTCATCAACCTCCTGGATCATGGCCCCCATGATCTCCCTTGCTGTGTGGGACTTGTCTATCACCTAAGCTTGAAGGAGAGCCCACCGACAGCCTGACTGGTCACACCAGTGCCCTGTGAGGGAGAGGTATGCATGATTTCCACCCCAGCTGCTCCAGATGGTGAAGTGGTGAAGAGGTGAAGTGTAAGGCCACCTATGGACCTATCATGCACAGCTCCTCCCTCAAATACTCCCTGCATCCCTACTACAGGGAGGGCACCACTGTCCTGCTGAAGGTGGTGCGTGTGGGCACTTTTTATAATGGGACCGCAAGCACCATGAGCCACCTGAACCCTGGCCTCTCAACTAAGGAGAAAGGCTGGCCATCCACAGCAAGCATCTCCCCAATGCTCTGAGTCACCTCGCTTGCCTTGGGAACGTACCCTGCTCTGTGCCCGCCTTTCCCCCATTGTTCAAGGGTGGCCTGCCTCTGGTTTGTGGGGACATGGGCTTTGGAGTGAGAGCGGAACTTCCCTTTGGGCATGCTCCCACTTATGCCAGGCTGAGGAGGAGCAAGGGCAAGGGAGTAGTGCCTGCAGAGATGCATCAGCATACCCGTGGTGCTCATGTGTTTTGCTCCCTTGCCCCAGTGGGTTTTGACTTGGCAGTGCAGGCAGATAGCATGTGTAGGATCATCTGCCAGCTGAAAATGATCCCAGGCCACACTACCCCACTGCTTCTGGGGTGCAGGTGCATGTGAGGATGCTGCCTTTTCTGCTGCCTCAGCAGGTAGAGGAACAGCAATAGGAATAGACTCAGCTGAGCCTCTAGCCTCCACAGCCTCTACCTCAACCTCCTCCAAATTGCCTTCTGGGGAAGGAGACCTGGCTCTAGGGGAAACTTGAGGGGCTTGGAGCACAAACTGAGATGATTCCCCATCCTTGCACAGAATTTCCTTCACTGCAGCACTCAGATCTAGCTCCAGCTCTTCCTCTGGCACTGGAAGGCTCAGGCTGGGAAGTGAAATGGGGGTGGAGGAGACTGTCATGCTGGTGCTGCTTGCTGTTATGGTGGTGGCAGGGGGTGGATTATGACTGGTGCTATTGGAGGGGATGCAGACTCAGGCAATGGCACTGCTCCCATCTCCTTGCTGCCAGTAGACCTGGAAGCCTCATGCCTGCTAGTTGTAGGAAAGAGGCTGTGTCTCAGTTTGGCGGGGGACAATGGGGATTTAGAGCTGTCCCTCTATTCTGCCCCTCCCTGAAAGCTTGCTAGCTGCCTTTCCAGAATACCTTCTGAAGGGCATATTAAAGGTACATAATCTAGTGCTATTCTTTTCTAGGCACTTGGCAAAACCCAGAAGAGGCATCCCAAGTGGAGAAATACTTAGCTTCTGCCACATTGCCAAAAAGAGATGGAATGGGAAAATGCTCCCTTTTGATGTACCTGTTCATTTGCTTAGGATCCAGACACAATCTTAAGGATCTGTCTTTATTATTATTATTATTATTATTACCAGAGAATGAACCCAAACAGTTTGTTGCTCTACTTTTTGTATTATGTCTGTGTTAACTAATCTATCTAATTCCTTTTGCAGTTTCTCCCGTAGTACAAGGGGAACATTTCTTGGAGCATGTATGGTGGGAGTTTTTGGTTTTCTTCATTCTATCTTGCATCAGTTGACAGTTTCCCTATGCCTTGAAACACATCATAAAACTGTTCTTCTGTGTTCTTGCTTTCTAGTCCCTCAGTGGCATCTGTTCTTTTAATCAACCCTAGAGTTTTACACATTCACAATCCAGTAATTAATATTAGCATTCCTGGGACTGTTACAAACTGAATGTTTACTATATGATCCTTGTATCTAACATGCACTGCACAGACACTCTTGGACACAATCATATTCCCATTCTATGCTCTAAGTCTTTCTTATTCTCATAGTACACAGGTTTAGTTTTCATTTTTTTAATAATGTGTTCTGTTATACTTTGACCTGTGCCCCTGTATCTAATTTAAAAGTCATCATTCATTCATCGGTGTCCATGGTGATTGTCCAATCCTCAGAAGAATTAACTGTGTCTTGCATTGTGCCAATGAGGAAGTCTTCCTTTTCTTCATTACATAGATGATGTACCTGTTGTTTCTTTTGTGTTGCATTCTGTTCCTTTCTACAAACTCTTAAAAAGTGATTGAATCTTGTGCATCTGTTGCAGCAGTTACCAAATGCAGGGCATAGCATGGATTTGTGGTACCCCTCAGAGCATCAGCAGCTGACTGTTGTGTTTTAAACAATTCTCTTTGGCCTAAGCTTGCCTGCTTCATAGCGAGGTCCTCCTTTCTGTATTGTTTGTGTGTTGCCTTAAATTTTTGCAGTCTTGTAATCCCATCTAGTTCAACTGTTCTGTTTTTTTATCCACCTTCTGCAGCTTGGCATTTGTTATTTCAGCCACTTGCCACATTCTAACTGCCTTTTCCAAATTAAGCTCAGGATCCTCTAGCAGTCTTTTCCTGAGGTTTGTATTCCTTGTATTCCCATACAATACTCTGATCACAGACTTTTTTAGGCCTCCAAAGTTGCTTGTCTGACTCAGCAGTCTGAGGTCTTCAACAAATTCCTCTATTGTCTCACATTCTTGCTGCCAACTCATGTAAATTATACCATTCTAAGGTTTCATTTTGTTTGGCTATACAATATTCCTAAAACTTTTTATTTCTGTGTTACAGCTTTTCTGTTCTGCTTCTGACAGTTGTAGACTATTATAGAGACAGAGCTTCTGGGCCTACTATATTTAAAAAAAATAGTTACTTTAAATGAATCTTCCTTCTCTGTAGCTCCACTAGCTGTCAGATATATGGTGAAGCTCTACTTAAATTTCTTCCTGTTTTCTCCTGCATTACTGGCCAGCTTTAGCCCCTCTGGAATTCTGAGATGCTCCATTTTTTTGTCTGTCTTCACACCCTATTCCAGGTACCATGTGTTGTTCTCAAAAGACCAAGAAGTTAAATTTTATAGAAGTTGTTTATTTATAAACAAGCTTTTTTATTCAGAAAGCAGACCCATGCCTACAGATCTGCTTTTCCATCCTGCAATTCCTGGGCCAATGTAACAACTTATACATAACACTCTTAAAGGTATCTAGACGGGCATGATGGAGATGTGATGCATTGCAGGCAGTGATTAGTCACGTGTTTTAGCTATGCCTTATTGTCATTTCTTTTTGGAAAGACATTCTAACTTGAGTTAACATAGTTTGAACACACTACTGATACCTTTGGCATGTATGTGTCTTCTTGGGTACCTCCCTAAAGAATTCAAGCTGAATTCTAGATTACACTCTTTCACTGAACCTTATTAGCCACATGCAAAATTATACGACTGCATTAGAAGAGTAGGACATCTCCAAAGGATAAAATCTGGTGCTATGAAATGGCACAACTGTTATCTCTGGAGAGAGCCCTATTTATCAGGCTTAACTGCTATGGAAAGTTTACTGTAATTTGGAGAAAATTTTTAGATTAATTAGGTAATAAAAAAATAGTCCTTGCATACTTTTCTTCTTCTATGCCTCCCTTTTACATCCTCTTTTTTTCTTTTCATGTTTATTATTTATTGTAACAGACATGTATAAAATGCATAGTTCATATATAGCTGATATGATGTATACAATTTTTTTTTAATTAAAAAAAAAAGAACAAAGTTCCAAAAGTTAGCATTTCCAATTTATATATACAAGTAGACCTGGTATAGTCTGTACCAGACCTGGTACCTTTTTTCTACCTTGTGACAGCAGGCTGTATTGGATACAGCCACATACAAATATAGAAGAGGGTACAAGGAGCATTTATACTTATCCCAACTCTTGCTGTTCCTCCTCTGTTCAGGGAACTTTGAATGCAGTCATAGTTCTTGGACAGTTTTCCTTAGTGATCATTGGTGATGCACAGGGGGTGCACATGCACCCCCTGACAGCCAGTGTTGCCCACTTAAGCGATGGGCTGGGGGCAGGCAGGAACCCTGGTGCCCCCCCGAGAGCACTGGCCAGGGTGTGGGGGCACCAGGAGAAGCACCGCTGGCACTTTCGGGCATGCTGCTGGCACTTTTGGGTCAGCGTGATTGGCCAGAAGTGATTAGCATGATTGGCTGTGGGGGGACATCTCCCCTCCTCCTAGTCGCTGACTGGCTGCTGAGGGGGGTAAGTGCCTGCCCTGACTCAGGAGGCACCAGTCACCCATGTTAGTGATTCTAGCCCCATATGAAGTGGAGCTGCATACAGAAATATAACACAATTCTATTGTTACTTGATACTGATGTAGGTAAGGTGGTGTCCGTAGAGAAGCTTACACTGGTGTAAGTATAGGTTGAATACCTCTGTCTTAGGAGGTGCTGAGGTTGGAAGACTTAAGGCTATTACTGCTAGGACAAATATGCTTCTGCGCTGTATTTTCCTTCTCTTCCCATGGCATACAGTCTAGTCCTTAAACTTTTTTTTTTCTTGACTGTTATCCAAAAGTATCATAAAGGCATCTGTTAAGATTTTTTTTTAGGTCTTGTGTTGCTGACTTAAGCTTTTAGCAACAATTTGGACAGGCCTGTATAAATTGATTTCAGTTACACATCCACACAGCTCATACATTTTTTTTAACCATTTCAGACTATAGATTTCTTGGTCCTTGATCTTTCAGTGTATCCCTATCTGACAGTCAACAAAACATGCAAGTGCGTGGTAATGAGTGCATAACTGCTGCATAGAATCATACCTTTTCTGTCCTTTGATTCCTACATGTCATTAGAAAAACCAACAGAAATCACTGGTGATTTTTTTAAGTCTGTGTGTAGGGTTTTTGTTGTTGTTCAGACACTTTAAGGAACAATTCTTTTGTGACAATTTTTTTATAGCATTAATTTATTTTTCCCCCCGTTTGTTATAGCTGTAATCAATGATAATGAGCTGAAGGCTGGCTTAAGCATAGAGACATCAACTTCACCATTAGACTGGGGGGGACAGGAAGGGGAGAGATTTGAACTGCAGATTTGAAAGTGCTGGAATAATTCTGAGCAGTGGCATCTATAAAAGGTAATAGAGCCACTAAATGTTTATTGATCAGACACTGACACAAGCTATCCTTAGATTCTGCAGACTGCTTGCCTCACCCATGTGTGAGCATTCTGCAGTTTAACAAAAGCAGAGGGAATGACTGCATAAGGTTATATGGAATCAGGGATTCTGTTCCTGACATTAAATTTAGTCATGCTGAGCTGTTAGAGAAGTTAGCTTGCCATGTGTCTCCTTAGAAATGAAGTCTGCAGAAGAATAAAGAATAGCATGATTCAAAGAGTGGATTATTATTTTCTTTTCCTAGTATATTCTTTTCTTATGCTACTTTTTAGCAAGTAGCTGATTCTGGGCAGGATGAAGTGGAAACTCCAAAGCTTCTCCAAGTTTGATCATGGTAAGAGATTTTATCAGCTGTGCTTATAAAGTTTAATGCAGCATAGACAAGGGAGGCCAGAAACAGCCTTCTGAAATGAAGTTGTTCCGAATGAGATGATCGAATATAAAAATTCACACATTTGTGTAGACTTATAAGAAAGGCAAGTGTGGAAAAAAAATCTGTTAACTTTTATGGTGGCTTATTCTGTAGCAGCATTACTAAGTTTGGTACTAATCACTGAACTAAATGGCTGTTTCTTCAAAGCTTTTCAGTTACTGTGTGAATGCCACTTAATGCACATGCTGTTTCTTTGAAAAAGACAGACCATTGAATTAAGTATTAAGAAACTAAAGACAGAGGGGGCCAAGAAAATCAAATCTGGAAGCATCTTTAGTGACTGAGGAAATTCAATTGCTTAGTCAGCCTTTGAAGAGCATAGGAATGGAGAATAACCTTTTATCTTGTCCAGTGAAGGTATGAAGCAATAAACCCCAGACATTTACAAGCGCAGTTGCAGTCCCAGGTTCTTTTATTTTCATGTTTGGTATTCCATTGGGGAGTATAGAGTATTTTGATGTAATTACATATCTTGTTACGTGTGAGTTTGGTACAGCAGTTTCTCTAAATATGGCAAAAGTTCCTTGAGATGGTGTGACGTTTAAAATTGCTCTTTTGAGAAGAGCATAACTGTTTTGCCTGGTTGAAACTCATCATCCCATGTCACCTAGGTTGAATTATGAAAACGAAAGCATGGGATAGTATATGCGAAAAAATAATTGCACATCCTGAGCCAGAAGCCTCTAACCAGGTCACATGATGTTAATTATAAAATACAGAAGTGAATACAGAGAGACTTCACATTGTATTGCTTACTAAGAAACCTCATTAATAATATAGTTTCCAGGTATACTGAGATTTTTCAATTCTCTCGTATCTTTTATAATTCAATTTTTTAACAAAAATGTACAATGTATTTATTTATTGTTAACAACTTTTGCTATGTTTTAGGAAGTTTTACTTGAAATATCTTTGGGAGGCTTTTTTCATATTTCTTTCCCTTTTTGCTTTCTTAAATAAACACCAAATCATCACCTGCTGTTGGACTCCAGGCTTATGCTTTTGTATCCATCTAATCCTCTCAGTCTAATCATTTTTTGTTCATATAACTGGGAAGAACTTCTAAGAAAAATTCAAGCCTTTTTTCTGCCATTGCTTAAATTATAGTTTGCATGTAACCTAATGGTAATGAAAGCAGATCAGCCTGCCTGAGCCAAAAGTTTTGTTCTGGCTTCTCTCCTTGGGAGAAGGGCGTTTCAGAAAGTAACAGTCATTTTAAAATAGAACCATGTGCAATGAGTGAGAAACTACACAGCAGTGGGAAGGATTGGCAGCACAGTTGAATGCACCCATTTGTTTATGACTATGTAGAAAAGAAAGAGAGTCTGGTACATGATCATTGTATACAAAATGGTTTTATTTTGAAGTTGCTGTTACTTTTTGAAGTGTGTGTGTGTGACTTTTATTTTTCCTCTTTAGGTTTTTAGTTTTTTTTAGGTTTTTTTTAATCTCAGTTTTGGAATTTTTTATTATGCTGTAAAATGCTATCCTCTTGTTTTTCTTAATTACCTTACAGAAGAACAGTCCCTGACCCATGGTAAACAGAAGCACTCTCTTTCCCCACCTCCCCCCAACAAACTAGGGAACCTAACAGACAAGTGCACAAGATGAAAGAGTTTGTAGGTGGGTGTCTAATATGTGAAAGAACCAGATTAGCCCAGCCAGCTGGATGCAGATGTGCAGCAAGTTAGCAAATGAGACATATGACTAACAAAATCTCAGGAAAGAGGTGGAATCAAGCATCAAGTTCAAATCTGGCTTGCCTAATATGATTTGGGGCTAAAAAATAAGACTTGTTTTGAACTTTTTATTTTATTTTATTTTTATTTATTTATTTTTTTTTTGCAGGCATGCATGCATGCCAGTCTTTTGATTCCTTTCCTCATTCTGGAGAAGGCTAATGCATTCTTCTTTCTTTCACAGAAAGGGGATACCTTTTTTCTTTGTAAGCTGATCCATTTGCTTGGTCTCTGATACTGTTAGAGTTTAATAAGCTTCCATCATTGTTCTCTTGTTCAGGAACAAGACAAATATATTGGCAGAGGGAAGATGTAATATCCAATTAGAAGTATGTAGAAGTTGTGTTAATTCCCCATACCCCACATAAATTTTTAACATGTTTATGATGAAATGTAGGGAATTCTGTAAATGATATAAAATAATCTTATAATTTTAGACATTTAGCTTAGCAGACTGTGACAACTTGGTAAAGAAGCAGTTTAAAATTTAGTAATATAATACTAGCAAAAGATAAAAAGCAATAAGCACTATGATGTTGAATAGTGAGAAATAAGGTCAAATATGTCATTTTATATATAAGTATATTTTTTATCTTGTTGCTAATGTTGAGGTTTCATGTTTTATATTAACATTTATCCTAATGATAGTTTTTTCCAGTATATTAGATTTTTCTAGATCAGTACCTTGGCTAGTTGTATAGTTGTTGCCAGTATGCTTCCCAGTGTTATAGAAAGTTCAGTGACAGCTGTACTAATGTTTCTTGGGTTTGTTTGCTCTGATTCACTGAGCTCACTTAGTATTGGTGTGCATATTCAAAAAACATGCCTTTTTCTATTGTCAGTACATTAATTTCTCCTGGTATCTCAGAAGAAGCTATGGGATTTTCCTGGGAGATTCTCCTGGGAGAGTGAAGGTCTGCACATCCCATCTGTCCCGAGTTGTGGAATAGTGAATTTAACTTTCAAAAGAAAATCTCTGTTCTCTTTTCTATTAAGATGAAAAAGTAAATGGGGAAAACAGACCAGCAGTAGTACAAAGAGCAAAGACTGGACAAATTAAAGTGTGTCTACCTTCTTTTACCCCTTGCATATGCATTCTTTGCCACACTTAAGGATTTTACAAAGAAGTATTTTTTCTTACCCGAATCCTTGGATTGAACCTGTATTTAGAGGTGTGATCATGATGGATTAGAGTTGGTTGTGTCTTCAGGGAAAAATGGAGTAACAACATTTTTTTTTTTTAATGCACTTCTTGGCAATTTTTTTTCTTTTCTTTTTTTATTTTTCTTTGATTTAGGCAAAAGATTCATCATGAGGTAAAGCTTGTAAAATCAAGATGTTTGTGTTGATATAGAAGTGGATAATGAACTATTTATGTTGGAAACAGTTTTTCTGACATTTCTGAACTTGCTTTAGTTCTTTCATACAATGAACTTCTCAACTATTTCTTTTCTTTTTCTTTTCTTTTCCTTCTTTTTTTAAACCACAGCAAGATCAGCTGTATACTTGGGCTGCAGTTAGCCAACCCACACATTCATCAGATTACATAGAAGGGAGATTTCCAAGGAGAGTACCGTCTGTGTGGCCACCGCCCAAACCTCCAGATGAAGAGCAGAGAGTCAAATATACTGAAGCAGGTATGACTTTTAAACTTAGCAGAACAAAACACTTTAACTTCAGCAACTACTTTATTCTCAAAACTATGGAAAGTCTAACCGCTTGTTTAGTAACCTTAATTTCTGGTATCTGTTTGACGATTTTGGCATAAAGGTAGAAGTGATACCTTGTGTGAATTTGACTTAAAGCATATGTGTGGGTTTGGTTTTCATTGAACACCAAGGTGTGCACTGTAACACATCAGACTTTTCTATGTATAACTTGTTCTTTGGTTTACATCCCATCCAGCCATGACCTGCAGCAATCTTCCCTTCGGGGTATGGACTACTCTTAAAGGTTGCATGCTACTCTGAAGGTTATTAGAGAGACTAAAGTAACTTGTTTTCTTTGGGTTCAGAACACGCTGTGCTTATAATTTCAGATCCATTCTCAAGTTCCCTCTGCTACCAGGGGGAGCTTTTGTTTAGGAGTTTAATGGGTTTCAAGTGTTGTGGGGTTACTATACCAACTGTTCTGATGGGGTTTTTTAAGTGTTGATTTAATTAATCCATTATTCTTATTAAACATTGGCTAAAAACATGTATTTAAACTGAGATAAGAAGGGACAATCCCTTGTTTTGCAGGGGAAAAAAAAAAAGATTGCTACTAAAGAAAAATTGAAGGTTATTTTCAGTTGGTGGTGATAGGCAAATTCCACAAATCCAGGGAGAATTATTTAGTCTCGTACTAGCATCCAAGAGTTCGCAACATTCTCATGACTACCTTGGCAAGCCACTGACTGCTCTCGACTCTGTTTCCTACTACACTTTCTTACTTTCTTTAAGTTTAAGGAATTAGTTGTTATTTCAGCAGATCCCTTAATTGCTTGTAGGCTTTGGGTGGAGCTGATTTCAAATTTGCTTTGAGGTGGGACAGACTTCTTGGCCAAGAATATCTTCAGAATAAGACTGTGTTTATCACTTTGCCAGGATAGCCATACCACTATGCCATGCTGCCAAATATAGCTGGATCTAAAATGTTGATAAAGGGGATGCAGGTGGTGGTACATTATCATTTAACACAATGCATACCTTTCTCCAATTCCAAAGAAACTATTTTTTTATTAATATGCTGGAGACCTATGGCCATATTATTCAGTTTAAGATCCAAGCAAAAACAAATATTATCGAATTTGGGGTGAGGAGAGGAGGACAGTCTGCCAGCTCCAGACCTACCTCCTAGGCTGGCTTTATGCACCCCAACACATGTCTCCTATATAGTCCACCATATCCCCAAAGTACCTTTCATTTCCCTTTTCCTGAATTGCCCCTGCTACCTAAATATCCCCTAGCTCCATTCTCTCCCTTGTTGTTCCCACATTTACCCATAAATGGCTGGATGGCTATGCACCAAATTGTGCCTTGAGCCCTATCAGACCCTACCACCTTCCTCGTATCCCAGTCTGCCACCTCACTTCAACCCACTGCTCCCTACACAGATCCATCCCCATCACTCCCCAGCCCACCTGTGCCCTCATCATCCTTACACCCCACTGAGCCCTCCCCTGCATCTCTGAAAACCCAAACCTTATTACCATCCTCACATCCTCTGAGCACTCCTTACCCAAAGTCTTTCTTGTTCCCAACCCCCCCGCAAACCCCATTTTATTGCCACTTTCCCTGCCACACCCTTACCTCCAAACCCCACCTTCCCCTCAACCCTTACTACCCCATAATGATCTTCCTCCCCCCTCAAGAAAAGTCCCTTCATGCCTGTGATCTCTTAGCTTCCAGAAATACCTTTTGCTCAGAACCCTTCCCAAACACTTTCCCCCAACGACGGAAAAGGTGGAGGTCAGATTGTGACTGTTTCCCTCCCCTCGCTGCTCCCCCCCCCCGCCCCCAGCATGCCCTCCACTGACCTCGACCCTCAATATACAGAAACAGGTTGAGTCAGGGAGCAAGGGGAGGGACTCATTTTAGCCACTTGCAGCACCCCTACCCAGGGACACCAACCCCTCAGGATAAGACCACACCAGTTTTATGCCTTTGTGGTTATGCTACTGAATCAGACTCCCATAGCAGTTAACCCAGGAGAGGGTTGTTTCCATAAGTTATCTCTTCACCTCTCCTTTTCCCTCTTGTCTCTGACTCTGCACAGCTCAGGCAACCTTCAGCCTTGTCCCTTGCCACCCTGTTTCTGATTTGTTTTGGTTTGAAACTACTAGGAACAAAACTGCCAAGTACAGGTTCCTAGGTAGCAGCATACCTTTACTGGAGATGCGGAATGGGTGAGCAGAGGAACATTGTCAAGAATAGATAACAGATAGAATAATTGTAGAAGACAAGTTAGTTTGATTAGTGGAGGATCAAGGGTACCTATGAACAGAGAGATTAGCAGGAATCCAGTAGATAGTATTAAGTCATGAAGTCGATTGACTCCCTCAGCTCTGCTTGAAGAGAAATGTAGGTTTCCTCACTGGGTAATTGGTTTTAAACTTTGAGTGCAGCAGGAACCAAAAGGATGTGCAGCTGCACCGCTGCCCCCTCCCTACTTCCCCTTGGATCCATCCCTGTTGCCCAAAGTGCTTCTAGCATGAATACAGCTTATAGCAGCTAAATGGTGCCTTTGCCGGTATAGCTCAGTGTAGCGTTTTGCAAAGAAATAAGCTATGCCAGTAAAAGGGCAGTTTTGTGATGTAGCTGTGTCTTTATTAAGGCTTTTGATGACAGAGCTATGCCAGTCAGGGTCTGAACCTCCTCTTTTCTTCTTCTGACTAATGTGGCTGGCAGATTTTTATAGTATGCCAATGACCTAAGTTTTGTGTTGTAATGTTAAGTCTAGGCCTTAGCAAAAGTGTTACCAGGCCCAGTAGCAGCATTCATTAATAGGTTGTTTTTGTTTTGTTTTGTTTTGGGTTTTTTTTGGGGGGGGGGTTCCTAAAGGGAGGATTCCTGTGCCTGTTGACATGAAGGTTCAGCCAGTGTTTACATCCTAAGTCTTTATTAATGCATTTTAGGTATAAAAGGTTACAATATGAATATAGTTTTGCCTGTTAAGAAACTGTTTATGCTACTCCTGATGTGTTAGAATGTTTTTGATACAAGCAAGCAAAACTTACTTTCCCAAAACCCTGATTTTTTTTCATCTATTCTAGATTATGTACGTTAAATTTCTCAATTAAAAAAGATTGATTTTTCTGTTACATGATGCTCTGTTTTATTGGGTTTAAATATTAATTTAAGCTGCTCTGCCAAGTAGTTCAAAACAATGATGGCCAAGAAACTGAGATTAACGGAGAGTTGTGAGAATTAACTATGTACTGTTTATTCAAGGAAAATAGTAAGAAATGTGGATAGATAAAAATATTAATAAAATGGTGAATTTAAGAGATCTATTAATTTGGAAAATGGGTTAAGCAATTGGTATTGCTTAATATCCTGTATTGTTGTTGTATGTGTGAGCACACACAAAAAAAAAAAGGATGAGTTTAATTAGCTTCTCTTATTGTTCACACCCACGGGCTCACACTTCTTTTGTTTTCTATTTCTGTCTCTCTCCAAAATTAGTTGTGATGATTGAGAACCATAATTTCACGTGTATAAGCAAAATGATCGTGCAAGCTTTTAGAAAATGCCACCCATATCTTGCCATGTTCCTATATTTTAAGAATACAGGATTAGAAATGAATGGTAAATATAGCATAACCATTTCTAAGTAGAATGTGGAACAATTTTTTCAAAGTTTATTCCGCTGTCAGCATCTTTTGAGTATAGCTGCAATATCTGTCTTCTAGCTTGAATGTGTTTGCTAAATTGAAAAAAAAAAGATTGAGGGGAGATTGCAACTGCTGTTCAGTGCAAGTTTTTTGCACCTAAAATATAACTTTTATTTTTTTTTACGTCTGTCTGTCTGTAGAGGATAGTGAAGGTGAGTAATGCTGTGAGTAAATAATCAAGGCTTAAAAAGCTCCATGAGATCTGCAGCAGTCTTCTTTATATAAGCACTGCATGTGTAGTTTAAAGTTACAAGGGAGAACACATTCTTAAATAGTGATGTTAAAATAAGTTCTTCAGAAATAAGCAGCTAAATTATTTTCATAAGTCACTATAAGTTAGTTTTTGCTTTAGGCCTCCATGTTAATTATAAACGATTTAGAGGCAGTAGGCAACAGGCAAGAATTTTTAATATCAAATCTGTTGGCTCCAAGAACACAGAAGGGTAGTTGTTTCATACTAATAAAATCTTTTTTACTTAATATACATGGTCAGGGTGTAATTTTTCTCTGCTGTGAATTTAGGAAGTAAGAATCCCTAGGAGAAAAGACGCTGATTACATAAAATGTTGAACTTTCTGACCTTAAGTCAGCATAACACTTAAGTATGTACTGACTTAAGGCACATAAGTAGACCAACTGACTCATTCTTAAATGGGAGGATGCATTAGTGCTAAAGTTGGAGGAAAAAAATGTTAGTAAAAGTTTTGTTAGAAAATCATAGAATCATAGAAGTAGGGTCAGAAGGGACCTTGTAGATCTTCAAGTCCAACCCCCTGCCTGGGCAGGAGGAAAACTGGGCTCAAATGACCCCAGCCAGGTAGGCATCGAGCCGCTAAAGACCCCCAGGGTAGGAGCCAGCACCACTTCCCTTGGAAGTTGGTTCCAGATCCTAGCCGCCCTGACTGTGAAGTAGTTCCTACGGATATCTAATCTAAACCTACTCTCCCACAACTTGTGGCCGTTATTGCTTGTTATCCCAGAGGGCGCTAGGGGAAACAAGGTCTCCCCTAAACCCTTTTGGTCCCCCCTAGTGAGTTTATAGATGGTCACCAGGTCCCCCCTCAGCCTTCTCTTGTGAAGGCTGAACAGGTTCAGGTCCCATAGCCTCTCACTGTAGGGTCTGCCCTGCTGTCCCCAGATCATGTGGGTGGCCCTCCTCTGGACCCTCTCAATATTGTCCACATCCCTCTTGAAGTGAGGTGCCCAGAACTGGACACAGTACTCCAGCTGTGGCCTGACCAGTGTCACGTAGAGGGGGAGGATCACCTCCTTGGCGCTACTTGAGATGCACCTGTGGATGTACGATAGGGTCCGGTTGGCCCTGCCGACTGTGACCGTGCATTGTCGGCCCATGTTCATCTTGGAGTCAGTGATGACTCCAAGATCCCTTTCTGCCTCCATGCTCTCAAAAAGGGAGTTTCCCATCTTATAAGTGTGCTGCCGGTTACTACTGCCCAAGTGCAGCACCCTGCACTTGTCAGTATTGAAATGCATCCTGTTTTTGTTAGCCCGCCCCTGCAACCTATCCAGGTCTTGCTGCAGTCTTTCCTTCCCTGCTAGGATGCCCACCTCACCCCAAATTTTGGTATCATCAGCAAATTTAAACAGGTTGCTTTTCACCCCATCGTCCAAATCACTGAAGCTTTGGGAACACCAGAATTATTTACAAATATGGACCAAGATCACTGAACAGCTTTGTTTGGACAAAGTATCTTTCAGGTTTGTATGATGATGATGCATTTCTCCCTTTTTAATCCAATATACCAGTGGTTAGAGAGCTCACCCAGAATGTAGGAGTTAAATTCTCTCCCCTTGCTGAGGCAATTAAAACCTGTATTTCCCACTTAACAGTGCTTTCTATCACAAAACTAAAGGAATTCAAGGGTGGGAGGGTTCTTTTAGTCTCTCTGCTTGACACCATGTTGGTAGGCTTGTGTGTGTGTGTGTGTGTGTGTGTACATATATATCCTCACAAGACAGACAGATGCACACATATGGTGATGGTCTTGGAAAAAGTTCTTCATACAAGAGATCCTCGGGTATATGGCCATCATCCATTTTCTGTATATGATCAAGCCACTGAAATTGATGTTGGCTGAGGAGAGAATGCTCACTCAAAATGCTGGCATGTTGCAAGACCTCAGTGTAGACAACCTTGTTCCACCAGGAAATTCCTAGAATGCAGTGAAGGCAATGTAAGTGAAAGCTGAGGCACTTTTCTTCAGAAGAGTATGTGGTCCAGGATTCATTGCTATATGAACGAGTGTTGATGATGCAAGCATGTGTTCTCACCTTCTTGTGATTTGCTGGTGGTGAAACGGTGTTCTGGCTCATAACATTGGTTGTCTTGTTGCTGATTGTAAGACCAAACTCTTGGCAGACATGAATGAGGTAAGTGATGAGGCTTTGAAACTCATTTTCTGTATCAAATATCATTACAGCATCATTAGCAAACAGCAGCTCACAAATCCAAACTTTCTTTTCTTTTAAAGCATGTGAGGTTGAATAATTTTCCATTTGAGCATGTATGTAGATTAAATGTCTGCAGTGGTGGTCCCAAAAGCATAAATCAGAAGACAGGGAGGGGGGGATCCCAAAAGGGTTGGGGCAAAGGCAGCCTTGCTTGACTCTGTTTTGAATATCAAAAGCCTCAGATATCATAACTGAATCTTCCCTGTATTCCATTATGGAAAGAGTGGATTATCCTGAGGAGTTCTGGTGGATGGCCAAACTTTTCCAGTCATTTAGAGGCCCTTTTTGCTAATGTGGTAAAAGGCTTTGGTCAAGTCAATGAGGATAGTTTGGAGGGTGTGTGTTGGGGGGGGGGGGGGCATCCTTTGTCCCCTACATTTTTCTTGAATTTATCATTGTGAAAAGATTATACATATAGTATAGTGAATCTACTCGCTTGAAGCCACACTGTAACTCAGGGTGAATGTGGTCAGCAAGGCTGTGAAGTCAGCTGAGCCCCACCCAAACAATGATCTTTCCAATAATGCTTAGTAATAAAATGCCATGAGTAGCTGTTGCTGCAGTCACTTTTATTCTTGTACTGAGTAGCTATATTGACATTTTACGTGTCTTGTGCTACTGTCCCTACTGTCCAGCAGTGAGTAAAAAGTTCATATAGGTGGAGAAGAAGCACAGGTTTTGTACACTTCTACAGGAAAGCTGTCTTTTCCTGGGGCTTTGCTGCTGGCCAGATTGTCTGTGGCATTACTTAGCTCTTCAACAGTTGGAATATCGTCAAGCTCTTTAAGGATAGACAGACTCTCAGTGGAGCTAAGGGCTGTGTCAGTGACATCACTTCCCTTTGAACAGAACTCAAGATAGTGTTCTGCCCGTCTTTCCCTCTGTTGCTTTCCGTCTGTTATGACTTCTCCCGATGCTGTCTTTAATGGAACTGACTTCTTTGCAGTTGGACCTATCACTTTGTTGATTCTGTCATACATGCCTCTGATGTTTCTGGTGTCAAATGCAGATTGAATTTCCTCACATGGACCCAAGCAATAATCATTGGTTCAGTGTTTTCAGATTTGTTGGACAACACTCCTGGTTTTCCTCGGTTTCTTCCAAGTTCCATCAGAGGCATTCTTCTTGTGATTTAATAGAGCAGCTTGTTTGGCCTTGATTAATAGAGTCAATACCTGTGAGTGCACCTCAAACCAATCCCAGTTTCTTCTGACCTGCTTGCCAAGTATAGAATCAGTAGTGACAGATCTTTTTTAAGGCTTCCTCACTTTTCTTCTTCAGTCCAAAGGCAGGTCTGAAGCAGCCTCCTCCAGCGCCTCCATAAACGTCAGGGTTTATGAAGATAAGATGTATTGGTATATCGGTGATGTTAATGCACACCAAACTGATACTTAGACTAGAAGATTTTCTCTGGTTTCAATTTGATCTTAGTGACCACAAATGGATGGGCAGCATTTCAATCAGATGGTAACTACAAGTAAGGAGGGTATTATTATTGGGATAGGACTGCCAAGTGAAGAGTGTCAGTGGCCAGATCTTGGGTGCTTCCATGATACCTTATAGCACAGCTTTGTTTGAAAGAGCGAGTTGGTGATGCACAAGTTATGATACAAGTAGAACTCCAACAGCCTTTGTCCATTATCATTCATACTTCCTGTGTTATGCGAACCCAGGCAAGTTGGCCAGGATTCACTATGAGCACCTGCTGTGGCATTGAAGTCTCCCAGGATATACAAGTTCACAGTGTTTGGAATCTTCCTGACTGTGCTAGATAATTCTTCATAAAATTTGTCTTTAACCTTAGCAGAAGTGTAAAGTGTTGGAACATAGGCACTCATTAAGGGTGTTGTTGCATGTTAAAGTAAATGGAAGCCCTTAAAACAAGGGGGGGGGGGGCGGCGGTGCTTAAAACAGGCATATTAGGGCAGGAAAACACATATTAAGGGCTCTATAGGTGGCTCACAGATAATCTTCCATCAAGGATTATCTCTATTTCATTTTGGGCAATTCATGTTGCAGTCAGAAACAAGCTGGAAGTGATTCTCCATCATCCCAGGAGGCACTGCTCTCATCTGGTCAATCTTCCCCCACAGTGATAGCACCTAAAGGTAGAATCCCTTTCCTCTCCCATTTCTGTTGCCCAGGGCTCCCCATGTCCCTGCATCTTACTTGCACTTTCAACACTGGCCAGGGGAGCAGGCAAGGAAGGGGAACCCACCTGCCCAGACACCATCACTGTGGCTGCCATGCAACTACTGCCCAGAGAACAGTGTCCTGGGTGGGTTTGTCTTCCCTGTTTGCTTTCTGGGACAGTTCTGGGAGCTCTCATGGGGGTGGTGGGTGGTCAACTAGGATGCAAGGAGGGGTAGCCAATCTAAAGGTGCAGGGGGGCTGACCAAATCTGTCAGCAAGTGGTAGGTGGGGCAGAGGGGCAGGTGGCATGGTGCAGTGGGTCCAATCCAGGCTGGCAGGGTGGGGAGGTAAGGAGTGGACACTGTGGCATTCCTGGTACAGGAGGGTGTGGGCAATGTGGTGGGCCCAATCTGAGGGTGTAGGGGGGGTTAGGTTGGGCAGTGCAGCAGGCCCAGCTGGGTGCCAGCCTCCCCCACCTACATACGCACACTCAGATCAGGCCTGCCCTCCCCCCACACACTTCAGATCCCTGCTCACTACAGCACAGCCAACAGCTCCTGGGTCACCTACAGCTCCAAGCACTGTCCTGGCAGAACAAGCAGGGACCAGAAACCTGCCTGCTGCCACTGCTACTCTAGGCTGGGCCCAGTGGCACTGGGGACAGTGACAGTGGTTGGGTAAGGGGTGCCCTGTACGTTCCTGCTCCCCCTGGGTCAGTGCCTGCAATGCAGGTAAACTGGGGTAAGCAGTGAGGGCCATAGGGGATGGGCAGGGAGGGAGCCCCACGATGGGGGAGGTGGGGGACTGTAGCTAGCTTAATTCAGGCTGGCAGGAGGAGGGGTGGGGAGAGGGGGCTGGATATGGCAGGCCTAACGGGATTCTGCCAAGCCTGAGCTACCCACAATCTGGGCCACCTATCCTGCCTCTGAGAGCAAGCAAGTGGGGCAGGCACAGAGCTATCTTGGCTTAGCCATACCCCTGCTTGCCAGAACTTTTTATGGGCAGCTCAGAACAGAGCATATTATAGGGGTATTAACCCTTAACATGTGACTTATCAAAACATGTGCTAAATTTTAAACTGATTAAAATTAGCACATGCTACATGGAAGTGTAAGAAAGCCCTAAGGTGACTGCGCCTTCTGAAAAATAAAGGCAAAACATGAGAACCCTTTGATAGTTATTTACAGCTAGGCTTGTAGTTAAATAGTTAGTAGAAATGTTACCACTGGCACCATATTCCTGATTTGAATATTTCATCTATGATCAATTATTTAATCTATTATCAATACGACTGCTGAGAATGGTGAATGGAAATAATTTCTCAATTATCACATTGTTGCTCTTGAACTAGAGGTGATTCTTTTTCCTCTGCATAGTTAATAGATAAGATCACCATATCATGTCATCTCAAAAAGTTGTGTACTGCATTCTCTCTGATCAGATCATTGTTATTTTGCTGCCATCAAGGATGAATTCTTGGGTGTACATTCATGATGGGATTTTATGTTTCTGAATTAAAGTTGCTGTGGCTGCTAAAATCTTTGTTATTAGGGCTTGTTGGTCTGTAAGCACTTAGCTAGGTAGAGGAGCACCTGGTCTATGGACTAGACTTGGGTGGAAGATAGGCACTGAGTTCCTCAGTCCTGGCAAAGTGACATCCATTTTGGGCCTACACAGAAACAGACACACTAGGTCCTGGAACATTTTAGTTGTGAAAATGGTGTGTCTGTAGACTTCAAGGCACCAAAAAAAAAAAAAAAAAAAGTGGGGTGGGGGTGGGAAATGTCCTCTTGGATTTAGGTGACTAAATTCTACTTAAATACTCCTTTTTTGTTTGGGTAAGGTGTTTCTATTTGCTAGGGTTTTTTTATTCTCCCATGATACTGGGTTTGATTGCACTTGTACTCTGCTCCTTCCATGAACATACTTCTAAGAGCATTGTAGAGTGGTTAATGAAAAACAAAGAAACAAAAATGCCTGACAGTATCCCTTACAGTTAGAAAAGTGTTGTCCTGTCATGCTAAGAAACAACAGCACGGAGAGATGGTTTAAGGTCAGACAAGTATTTAGAAAGTGAAGAATGGAAGCAAGAATTTTTTTACTTGTACTCTTCTCTTTTAACCACATGGTGCTCTCTTTTTCCATTACAAAATGAAAAGAAAAACCCATCTTCATTATTCTCTCTAAAGGTTTAACAAATAACTTTAAAGTACTGTATGTGCCCTGGTGGTTGTACAAGTCCATCCTTGCTGACACAAAATTTAATTCTTTTTGTCTGACAAACAGTGAAATACTGCACTGTAGAAACAAAGCTGGAATGCATACTATGTGTTTCTTACTGAAATAAATTACATTACCAGAATCAAGGTTTCCATCTAACTTGTGTGACTTAAATAAAACTGTTGGTCAGTATTTTAAAGGTTTTGTTTTAAAAGGCATCTCTCTCACTCTCAACCTCCCCTCCCCCCACCATAAAATCCTCCAAACCCTAATATTTGTGGTTTATCCAGCCTTTAAAGTACAAAGGAGGACAGACATATTTCACATGTGAATCTGCCAGGGAAATGAAATAGAGAAATGCTCTTGATTTTGATCTCACTGTTTTATTTTTCATTGCCAAAGAGATATGTTAGGGGGTTTTGTTTGTTTGTTTGTTCGTTTGTTTTTTGAACTGTAGATCTTTTTTAAACTGTTATTTTGAAATGAATGGACTTAAAAAAAAAAAAGATTATAAACTGAGTTAAGCAATGCATGGGTGATGATGGTTGTTCCTGTTGAGTTTTCACATTATCTGTCATCATCCTTGGATCAGAAGCTATTTTACTTCACTTCTTTTTAGAAATGAAAACTTATTGCTATTTTTATTTTTCAGTCTGACTGGTGGTTCATCTTTTTGAAATTTTGTTATAGGCAGTTCTGTGCCCTGATGCTAAATTAGCTCTGGGATAGGAAGATAGTTTCTCTGTCCAAAGGGAAGTCAGTCTGATTGAAGGGCTTCTCAGTTTTCCACATTAAATGTTTTAGAGAACATCCTGAAATGCATGTTCCCATGTCTGTACAACTGGGACTAGCCACATTGGCAGCTCTGTTCCTCTATCTCAAAGAGACTTTTACTGTATGAAAAAAAATTGGAAAAAGGAAAGCTTGGGCAGCAATGAGCTAAAAGTTCCATTAAATTAATATCAGTGTCATAAAAGTGCTGTGGTAAAGAGGGAAAAATGTAATGCATCATCAAGTTATGTCATTTTTTAACTATTCCATACTCCTTTAAAACCCATATGTTTAAAAGGTTCTATATACTTTACATGAGATTACACATTACAACTAGCCCATCTTAAGAGCACTTCAGACTTGAACAATTATACTTTATTAACAGGTGCAAAATGCCTTTTAAGCATCTTAAAGTTTATGCCACCTTGGGCAAAGTTTATCTTCGACTTGTGCTATCTAACTTAAGTTAACTTAACTTTTCTGCCCCCATAAATTGTCCCCAACCCTGGGTCCCAAATCACCCCCTTCACCACCAGATCAATCCTCTGCCATCCTACTTGCCCTTTCTACCCCTCATTGGCCCCTCCACCCTGGATCATTGTTTTGCTACTCCAGTCCACCCAAGAGTGGTGGAGGTGCTGGTCTCTAGGTTCCCCTTTCCTGCCTTCTGTTGGGATCCCAGTAGACCATGGTTCCCCAGCATGCCCAGATCCAGTGCCTGTCAGGCCCTATAACTGAAGGGGAGTAGGGGGCAGGAGGGGGGGTGAGAGAAAGCAAGGAGCTGGATCCAAGTACATAGGGTTGGCATGGGTTTTGGGGAGCCCAGGAACAAGAAGGGAGGGGGAATCCCCCACCCATGCTGCTGCTGCTGTCAGGCTGATTGTGGTGACAGTGTGGCAATCTGGGGGTGGGAGGGGCTGATCACAGAGTGGAGGAGTGATCTGGGGGCTGATATTGTGGCGGGGGGTGGTAATGGGGTGATTTGGGGGATGAATTAAATGATCCAAGTGGCATGGGGGGCCCTTCCCCTGTTCCTTCCTGGTGTATACTGTGGCTAGAGAGCCAGTGAGCAGGGCAGGCATGGAGCAGACTTGCGTATCCTAGTCATGCCCCTGCTTGCTAGGCCTCTGGCACCAGGTCTGAGTAATGCACATTAGAGAGCTTATTAACCCTGAATGTGTGATTGATCATTAGCACTAGTTAACCTTAGTTAGTTAACCTTAGCACAAACTAATATTCTTTAGAATTAGCATTTGTTAACTCTATTGTATAATTTCACCCTTGGTTGAATATTTCATGGGGGACAAATTCTATTTCTTAGTGGGATTATATGGTGGAACAAAGTGTGGGGACTTTTCATGGAGATTTTTGTCTTTTTTTTATAGCTTTTCTGAGGACAGTTATAAAGGAGAAGAAAACAGGAGCAATATGTAAACCCTAGTATTTGACTAGAAGAAAAACACATTCTTGATAATGACTTGTATAACTTACTCAGGTGTGGCAGACAAATATTGAATATAGTAGCCTTTAATGAAGAATAAATCTTAATTAATGCAAAACAATCTAGTCAGAAATTAGGTACATATAAAATCTGTTCAGTTCTAAAGAAAGAAAAATTATTTTCAATCTCTATTCCCCATTAGGTCCTTTGAGCTTGGATAATGAAAAATTTAGCACCATATGCAATAAAACACTTCCTGAATCTGTGTTCATTTCTTCAAAACAGAATCTGAAGCTGCTATCTTAGAAACACAGAAGCAAGGCACAGAGGATATTCATCAGGTACAGGTAAGATATTAGCCAAGTAATATACAGCATGTATTATACTTGCAATAGTAAGATTTGGAATCTACATTAGACACTGTTTGGAAACAATTACCACATTTCTGTAGACTGACACTGCATTTTTGGTAATGTCTGTTTCCTTCTAAATTTTGAAATAAATTGTTCTATAATATTTGTTCATAATCTATATTCTGTTCATAGAACTGAAAATAGTTATTGTAAGAAGTAAGTTTCTATTGTCTTCCCTCAGAAGTGAACAGTAGTCAGCTTTTGCACATATTAACCGTTTATCAGTTGCTACGTCTTATTTGATTCCGTTACTGGTATTTTTTTTATTCCAATTATAGCCAAAACTACATGTGCAAAACTTTACCTTTAGCGCTTCCCTGTGACACCAGGAATACTCTAAAGATGTGGCTTTGCCCATTTACTATTGGTTAAAAAATAAATCTTAACTAGAAACTAAAACTAACTACTATGATATGGAGGATTAAGTAGGATTTTTTTAATTGAAATCATTGGAATATATAAAAAATAATGCATATTGGCTTTGCGTCTTTGTGAATAGTCACATTGATCCTTTGGGCTAATATGGACAAGAGCCAGCTTCTTAATGCAGCAAATCTTGGATTACTAGCCATTTGCTCTCCCAACTCAAAACATTAAATAAATCCCATTTCCATGAATTAGGCGCCAGCACTTTCTGAAAGTTCAGCCTTCCTAAAGTCTATATTGTTGGTAGTCAGAAATTGCTAGTCATTTTAAGAAAGGATAAGCATAAAGGGTCAAGTCACCACTAATAGTAAAATATATTTCACTCTAAAACAAATGTACTGGTGATCAGAAACCAATTCATATTTCCAGCATGGAGAATCTCTTAAGAGTATTTTGCATTTTTCTCATATATATATATATGAATCTTAAGAATGGCATGCATAAGTAATGTGTTTAGGGGGAAATTGAATGCTTTTTCAGTGCTGCTTTCCTTTTATTCTCTCCACTCTGTCAATACTCTATTACTTCTTTTAAATAACTGTCTCATTCTGTCACTCCCATTTTTCCCATCTTAGCCTTGCACATAGAGAGGCAGATTTGTGAGAGTTTGGTTCTGTTTCTGCATAAGAACAAAGGATTGTAGGCCTAATTTTGTCACAGCATGCTAGCAGTAGACATTTTGGTTACAACTGTCCATCCACCAAGTTCCAGATGTCTGGAACAGTAGGTGAGATTTATCATGTGTTTGGAGATTACTTGAATCTACAACCTTTGAAACCAATTGTAGTTACTTCAAAGTAAGTGGTATTAGACCAATGCTGTGAATAGTAATGCAAAAGTGATAATTAAAAGGAAATATTATGCTCCGTGTTCTAGTCTATCTACAAAGAAAGCAAGCAGACAGTTATCTGAGACCACTGGCAGAAGTTGAATTAAAGGCATGATAGGATCCACACTATCCCAACAATCAGATTTCCTGCCATGCAACATGTGCATGGCAGGAGGTATGATTGCAGAATTGAGCTTCAGATTCCATACTGCTGGTGCAGGGGACCACATGATCATGATCCCAGGCTCCCCCTGCATCAGCAAGTCGCACAGTAGGCTCCATGTGCTCCCCTGGCTGAGACCTTCAATCAGCTGATCCAGGCTTCCACAGCTGGGACCCTCAGTCAACTGACAAGTGTTTCCAACTGTAGAAGCTCATTGTAGCCAAAGGCTCAATGCACTCCCACAGCTGGGAACCCCAGTCAGCTGACTAGCACTCCCAGTCTCTGGAACACGTGGGAGGCTTGAAGGGCTCCTGTTTGCTCAACAGGCTGGGACCACTGGCCACAGTTTCAATCAAAGGCATGATAGGAACCAGCTACAAAATTATTGTACATTTTGTTTTAAAACTTTGTGGCTTATTCCCCATTTTATCACACCATTAATTGAATGATCATGTGGCCAGGTTAGTGCTTAAGACACAATTAAGCAGTTAATTGCATTTTAAATGTAATGTCCATCAGGCCATGTTGTTCTAGTTCTTGAAAAAAACTGTTAAAACAAAAATGTTGATGGCTCCTCCTCTTTGCTGATTCTTTGTGACTCAGTCTTAGGACCAAGACTACGTACAGATGTTCAAAAAGCCCGAGATGGATTTGACCTAAGTTGCATAGTTTTCTGTAAGTGGCTTATGTTAGATTGATAGCAAACAGTATACGCATCTGCCATTTGGTGGGGGAAGCATGCAGGCTGCCTGCACTGACCCAAGGCATGCAGGTTGGGGGCACTCATGCATACCTCTCAGCATGCTCCGTGGGGTCCCTGTGCTGCCAGAAGCTGCTGAGTGCCTGAGCCACCCCTATTGGCTTCTGAGCATGGGCAATCATACCCCTCACATGTCTCCCTGCCCTAGTACTCCAGGACCCTGTATCTGCAGGCCAAAAAAGCCTTGCAGCACCCCAGGTGCCCATGGCCCAGGCACCTGTTGTGGTGGCTGATCCATGGAGATTACAGGGTTGCCTCCACGTAGGCCCACTCCCAATATTTTGCCTTTTGCCACCCTGATCCATCAGAGGTGAGCTGCCCACACTAGCTCCTGCTTGGGGAGGGTTTGAGGGGGGAAGAGAAATCCATGCTGGAGTCTAGGTGGCAGGATGCCTGGCTCTGGTCACTGAGATGTGATGTGTAGGAGCAAGAGTCAGACTCAGCGTGGCTGTTCCTGAGCATAAGGGAATGGGGATCCCTGTCTGGGTGTGCAGGATTCAGGGTTGGGTTCTGTAGGGCTGTGCCTCAGTATGGGAGCATTGGGGTCCCTGCTTTAGGTGTGCAGGAGCCAGCATCAGGCTCTGTGGGGCTATACCCAAGTACAGGGGTATAGGGGTCCTTGGCTGGGTGTACAGGAGCCAGGATTGAGCTCTGTAAGTCTGTGCCTGAGTTCTGGGGTTCTCCTGGGCTCAGTGTCAGGGTGTGTGTGTGTGTGTGTGTGTGTGTGTGTGTGTGTCCCCTGGTGCCTCTTAGGGCTGACAGATAACCAAAAGCAGGAGGTGGAGTGGGGGAAAGGGTTTGTGTTGGCTCAATTCTGGGAGAGCTCAGGGGCAAGGTCTGCTGGGTGCTGTGCCAGAGCAGCTGAGTGGAGACCTAGTTCTAGTGGACCTCCCTGCAAGGAGATGTTGCGGGAGATAACAAAGGAGGCTGGGATACTGGAGGACAGTGATCTAACTTAAATCAGTAGGGGAGCTGGTACAGGGATCTGGTACAGAAGTTCCATTCACCAGTCTAACCTAAATCAATTAGATTTGAGTGAACATTGAACTAGGTCCATGTTAGATCAAGTTCTGCCATTTTTAGACTGGTCTGTGTGCACCAAATTCTGTACAGTTATAGGTTTAGATATATTTCTAATCACTTAGATTAGTCTATGTGTAATGTCTGTGCCTAACCTAAGATGATCATGTTACAAAAGTAAATGCACTAATTGAATTTTCAGAGATTTGGACAGAGTGGAATAGAATTGTACTTGGGTACCCAAGTCCACTTCCATGCCTAATAGATGGAATAGCATTTGGCCCCACAAAACTAGTTAATATAGAAAATTCAGGGTAGATTGGATTTGTTCAGCATAAGAAAACCTGTAGTCCACATTTAACAGTTCAGTAGTTATTGTATGGTCTGTAGTGAATTCATGAAGGCAGCTGACTTTGGGTGAAATTAAGAAACTTTAGCCTCCTTGTACAAGACTGACCCACTTGAACAAAAGCTTCAAGATCAAACAGTGAAACAACTTACTTTTCAAATAATGAATAAGTACACTAAGTTACTTGGAAATGGAGGAATACAAATGTGTGAATATTCTGAAGGAATATGAGGAAGGAGCAAAGCCTATTTGTAGGATATTTTTATCATTCTGACTCTTACATGAAGTCATCTGAACCCTGAAATTTGATTTGAATGAGGGCAGTGACATAATTGGGGCTGTCTAAATCTTGTTCATAAGGTTTTTACAAGGTTAGGCTTTTATTTTATTTATTTTTATTCCATTGCTCTTAACTAGGGCTGTGCGATGCTTCGGTCCCTGATTCGATCCAGCAGAGACTCAGTCTGACTTAGTGGTCAAATCTCTGAATAGGAATCAAATCAGAGAACCCTTTAATCTTTCCAAATCGAATCAGAACCCTTCGAATTGATTTGGAAAGATTCAGCAATTTGGACGTAGAGACAGCTTTAAGTGTTTTTTCTACGTACCTCTAGATAGCAGGAAGCTTGTGAATGCCGCAATGCTGGGGTGCATGGAGGGTCCCACAGGAGCATGGAGGGTTCCCCAGTGCACTTGGCAGCAGACCCAAAAGTGGATCAGAAGCACTTAGGGTCTACTTCCAGGTCCACCAGGTAGCACATGGGGGGCCCCCACCATGGCTCCCCGGTTCAGCAACTGGTACCTCCTAGGTCTGGGGGTGGGGCACCCAGGGTTCCCCTGCAGCTGATTGCTGAGTCAAGAAGGGTGCGGGGGGGGGGGCAGGGGGGAGTGCCGTGTGCTCCCTGGCAGACCCAGAAGTGGACCAAGAGTACTTCCAATCCACTTCTGGGTTCACCGCCAAGCACGTGGAGGGCCCCCCTGCACTCCTGTAGGACGTTTCATCTGCTGCAGCATTCACAACCCACGCTGGTAACTCGAGGTATGTAGAAAAAACTTTTAAAGCTGTGTCTATGTCCGAATCACTGATCCTCCAAATCAGCATTGAATCTTCAGATTCTGATTCAACTTAACTGAATCAGGGACAGTGATCCAAATCAACCAATCGAATCGCTGTCCTTGATTCAGGCTGAATCTGAATTGAATAGGGTCTACACACAGCTACTCTTAACCATCCCTGCTAAAGGATAACCAAAACTTTTAGAATAAGGTAGGATATTTGTGAAAAGATTGGTAAATTTGTAGAACATTTTGTAGAAAATGTTCTACAAATTTACCAATCTTTACACAAATATCCTACCTTATTCTAAAAGTTTTGGTTAAAACCCCAAAATTTTGAGTAGAATGACACTATCAGAATGATTTGTTCATTACAAATATTGGGTTGGGGTTGTTTGTTTATTTTACTAAAAGTGTATATCAAAAGCGCACAACTAAACCTTGACACACTGGAATGCATCATTTTAGATGTTTTTCGCTTTTATGTAATTAGCCAGATTTAAATTCTGGAAGCCATTAATCAAATCAAATGCAATAGTACCTGGTAAACAATATAGTATTCGCAGTTGGTCTATATTTATATTCCAGATCATGAACGTTTTAATAAAAGTTGCTTCCACATTTTCTTATAAAATGCAACTGTAGTAGTCTTAATCTGAATAAATTTCCAGCAGATACTTAGATAAAATAAATAAAAAGCCTGCAAACTGGTGCCCGTTTTCTCTCCTTTTAATGGGGCAAAAGGTAATGACACTGGATTGACTTGTCATTAAAGTAAATAACACTAGCAAGCTGATTACTGATCTAAAGAAACCCAATTTAAGGATTTAAGGGTAGATGGGTGTGTATGTTTTTATTAATAGAAAACTGAAGTACAAGTTGATTGCAATTTGTTAGAAATAAATAAAGTATAGTGGTGTGTAACATTAATGTGGAAATGTAATATTCTATAGTTTTTGGAATCCTGTTTCAAGTTTCTTCCTGTACCTCCCATTCAGTAATAAATACTAAAGAAACTGGCTATTAAGTATTTTATTAATGGTCAGAAAATTGCTGCATCACAAACAGAACAATCCCATCTTTCCTGAAATTAAAAACTGGCTAATAGATTTTAATACATTTATGGTTTTGGAGGGGAAAAGACTATTCAACAGACAAACATGGATATCTTCCAAGATTAGCAGTACACTTTTGGGTTTAAGTTATACGATCTGTATTAAAAAACTAAAATGTTGTTTTGTCATGTCTTCTGATTTATCTCTCAGCTTTGTTTTCAGTATTCAGAGACCTGAGGTTCATGTGGAAGCATGTATTTGAATAATTAAGCATGTATCTCTCTCTTTTTCTGAGGGTTTTTTTTAACTGATTTAGTTTTTCTTTACTCTTTTATTTTTTTTCTCTTTGTTTTCTTTAGTCATTTTATTTTATCCAGGCTGGGGCAGCAAGGTCTGCGTTCTTGTCTTTGTTCTGTTGCCCATCAGCTCCTTGTTGGTTTCATTTTCTGTTTAGAAAAAGAGATCACATTTTTCAGTGCTCTGCTCACTGGGTGAAATATATATATATATATATTTTTTTTAAAGGCTGACCAGAGAATTTAGTTATGACTTCATCTTTGAAACACATGGGAACTACGTGGCTAAAACCCTTCCTTTTGAAAATTTCAAACTGTGTTATTCCATTATTTACCGAATTGGATTTACCAAAATTGTATAGGTTCTAATCCCCATCAGCTGGTACTAATTTTCTCTTCTATACTACTTTCCCTCACAAAACATGTTGCTCTTTTGGAAGTATCAGAGATAAATACTTCCTGGTAAGTACTTGGAATTTGGAATGTACATGCTTTATCCCTGGGGGTTTTTTTTCTTTTTTTAACTCTGAAAGCAGGAACAGAAAATGCTTAATCTGTATACATGTAAATTCTCCTGTAATTTAGCCCATAGTTCCCACTCCTCCTCTTCTACCCATGCAACAAACATACTTTTTGCATGGTCACATGGGTGGATCTAGAATTTTGAAAAGGGGGATGCAGATGATGATGTGCATAATCACATATAAGATAACATATCATTCTCCATTTAAAAAGAAACTAGAAGTTTTAGTAATATTCTAGGAGCCTAGGGCTGTATTATTCAGTTTAGGATTGAAGCAAAAAAAAAAAAAAATCTGCAGGGCAGTGAAATAATAGCTTCATTATCAAGAGCAGCTAACAGAGCAGAATGGCAGAACAAAGTTAGCTTGATTTGTGGAACATCAATACTATTAAAAAGAAAAGAGGGTAATTAACACCTGTGGAGTAAAGAGTTTAGTAGGGATCAAATAGATCATAATTGAGTCATGAAATCAATGAACTCCTTCAATGCTGATTTGAAATGCTCCTTTTGCTACTAGGCAATCGGTTTTAAACTTTGGGTGGAGAAGGAATCAAAGGCAGGTGCAAGTGCACTGGTGCACCCTCCTGGATCTGTCCCTTTATGGTAATTTATGGTTCTAAGCAATTCAGCAAACTTAAACAGTAATTTTGTTTAAGTTCATGGAGATGTCTACTATAGCTACTTGCCCTCATTGCCCTTGCATCCAGATAAATCCTTCTGGAAAGGATCCTTCTCTTCAAATTAGGCTTAGTTCAATTTGAATATCCTGTGTGGTGATGCAGTGAAGAACATTCCTATCTGTGGTGTCACACCCTTTTTTTTCTTATTCTGGTTTTGTCTCCAGTTTTGGGTTGCTGAAGCCCACAGTCAATCAACTAAGAGATCTTTATTTTTTTCCCCGCGGGACAAAGGAAAGGAGGACTAAGGCAATATTGAGTGCAGTCTTTAATTAAAGCTTCTCATAACTTTCCCTTCTTTGGCAAAAGCCAGTCCTCAGATGTTATAAGCAGAAAAAAAACTACATGTTTTATGGATGAAGTCTATATCCAAATTGCTTCTCTATGCTCCTGAAAACTCCATGACCCAGCCATTTACTTCCATTCCATGTGCACAAACCTGGAAATGAGGCTGCAAAGTTCTCATACGGAGCTTCCCTGCTGCTGTTTTTCAGGCAGACAAGAGGCATAGACAATGGCGGATTAAGATTGATTGGGGCCCTGGGCAAACAGAAAATTGGAGGCCCTCCACACCCCATTAAAAACATGAATTCATGGACTCCAGTGGGGTGAGGGGCCCCTTTCCTGCCTTCTGCTGCCCCACGGAGGGGGGGGGGAAGCTGGGTGGACCTAGATGGACTGGGGATGGCGTGGCACATGCCCATGTATTCTCCCTGCTAGCCACCCCCCTGCCATGGCTGGACTGGGGCAGAGATGAGCAGGGTGAGGGCAGAGGTGGGCTGCCCACTGTGCACTCAGGGCTCTCCACCCTGCTGCCTTTGCCCTAGGGGAACCATGCCAGCCACACACCCTTGCCTGCCTGGTATTGGGAGGCACAACGCACCAGTGTGTGCCTAGTGTGGGGCTCCTGAGAGAGGCAGCAGAGTAGAGAGCTCTAAGCATCCACCCTGTGCAGCAGATCTCGGGGGCACATGCACAGATCTGGGGTGCATGCAGCAGCAGAGAGCCACCCCCCATGACCCATGGACAAGTTGCCCATGGCTCTGCCTTGCTCCCTGCCCTGAGCCCAGGTCCCATGCACTGTCATGGCTGGGTAGCACCCCCAGCCCCACTCTCCTTCCCTCACTGTGGAGGACATGATCTTTCCCCCCTCCCACACCCCTTCCCTCCTCCAAGCCTCTTCTTTACTTACCTTTAGGGAATTGCTCTCCATGCTCTACAGCTGTATTCCTGGCCGTGTGGAAGCATGCAGACGGGCACATGCATGTAGGCTCCCTATGTCTGACTCCAGCAGCCCCAAGCAGGCTAGAATGCTACCTGCCTGTAAGGGGAAACCCACCATTTCCCATGGGAACCCAGGCACCCTGTGGGCCCCTAAATGGCAGGGGCCCATGGACCCATGCATTAACCTGCCTATGGGCGTAGAGCTCAAGATGAGCAGTGGTAAGGCATTAAGGCATCTTATTTACCTTATGTGGAGCACGAGCTGGTGGGCAAGACCTGCTGCTTGTCAGTATTCTTGAATAATATAGATGTCCCTGAAGAAACCAGTAATTGCAGCATGGGTTTTGTCAATTTTTAGACTTATTTGTAATGGGTAACAAAAATATCAAAAGAAGTAGGCTGATTCTTATATAAAACCATTTGGGAAATGGACAGAGTTTACAGACTTTGGAAGGTAGTTATGGAAAGGCTTTTTAAGAAGTCATACATCCACATTTACCTGTCTGTGCAGCATTAGACCCTACAGTATATTTTCTAATGTTAAGTTTTAAAAGTTCAGTGCTAAGCCCTGACTCTGGAGATGGCCAGATGGGGTTTTTTCTCCTCCTCATTGTACAAATTGTCATAGCATATATTAAGCCAGAATGTTTCAGGTACTTCCTAGGTATACTGTCCCTTCCCCTCCCCACTACCACCCTTCCTGTGCCCTGTTTTCCCCTCCCCCAACTAAATTCCTAATTCACTTATCAGAAGACATCTAGTTCGGTTTTTGAGAAAAATCTTCATTATACACTAAATATTTTGGTGACGATACAGATCCGCTTTTAAGTATTTTTAATGCACATATAAATCACAAATACATTGAGAATTTTGTCCTGAATAGTGTATATATGTAATATCCTGCATTAGAGCTGCTTTAAAAAATAAATAAAAAAGCACCCTGGTAGAATTTATTCTCCTTCATTCCACTGACTATGAGCAATCCTGTATTAGCCTACCCAGAAGGTGTGATTTTGCCAGAAAGGTCAGGTTTAATTTTTTTTGATCATATAGTATTTTACATTAATTATTTAACTTCTTTCTTCACATAAGGGCTTCTTATCAAGAATGTGTTGTATTTCCTGTGCCTTAGAATTTAAGACTCGCTTGATTTTTGCTTGGTTCATCCCTGTCTTTGCCAACAAATAATCCTTCAACTAAAATTACAGCCCTGCCGGCCCCCCCCCCCCCCCCCCAAACACAATGCACTTCCTCTAATAGTAATGGCTAAACTACATAATATAATTCTGGCAGTCTCAGGCACCAAAAACAGATTTACTGAATGATCTATTGGTGCACTTTCCAAGAATATCAAAGAGAAAACATGTCTATCTTAGAAAATCTCAAATTACGAAACGTATGTTTTGCCACATGCAATATATTTACTACTACCTATAAAAATATTTTTTGTCTTGTGAGCATTTCTCCATGATATTTGAAACTATGGTACCCTACTGATGCATGCCCTAAAAGGTTCTTATAAGACTGACTTGCAATATTTTTCTTACACCAGTCTCCAGGAACTACAGGTTATTAACTAGGATATTTTAGGGATCTGAGTACAGTAGCAATCAAAAGCTTGAACTCTTGAAACAATAAATGACAAAACATACAAAAGAAAAATCCCAAGACTAACATTTTGGAGGATGTGTGCCACTTCTATCTTTTAAAAAGTGTTTAACACAAAAGTAGTTTAAATGGCAAAAGATTATTTTGCTATAGTATTTAAAAGACTTTGTTTTGGGAAATATGTTTTAGTGTGGTCAAACCTGTTCCCTAGACTTGGAGAAGATGATTTTTGGCTTTGACATCTTGTTTGATTAAAGATTATCTCTTTGGATGTGTGAATCCTAATCTGAGAACAGCAGCCCAGCCAGATAAGTGCAGGGTCTCTCTAAGGAATGAAAATGTTTCCTAATTAATGTGACCGAGCACGAAGTTAGTAAGAAAAAAGTAATTAAGCAAAGAAAAGTTCCAAGTACTGTCCCTATTCTAACCCTATGTGACTGTTTCCTAATAGAACTGCAGGGCAGTTGGAAAACAGGCAAAATGAGGAGAGGAACAGGTTGTATGTGGAGAAGTACTGACAGATTTGTGAGATCAATGCAGGAACACTTCCTAGCTGGGAGGATGAAGCAAGAAAGAAGTGTGCCTGGTGGCTCTTTCTAAGATGTCTGCTTGCCTTATTTGAAAGTTCCCTATTCAGCTTCCCACACAGACAGAAGGAGTTTAAGGGCCTTGTTGCACACTAATATCAGGTGGCTTCTGGGGCTCAACACCTGGGGCACATTAACACCTGAAACTAGTTTTAAGCACCCTTTAGGTAGGTCAAAGTTACACCACTCCAGGGCAAGTTTATTTCTGATTTGGGCTACCCAGCTCATAGGCACTCTAGGCTATAGCTTAGTGTAGACACTTCACCTGCCCCCTCTCCTCCCCTGCTGGCCCAGATCAGGCCCACTGCCCTCCTACCACCCCCCTGCCCCCCCCCCCGGCCATTTACCTGTGGCTTCCATGCCTGGCTGATGTTCTCTGGCCAGGCTCAGTCCCAAGAATAAAAGCCAAGAAGTGGCAGCAGCCAGGGCTGGCCAGCCGTGTTAACCCTTCCCTGCTTGCTCCCTCAGGACAGACTGCATGGACAGCCAAAAGTGAGCAGGCGGGGAAGGTGAGGGGAGCTCCAAGGGTGGGTGGGGTGATCCCTAAGACTGGGCCCTTCAGAGTTCTTATCATGCAATGTGACTTTAAGTATTGCTACGAGGAGGGTGGGGGTAGGGGGAAATGCAAGGATTGGCCCCCAGGTGCTGGAGACCCATGGTATGTCACTGACTTTAACTAAATCTTGTTCAGTGAAGTTTAGATAAAGGTGCCAGGGGCCATTTTCTAAACCTGCAGGAGTTTGTGCGTGTGATTATGAAGCCACGCTGGTGCATTTCTATTAGAATGCAGACTAATTAGAACATGAACTAGCACATATAGAATACTTGGCTTTCATAGAGGTACCAAGAGAAGATTCCCACCCCTTCCCTTTTACTCCTTGCATGGATTCCTTTGGTAAGAGAGAAAAAACAGCGCGTATTAAGTCTCATTTTCTGTTAGAAGTCTTCTGACCTCCTAATCAGTGCATGTTTTACCAATCTGCAAGAGAAATGGATAAAGCTTACCTTTTTCACTCATTCAGTTAAATAAATGAGAGATCTCTAAATTGATTTCCCAGGAAATGCACCTGATGAGAGACAGATTAGAAAAGAGCATTAGATGAAAAATTACTAGGCAGTGGTCCCTTCTCAGACAATGTCATTACCTGAACCTTGTAGCACATCTAGTAATACGAACACAAAGATACAAGCCAGAAATAAAGTGGGGCGGGATGCCTGGGAAAGAGGAAGTAACAGAAAAACCTAAAAAAATAAAAAAAGGCAACATACTGAAGGGTCCCTTTTCAGCCACTAGATGGCAGTTAAGTCTTTTTAGATGAATCATGCAAAGAAATTGATGATTTTTCCCAGTAGATAGTTCTCAGATTATACTATAATATCTCTCAGAAATTGTTTGTCTTGTTTTGTTTTCCAGTTCAGATAATACTACCTGGGTTACTAGGATGGGGGGGGAGTGCTAGCCTGAAACATTTAATCTGATTCAGAACTGGAATATCCAGTTGAATCTCTCTCAAACTTTTAAAGAGTAAAATACATCTTAAGTACAAAAAACACTAGTTTTAAAATACTTGAAATCTCCACCCTGTTGCCAGTGAATCACATAAGGCAGCAGAGCATGCTGAATGCACAGACTTTGTGGGGAAAATGTTGGTAAGTGAGCTGACTATTGATAAACGTTGTGTGACAATGAACACTTACATCCCTTATTTTTGGATTGGCATACAGTATACCATAACAGTTAAGTGAAAGACCCCTAATTCTGCACTGGATGCAAAATTCTTTTTGTCTTTCTGTATATTTTTTCGCTTTGTTCGTGGTACATTTGATAGTCAGGAGAGAGAAGTAAAATAGGAGAAAGTAAGTGCCTCTAACACCATCTGCTGGCCAATAAATTAGAAATAATTTGACTATATAATGGGTTCTTTGTTTAATGGAAAGGATTCAGCAAGAAGTTCCAATACTTGATGGCCCATCTTGCAGGAAATCCATGGTGTATTATTAACCCTTGAATAAAGTTAACATGTCTTTTTTGTAGCTCTTTTAATGTTGTATTTGGGCTATAACGTGTGTGTGTGGAGAAACTGCCAAGTATTACTATTTCCTTATTGCATTATATAATTTTCTAGCAAGCGTGATAACTCTATATATTGAACTTCCTTATTTCACCCTGGTTTTGGTTATTTTCTCCCACCCCTTGTCCCCAAAATACTTTTCATATATATATATATATATTTTACTGTTAATTAGAATGAGCTTTCAGACATTGGGCGGGGGAAAGGGGTACTGGTAGGACTAATTATTCTTTGTAGTTTTCTTCTTGATATAGGGTCTGTCAGAATGTAGTAGCTCTGAAGGACTTGTACATTAATGACTTTGGTAGTGAAAATGCACTTTTTTTTTCTAGTGTGCATGGGTAGTGGATAAACCTAACTAATATGTTTCTATTGTGATTTAACTTTTTACAATTCTGCACAGGAGCTATTCCTAGTGAAAAAATCAGATAACAGAGAAGTTGTAGAGAAGTTGTGCTGTAACAGTACCTATAACTACTGCTTGAACCAGAACTAACTACAGAAATTTGTACCTATTAGTAGCTAAATTTGAGTCTGGTATGGCAAATGCTAAAACAATTGCTCAGGAAACTGCAATCATATCCACGTAATTAATAGTACAGTCTTTAGATTCCCTGTGGGAGTGTCTGACAAGACTGTGGTAAACCAGAATACAGCTGGTAAGTATGCTTCATCTCTCCATCTTCCACTTCTTATTGGTAAGCTCCTAGATATGAGTTGGCTTTCTTAAAGCCACCTATCTCAGGATGTCTTGAAAATGTTGCCCAGTGCAGACACTTTAGAAAGATAGGTCATGTTGCCACTGTGCTGCCATTCTATCTTAAGAAAACAAATGTGAAACCTCTGTTTTTGATGTTACTGGCCCGAGTGTAGATAATATCAGTCTACCTCATAAACTGCTGCATTCTGAAACATGGAGTGACCTATGGAGGATTGTAATATTCCTCAGAAACAATTTCAGTATTTTTGGTGCTATTTTTGCCTTAATTAATTTACCTAAAGTAATCTTAGAGTGTCTATTCTCCATGTTGTTTTGGTGATTGACTCCCTGGAAAAGTCAATGCACTGATAATACTTGCATTTTGTGTCCCTTCTAAATTGCTGACACTGGCTAAATTTCAAACCTTCCTTTACCTTTCCTATTTGATTGCTAGGGGAAGGGGCAGGCCTTACAAGTGGGCGACCACCTTGGATGCTATGGTCAGGGGGCACCATACATACATGTTCATGTGTACACATACATATGTGTGAGCAGCCCACATTCACAGCAGTGCTCCCCGCTGTCTGATCCCTATCCCAGGCAGGAAGAGCAGAGCTCAGCTCAGCCCACTCCCCATCCACAGCCACTGCTCAAGGGGATCTGGGCCAGGCATGTGCAGGTGGGGTGGTGCTTGCTCCAGTTTGTGCACCTTGCTCCCACACAGCAGGAGTGGTGCCTGCTGGGCACACCATGCTGTTCTGCCTCCCCATCAGACTACAACCCATGTCCCCGTCTGTCTGCCTCTGTATGCAGCAGCACCACTGATTTTATTTTATTTTTTTTATTTTTTTATTTTTTTTAAGGTGGAGAGTAGGGGAGGATGCCAAAATACAAGCTCACCCAGGGTGCCATTTTCCCTAAGGTTGATCCTGGCTTGGGGGAGGGGAATGGGGAGAGGAAGAAGGTTGGACTAAAATGACTTTTCCTGTTCTTTTACGTAAAGTAATTATTTGACAAAGCTTGCTCAAACAGTTTTGCCAGCTCCATTGAGAGGAAGCATGTTAACTTTCTCAACAATGGAACTGTTGGGACAAACCTAGATAAGAAGAATAAGCTCTGTTGCCTACAGCTATGCTGTACTCTTCCTTTCTGGTTTTCATAGCAAATGGAAAGATTCTGGGGAGATGAGACTAACACTGTTATTCCCTCTATAGGAGATTCAGGGATAGGAATGTATCAGATAACTATGCCCCAGCTAGTGGATCCAAAATATATTCTTGTATACATCTGATAGCTTTATTCATGTATATGGAGAATTTGTGTCCCAAATAATTGAACTTTAAATACACTCTGTACAGTCTCAACTATAAAAAAAAAAAAATGCATAAAAAAATGCATAATTGCTATATGTATATTCTGAATATCCAGTGTTTGTTTTGTTTTTTTTTAATTCTTCTCTAAAACTAAAATTCCATTGAAGATGAAAGCTTATACATTTTCAAAGAGGAATGATATAAATTATCTAACTTTTTCAGTGATGGAAAGGTGAGTTGTGAATACACACCTAGTTCTTTTATTCCCAGGGCTTTTTCTAAATTTTGGCATATTAATATATTATTATATGTTTGATTATAGGTATGACTGCTGTTAAATGTTGCTATTTTTTCTAATATCTGTCCTTTAGGTTTATGCCTTCATCATAAGGAGAGAAGGGTAAAACATTTTAATGGATAAATTGCCTAATAAAAGATCAGTCTCTAAGGTGTCACTAGGGTTGCTCATTCATATTAGAGATACCCTGGAGTCAGATTTGTCCCAAAAGCTTGGGGTGTGATTCTGCCCTTACCTTTATTGGTCTTGGACAGAGGTATCTATATACATTGATGTAGATATTAATGATTTCCAGTTGGTCCTGCTTTTGTAAGGATAAGCTTTTTGCCAAAAAATTATTCCAATACAAATTATTCTGTTAATTTAATGAGGAAAAAATTAACAATCCAAAAGGACATTAACTTCCCACCTATCTCCTGTCATAACTGCACCCTGTACATTGCTATACATTGCTACTGAGCAAAACCTTAAAAGTATACTTGGTAGAATTAAACTACAGAAAAAAATGAATCTATCTAACCTCTGTTTCATTGTTCAAGACTGCAAATACAAAAGTAGTATTAATAGTAGGCTTAAAATTATTGACGATAAGATTTGTAACACACATGTAATAATTTGCTTTTAAAATAGTGTAATTTATTCTAAGCTATTGTTAAGTGGGTGTATTTATTTCCTGATTTTTGGTTTTGGCTCCCCTCTTCCCCCTCATACCAGATGTGTTCATTCAAAGTCTAAAAGTACTGCAGGGTGCATTTACATGTGCAATTAATTTGACTAAGTAAACTCTGGTGCAGCTCATGCATGCATTTACACATGTACCCAGGACCCTAGCATGTTGATCCAGGTTGGAGAAGCCCTGGTTAGCAGAGGGCCCCAGAGTTCAGCCTCCCAGCCGCCACACTAAAGCACCCTTATATCCCAGCCATTGCCATCAGCATCTACACATGTCTTGTGGCACCTTAAAATAACAAGACCACAGGATAGTACTTGTGTTTACAAATACTACGCTGTGGAAGCATTTATTAGTTTACTGAGGCCTAATAGGACCATAGTGTAGATGCTAGGGCAGGGGTGGGCAAAATGCAGCCTGCCAAGCCATTCTTTTTCACCTGCGGGCCCCTAAAATTTAGAAAATTAATATTCATCTGCTCCTGCTGCCTGTCATGCGGCCCTTGATGGCTTGCCAAAACTCAGTAAGCAGCCCTCTGCCCGAAATCATTGCCCGCCCCTGTGCTAAAGTGACCACCTATCCCTAACTGGGTGCGACGGTCCTGGAATGGGGATATCAAGTCCCAGTCCTGGGCTACATGACTCCAGGACAGCATTTGTCCTGGATTTGCAGTATTGTGCAGGGATTGGGAAATGGGGGGTTTCCCCTTGCAAACTGGCAGTGTTCCAGCCTGCAAGGGCCTGCTTGGGCTGCCAGGAGTGGGGCGCAGATACATGTACATGCCTGCATGCTTACACATGGCCAGAAATAAAGCCAAGCAGCATGGAGATCAGCTCCCTGCAGGTATGTCTATGGGAGAAGAGGGCATAGGGAGTGCATGAGGGGTGCAGATTGAGGCCCCATGATAAGGGAGTGAGTAGGGCAACGGCTGGATCTGGGAGAACTGACCAGCCAGGGCGGTGCATAGGGCCAGGTCCCAGGGTGTGGAATGAGATGGAACCAGAGGGCATGGGGAGGGCAGCTCCCCACCACTGCATACATCCCCCAGGAGGGGAAATGGGAGGGGCACATGCCCCCTTGATTTGTGCATGGGGTAAGGGTGGGAGCAGAGGTGGGCTGCCTGTGGTGGGCTTGGGGCTCCCTATCCTGATGCCTTTTGCCTGGGGGCCTTGCACTAGTTGCACTGCCATGGTTAGTTACCCCTCCCCCCCATACACACACCTAGTAGCAGTGGGGGCATTGGTTCATAGTTGTGCCCCCCACTGCTCCTGGGTAGGCAGGGGTCATGTGGTCAGCATGGGGCTCAGTGCGGGAAAGCCATCAGAGCGCGGCGCCCCAAGCCCACAGTGGGCAGCCTGCATCCACTCCTGCTCCAGTTGTTAACTTGGCTCTGCTCCTGCCATGCTGTTGGAGGAATGGGGTGGGGAAGAGGCGAGCATGTATTTTATTTTTCCATTTTGAAAAGGTGGTCACTCATAGACATTGAGACTTTACTGCTGAGCTCATTAGGCAACTCTACAGTAAATGTCTCACGTAGATGCACTCACAGTATATTAAGTAGAAAATCTAATGTTTTATCTTGTGTATTCCACCCTTCCCTTTAAAATGAAGTTCTTTTAGAACTTCACGCTATTTTTTTTTGAGCTCTCATAAAATTATAAAATTCATTTTTCCTGAATGGCTGGTTTTATTACTTTTACTTCTTGACTGATAATTCAAGATGTGTGGAGGCCTCTCCTTTTCCTTCTAAGATGGCTTTCCCACTTCAGCAGCTTCTTGGAACCTACCATTAACCTATCTTCGCTCTCAGGTTTGATGGTGGAAGCACAGACAGATGGCAATCCTTGAATTTTTGTCTACTTGGGTTTCCACGTCAGGGCTATTAGAAGAGACCAATCCCTTCCTTTCATGGAGGTATTCTTTGCTGCTAATACATGCTAAAAGAAAATTTTCTGTCATGTAGGGATCCAGTTCCAAGCATCTTCCAGTGTTTAGTCTTGTGAAATAGTCCTCAGATTGTAATATTATCTTGTGTGAACCTGCTAATGATGAGTTTGAAACTGAAGCAGCCTCAAAGGAACCCTTTTTGTTCTATAGTTTATAACCCTTGGAAGACCGTTCTTTTACCTGAGCTGTCACCTACTGGAGCCAAGCACAATACTGAATTCCTCAAATTTGACAGCATAAGGAAAAATTGGCCTTCAGGCTCACAACCAGTTTTTTTCTTAAACTTAATGCTGGAGCATAATAATGATTACAAACCCCTTTACTATTCTGACATATCAACATTAAGATGCATTAGTATATTCCTGAAATTTAATTCTAATCTGTGGAGAGTAAGACCATATGGTAAAAATAAGTTATTGAATGGTCTTTCCCTTTCTGAGGATGCTGGCCTACCAAACTAATATCTGGCAAAGGGGACTACTTGTCTGTAGCTCAGCCTGGGGAAGGTCATCTTTACTGTCAAATGTTCCATGATGTAAGCATCCATAGTGGGTCAAACTTCAATATCTTCTGTCTTTGGACAGATGAGGTGTTACAGCTGGCCAGAGTAGAAAAGGCTTTCCCAAAAAGTTTAAACATCTGGACTTTCCTAAAGTAAAAACTTAGATTAGCTATGAGAAATTTGAATAACGCATAACCATGTCACTAAGTCATCTCCCTTCTTTTCTTATTACATTTCAAGCGAGGAAAAAAAATTGACCAGCACTCCCCCATCCCAAGTCGCCTAACTGTTCTGGATGTCATCCACCTTTAAGCTGCCTGCTGTTCCACAAGTCAGGACTACTGCACATCCACATAGTGCTGGCAGGAGGAAGCCAATTTCTGATATTGTTATATCATCTACTGAAAGACTTAAATACTCCTAGCTCTGGTGCAGTAGCCCCTGTGATCACTAACAGAACATCTAAGCAGCCAGTAAAAAAGTGATGGGCTAAGATTCTGTGCATCAAATCAAAACTTGTGTTTTTCTATACTGGTCATACACTTCCCATCTGAGAGGGTGTTGGGACCGCTGCTGGCGCAGTGTTTCCTAGGCCAAATAGGATTATATATGAAGGGTGGGAAAGCTACTGTGTTTAAAAATACTTGTTGTTTCCACCCTCTTTAAGAACCTCTTTGCCAGTGTGTCACTACCCAACTATTTCAGATGAGCAACCTCAAAGGCTTAAGTTGCTTGTAAAGAGGAATTCCTGGCAAAAATAAGCAAACTTTCCTTGGCTCACCAATGCATTCAAGTTATTAAAAAAAACACTTTTTGTGCTATTTTGAAAATTAATACTGTATCAGGGAAAGCTTAATGGTGTTTGGCTGGAGCCTTGATGCATGGGTTTTTAAAGTGGTGATAGGTCTACTCATTTATTTTCTGAATAATCTAGGATTTACAGCAAACCCCTTTTGAGACACTTAATTATAGCAATTAGACAAATTATTCCTTAAATGGTATGCTGTAGTCTCTGAGCTCTTCCCAAGATCACAGGAAAGTTTATTTTGACCCCTTTCTTAGTTTGTGGGATTCTTTTTCTTCTGGGATTCTCTGATGCTTCTCCTGTGCCATTAAATCTTCCCCAACTTAAAATGAAAATTTAGCATATCCAGAAGTGGAGTTGCCTATCTTTCCCTAAATGTGTTTAGCACTTTTGCATCCTAGAGGCTTGAAGAAGAGCTGGTGGAAGGTATACCTGAGCAAAATAGAGGCTGATGAGCAGAAGTTGTTTTGAAGACATCCAAACATGGTGTAGTCTCTTTGAAGGATTGCAACTGCATTAATCAATTTGGATTTTTCTATGATGCTAAGATACCAACTTACCAAGCAACACTTTATCCTATTTCAGATTTGCTGCAGGTGACCATCTACCCTTGTAGATGATATCATGACCCTAATTATTGACACCTTCATTTCCTTTCAGCCTAGACTACTATAGTGCAATAGGAAGCCCGTATTCCTTATGCCAAAGCAGTCTGTACCAGTTGATCTCTTCAGCAACATGGGCTACACTGAGGTACATCAAATCTGTCCCCCACCTTCTACAGAGAAAAAAGCTCTTCAGTCTTTATTTTCAAGGCATTCAGTGACCAGGGACTAACATATCTAAATGACGACCTTATGTTCTAATATGAAAACTTTGTTAAACATTTTCCTTCTTCTGACAATTAATTTGCCTATTACCAGACATCTATCTGCACAGGAGGAAAATGTTTGTCTGATCAAATGCTTCCTTTCAGGAACCACTTCAAGAAACATGATTCAAAGTCAAAATGTACAACAGGAAATTTGTATTGCAAATTATAAGCATATTTTTTTCCTGAAATTTAGACCCAAGGAATAAAGACCAATTATCAGTATCTTGCTGAATAAGTGAATTAAACAACGAATCATAGAATTAGAAAGGACCTTGTATATCATCTGGTTCAACACCCTGCATGAGTACAGGAATGCTATTACTACACAATCTCTATCATATATTTGTTTACTCTCCTCTTGAAGTCCTCCAATAAAGTAGATTCTACAACTTCTCAGGGCAGTCTGCTTAACCTAACTTACTGTAAACTAAATCTAAACTAATATAAATCAGCTTTCACTTTTTGCTTATACATTTTTCACCATTAGCACATGTACCTATTTGCTAACCTTTTCCCACTGGAATAATCAGTCTAGGGAAATTTAGTAATAATAAAGTCTAGGGAAATTTATACCCTTCAGGACTCCTTTCCATTCCAAACCTATGCAACATTACATGATCATTGGAATAGGGGAGATTTAATCAAACAGTTTAAAAAAAAAAAAAAGATTAGAAAGACTTGGAATTGGGATGGTTCTGTTTCTGACAGCAAATTCCCTAAAGGTTTGGGGTATGGGTTTTTTTTGGGGAGGGAGGGGTTGTGTGGGGGTGGGGGGGCTTCCTTTCCCTTAATACCTCCAGCAGTAAAGCTAGAATACTAAAGAACATGATTGTCTACTTCATTGAACACTGTTTTCTGAAGTGTTTCTCATTTTAGCATCATTTAACTGGGCAGTATGAGACTTTGCTAAAATGCCATGTTTCCTCCCTTTATGCTGAGCTGCAGGGCTCTTAGAATAGTTTTTAAAAACCTATTAAATTTGGAAAATGAAGGATCTGCCAGGCTTTTTATGTTACAAAGAACTAAAGCTGTAATTGCAGGTTGAGCAGTGTTGAATTGTCATAGGTGAGTGGAAGCTACAAATCTGCTTTCACTTTTACACTGAAAAATGTATTTCATGGACAAGGTAGTTGGTAAGGCTACCTTGCCTCTGCATTCCTGGTAGACCCACTAAACACAGTTTATATAAAAAAATCTCAAATGAAAAATTGGAGGTTTGATGTTTAATCATGGAGCTCACATGAAGAAGAAACTTCTGGGCACTAAGTACAAAATTCTCACAGATGTCCAGTTAAGCATTTGACAGCCATTAAACAATGATACTAGTAACACTTAATTTTCAAAGGTAGACGATCATGTGCATTTGTTCTCCAGAGATTACAAATTTCCTTTTAATTTAAAAAAAAAAGAAGTTATTCTGTTCATTTTTAGAGTATGAAGGGGCATTATTGCTCTCCACTTAGCTTTAATGAAATATATATTAATATCCATAAATATTTCTTCATTTTCCTTGAATCATACACACCCAATTTCAGTCAAACACAGTGAGGCTTAAGCTTCTCACCAGTTTTTTTTTTCTTCTTCTTCTTTACAGAAAGCTGATTATCTCATAGTTTAAACTTCAGATCCTAATAAGAGACAGGGGAGATTTTAGATATAGATATAGATATAGATATATCTATATCTATCTGTCTCATAGTTTTCTGAAATTCTCCCTTGGACTTTAAGGTGGAGCTTTTTCATAAGTTTGCAGATTTGTTTGTTTATTTTTCTTTTCTTTTTTTAATTTTAAATTAAAGGTTTATAAAAAGCTCCCTCCTTCCCTCATTTTTTCCAGGTAGGGATGTTAAGGTATTGTTAATATCCCTACCTCAATATTAACAATATAGGCTGTTGAAACCTACATGGATCCATGGTTCTTCAGTATGTTTGGTTCATAACTGGTTACCAAAGGGGAAGAAAGCCAAATGTATGGGGAAAGAATTCAGGCTTTTAGCAGAGACTTTTTGGTGGGATGTTGTCAGTTTAAACAGTAAAGTGCAAAACATTTTTAGTTCAAATATGTAGCAATATCCTGTTCTTCATAAAGCTAGTGTGCTAATTTTTTTTATTAAAGAATTAATATAGTTTAAGAGAATCCTGAGATCCTTTTAACCAGCTACAAAGGAATTGAAGTGTAGCAGGTCAATTATCATAATTTTTACCAGACAAAATAATTTGACATTTCAAATATAATTCCCATTTTATGCACCTCATATTTAAATGATCCTTTAAATTTTAAAATTCTTGGTTTGTATAAAAATTACAAAATTGCAGGATATGGATGATTCAATCTTTTTTTCTTTTTGGCTGAACTTGGAGGAAGAAATTCCATTTTTCCCTCAATGAGACTTTCAGATTCTATAAACTAAATTAATTGTCTAGGGATATTATAGGAGATTATCAAAAACAAACCAGTTTGTATGTAAAAAGTTGCTTTTGTGTGTTCCTTGAAGCGATCCTTTCATTTTCTCTATGGATATATAGATGCCTAAAAAGATTTAAGTGAGGCAAGATGTTCTTGCTTGGGAAAAATCTTGGAAAAGACTCGGGTGTTAAAGTAAGTGATTCCAAATGCTATCTAACCAAAGCATATACATCCTGTTTTCCCAAATACATGTAATTGATGTAATTCCCTCTGAGCACACATCTCAGCAAAGGTATGTATGTTCAGATTGCATTAGCATTGTGAGACCAGGTTGACTAATTCATTTTCTACCAGCCAGAACTTGTCAAGAAATCAACACCCTTCCTCTGTATTATACTTCCTGTCTCAAAAAATGTTAAAAAAAAAAAAAAAAAAATCCAGTAGTATAGAATGCTTCAACTTCATTAGAAGACCATCTCTATTAAGGAGTTTGTTTTTGTTTGTCCTACACAATTGCTTAGCAGGAGATTTGACAGTCCATCAGTTTTCATGATCTTATGAAAATACTAAGTTTTAAAATGTCTCCTCTTCTCATGAAATTGTTTTCCTACCTTAGAGGCTGGAATTCTGGCCAAGAAATCCAGTAAGGTAGCATTTTTTTTAATGAGTTCTATATTCTAACCTATTTGTTATTGGGGCTATAAAATTATATATATTCAAATCCGGCCTTCAATACTGCATTCAGGTCTTCATAAAGTGGCATTATACTAAATACACACTTGGATTCATAATCATTAGAGATGATTCATGGAACTTTCCATATGAGACTTTATCTATACTTACAAAAAAGAGTTGCAATACTCATAATTCACTGCTGTATTTTTAATCCATTTTTGGATGACATTACACTGAATAGGAGGATTCCATTTACAATGCAAAAAACATATGCTAATACAGTTTTAATAAATACTGACTCTAGCTTGAGTACCTTTACTGCCTTTCATAGAAGTGTAAATTTAGAAATATAGTTTCTCCTTTTATATGGAAATGAGGTAGCAAAGTACTTGCTCTGCTCACAGGTAACCCCTATTTGTATTGACTACAAGGTTCCAGTCAGAGTGGAACTAAACTACTGAATGGATGGTAAGATGTTTAATCTCAGCTGACTGAACCAAAACCAAGACCATCTGATTGCAACAGTCTTTCCTATCCAAGTGTAGGAGGGCTGGACCTGATGATCTGTAAGGTCCCTTCCAGCCCCTAATAATTATGAAACTGTGTGTGTTTGGAAATGCTCTCTCTCCTTTGCGCTAATTTCTTCTTCTTTCTCCCCCCAAAGGATGATTTTGAGCTGAAATCTGAGGAGCGTGCTAATGTCATTCAACAACTCGAGCAAACCATTGAGGATCTGAGGACCAAAATTGCAGAACTGGAGAAACAGTTTCCTGCAACAGAGGCACAGACTCTTTGGAGAGACCAGGAAAGTGAACCTGGACACCTAGTTTCTAGAAGGCTCAGTGGTGTTGCTGTTCAAACAAGTGAACTGAATGCCCTCTCCAAAACTGGTTTACAAGTAAAATCAGTACAGACTTCACCAACAGAAATACACGCAATGCCTTCAGCCAATGCACTGCCACTGCCACCTCATCATGTGGAAGGAGTTCGCAGCGAAGGGCCAACTCAGCACTTGCCAACTCTTGAACTACAGCCCACTTTTTGTTCTGAATTATCTTTAATGCTGTCACCGAAAATGATCTCGGTACCACTGGATGCAAGCCAATCAATGCAAAATATGTCACAACCACCTCTTCCAGGACCTGCAGCTGATTTGTTCTCTTTTTCACTTGAAGGAGAGAGTGAATTGCCACCACACTTCCAAAATACTGAGAGTGTGACTTGCAGTGAGTGCCCCCCTTTTATATCCTCGGAGCCCACCCATAGCATTCAACATTCACTGCCTGACACACAACTGTCTACTCCCCTGCCTGGAGCAGGAGGTCCTTCTTTCACATCACTCCTGCCTGGGGCAGGTATCCCACCCCCACCACCTCTGCCTGGCTCAGGACTCCTCCCTCCTTTGGTTTGGACAGCATTGGACCCTTCTCTTCCTGGTATTGTGATGCCTCCCCCAGCTCTCCTTCCACCTTTGCCCAGTGGAGAGATGCTGCAGCTGCCCCCACCCCCACCTCTCCCAACTGCAGGCATCCCACCAGCACCGCCTTTGCCTGGAACAGGAATGCTACCCCCTGCCCCTCCTCTGCCATGTACAGGAATCCTTCCCCCGACTTCTTTGCAGGGAACAGGAATGGCGCCTCCGCCTCCCCCTCCCCCTCCTCTGCCTGGAATGGGAATGATACCCCCACCCCCACCTTTGCCTGGTGCAGGTATCCCTGCCCCTCCTCCTTTGCCGGGAACAGGAATGCCCCCTCCACCTCCTCCCCCACCTCCCCTGCCTGGAATGGGAATGCCACCCCCTCCTCCACCTTTGCCTGGTACAGGCATCCCTCCTCCTCCTCCTTTACCTGGCATGGGAATGCCACCTCCTCCCCCACCTCTGCCTGGTGCCAACATCCCACCAGCCCCGCCTCTGCCCAGCATGGGAATGCCTCCCCCGCCCCCACCTTTGCCTGGTGCAGGAGTTCCCCCTCCTCCCCCTCCTTTGCCTAGCATGGGAATGCTACCACCAGCCCCCCCACCTCCACCTGGGGCCTTTCCTCCTCTGCCACCACCAGCCCAGAGCAGTATCTTGCCATCTGTTCCACAAGTCTGTGGGTTTCTTCCTCCTCCATTACCAGCCAGTTTATTTGTAATGGGGATGAACCAGGATAAAGGGAGCAGAAAGCATGCAATAGAACCATCTCGACCAATGAAGCCCCTTTACTGGACAAGAATTCAGCTCCATAGTAAAAGGTAAAGTGCGTGTATATATGTACATATTCTGATGAAGGAATAATGGACTGTTTTGGTTGCAAGATGTTTTCAGCATCCTAGGTTTAGTATCTTGTAAAGAGATCTTTGCAAGATATTTAGAATCAGTGTCAATTTAGTTTTATTTTTAATTGGCATTGAAATAAAGTATCTATTGAATTTAAGTTTTTGAATCTTTAGATAACTTTGACCTGGTGATTACATGTTTATCTTTCTTTTGCAAGGTATTCTTTCAAGCAGTTTTCATGAAATAGGCAGTCATATTAATAAGCATAACTGATTTCCATCCTGCTGCTTTGCATTGAAGAGTCAGAATGGAGGAAAAAATTGTATGTTGTTGCTGCTTGAAAATACAGCTGGTTTTTGGACAATTTTGCATCTAATCTTGTGAGATGCTGGCAACCTTCAGTTCCCCATATGGTGATGGTGGTGTGCTTCTGGCCCTTGTGAGTTCTATGTAAAAGGTTATTCTGGTGCCTGTTCTACAAGATAGGATCTCTGTCCATCTGCAGCAACTTGCAGTTTTGTTCCTCCTAATGAATGTGTACTTGTACATGTCTTAATTCTGTGGCTTGCTCAACCTTTTTTGTGAATTGTGAATGTATTTTTCTCATTTTTTTCAAAATGTCCTTTTTGTTTATGGTAACACGATTCTAGTATTAGTCATTTCTTTTCTCTCCCTCCCCTACAATTTCAACACCGTCCTGCTTTTTGACATTAATTGTGTATTTATCCTTTCTCTGACTAAGCTTCCATCCTGTTAATCACCACCTCAACTAAGGTGGTCTGCAGTCATTGGCTTATTTCCAGTCCTGTGGGGTTTTTTTTTTCCTTTTTTTTTTATATAGTGAACTGTTGATAGCATTAGCTGTAGAATGAACTAGGTATTTTTAAAAATTATTCTGGTATCTGCAGAGAGTTATAGCATGTGCTTATCAAGTATTTTGAAAAATACTGGGGGTGTACTTAAAAAAGCCCCTCAATACATCATTAACAAGGATTTGAATTCTAAAATATAGTTTTATTAAACTCCTGAAACCTCATATTAGCTAGTAGTTTTAAAAAATGCTAGTAATATCTTCTCTTTTATTCCACCATTTGTGATTCTACTGAGTTTGACATTGCCCTACATAGGTTTTTTGCTTAACTTTAGAGATTCTAATGCTTCACTTGTGTGGGAAAAAATTGAAGAGCCTTCCATAGATTATCATGAGTTTGAAGAACTGTTTTCTAAAACAGCTGTTAAAGAGAGGAAGAAGCCTATTTCAGACACCATAACTAAGACGAAGACTAAACAAGTGAGTACTCCTTTCATTTCGTATCTTTGCTGGGGTGATTTATCTACATGAACATGGGCTTCAGTAGGCAACTGAGGTGAATGCTTCCTTTTGTAAAATTAATAGACATAATTGCAGTTATAAAGGAATTATAAAGTGTTACTATTTTAAAGCTTAAATATCCCATACTCAGATAGTTGTATAATTATGTGAATTGCACAATAAATAACTATATACATTATCCAAGTATCTGAACATCAGTGCATTAGACCACCTTGAAATTGCATGGGCTTCAGAACTGGCCAGAGCAAGTTTGCCATGACAAACAAATCCCAAACAAGCAATTTTTAATAGCATGCCTGCTTTTAAAGGAGGGAAAGATTCAGTTCTGACAGGAAAAAATGAAAATTAATGATTGCATTTATATAATGCAGCCATATATTTCACATAGAGCCTGTATGTCTACACAAATGCGTGTATACAAAAAATAATATGCAACTTGTTTTTATGTGGAAAAAATCTAAGGTTGTAAGTAAATGTAGTGGAAAAGGGGGTATAACAGCAGTGACTTTGCTGAAAAGCACTGCTTGAGAGTCTGTTCTTCTACTATGCCCATGACTTACGTCTATACGCTCTCTCTCCCTCCCTGTCTGTCACTCTCATTGCTGCATGATAAGAATAAAAAGCATCATGCAAGGAAAAATGCCATTCATCAAAATCACTTTTTAAAATGACAAGGGCAAATATAAATCTGGCAAATATAAAGATTATGAAACAGGCCAAATTTAGTATCAGAATATTGCAACATCCTCTTTACATTATCTGTTCCCACCAATCCTCTGATTAATTAAGACAATGAAGATAGATTACTTTCTAATTATCCTATTTTCATTGCTAGTTTTGTCACTATAGTGAGCTGATAAGTGACACACCTAGATAGATAGATAGATAGATAGATAGATAGATAGATAGATAGATAGATAGATAGATAGATAGATAGATAGATAGATAGATAGATAGATAGATAGATAGATAGATAGATAGATAGATAAGCTTCCTGAGTAGTCAAGAATTTTAAGTTTAATGTTAAAAACCAGGACCCTGATTCATCTAGTCAAGTAGGGCACGTGTAGATGAAACAGGGGCTCTAAATTGAAGCAGTGGGTTTTTAAAAACACCACTTCAATTTAGGGCCAATTAAACCCTTGGGCCATGCACACACCCAACTTACCTGTCTCTCTAGGAGCAGGGAGGGGAGGGTAAGCTGCTGGCAGGCAGAGTGGTCCCTGGGCTGTGGGGGGGAGGGGGAGGAGAGGGCTGGTGCTTTCCTCCACAGCAGTGGCAGCCACCCCCCAGGTGGCACCCAGATCAGGTGGTCCCAGGGGGCACCACAGCCACAGAGGGAAGCACCAGGCCCCCACACAGCTCAGGCAGGCAGGCTCCAGAGAGGGGGGAGATCAGGTTCACCACTATTTTTTTTTTTTTCCTCTCTTGGGAGGAGCCTGCCTTTCTGGGCAGTTGCCAGGCTGCCTGCACAGGCTTCCCGCAGAGCCCCTAAGCTGCACGGAGCCCAGTGCTTTGCTCTGCGGCTGGTAGGGCAGTATCTACACATGTCCCTAGTTGCAGAGACTGTGCATTCACTTCTAAATTTTAGATGTAGACCCTAATGGACAGAATTTTAAAAGAAGTTATGTCTCAGCCTCTGTGAGTGAACAGAAACTATTCATGCACAGGGTTCTGCGCAGTAATAAAAAAAGAAACCCCCAAAACAAAACACTCCCCCCTCCCCCCCCGAACATTTGGATGGATCTGTGTGTGTGTGGTGGTCTGGGGCCAAAGGTTTCCAACACGTAGCCTACCATGGGGACATAGATTTCACCACCTGTCCAGTATGTAGCTTTCTAGGTGCTGTAGTCATTCATGTGCAACGGTAGTCTCCTATACCTTATTGGGCATACTGTTCTGGAGCAGGCTTTGGTTCTGTCCCATTGTGGTCTTCCTGTTGATTTTCTTCCTAGGAGTCACCCATATTCCTTGCTGCATCTGACTGTGACCTCCGGCCAGCTGATGGCTAAGGTCAGATCAGAGTTACCTGAGTACTGGTCTCCTTTGACCCTGCATGCGGGTTCCCTGACATTGCTGGTCCACAACTGTCTAAGGTTTCTTCTCAACCGCTGCTCCTCAGTGTTAACTACTTCATAGGGTCTTGGCTAAATAACAGCTTGGACAGAGGCCTCGTGCCATTGTTTTATATAGTTGCCACATGGCTGAATGCAGACTGTCTCCTCTATGCAGAGGACTTAGGCATTTAGCTCCTCTATTATAATATACTCCTCATCTGCCTCTTAGAAGCCTCTGTGTGTTGTCTGCTTTCTTTCTGTCTGGTTGCAGAATGTTGTCTGTTGTCTTTCATGGGTAGTGTCTTGGTTCTTTACTCCATTGGTGTCTGGGCTGGGCTACTATCAAGTCCCTGAGAGAGGGTATTGCAATGGTCCAACAATGCCAGATAAGGATCATATCTAGTTATTTTTGATAAGGATCAGATCCAGTCCTATTTTATAAGCCTTAATGACTCTCAATTTCTTAGGGCCAGGCTGGAGTCCTGCTGAGGTCAGATGGTGTCCAATGTTAAGGGACTTCAGTTCTCTCAATTTTGACCTGTCTTAGTGTTCTTTTCTGTACACTTAGTTAGGAGCTGTTGCAGCTCAGCATCATAGTCCTGGATAGCTTCTTCCTCACTCTCTCTGCCCTTCACAATCAGGATGTCATCTGATACAATTCTGACTCCTGAAAGTCCCTCTAGTGTCTGATTCATAGATGCTAGGGTTGGGAGGGACCTCAATAGATCATCAAGTCCAACCCCCTGCATAGGCAGGAAAGAGTGCTGTGTTCAGATAACCCCAGCCAGATGCCCATCTAACCCCCTGTTGAAGACCCCCAGGGTAGGGGAGAGCACCACCTCCCTTGGGAGCCCATTCCCGATTTTGGCCATTCTAACTGTGAAGAAGTTCTTCCTAATGTCCAGTCCAGTTTGTGCTGGAACACCTTTGGGGGAGGACTGATGCCCATGGACATCCTTACCTCTGCAAAAGGGCATTGCAAAGGTTGCAGATGGCTTGAAGGCTCATTTAGTTCCATATGCCAGATCCCATGTTTTACAACACAAACCATAAACATTTTGCCCTTGATAGTTCAAGTAGTATGTCCTCAAGAGTGGACAATGGATAATGGCTTCTTTTCAGTGCCCTATTGAGAGGGTTTGGATTTTTACAGATCTTCAGTTTGCCAGATGGTTTTCTTTACACTATCAGGCTGCTGACCTAGCTGGTGCTTATTTCCACTAGTTTAATAATGCCCCTTCTTGTTAGGGCTACTAGGCATTCTTTGAGTGGCACTTTGAATTTCAGCAGTTGTAAAGGCTGTACATGTGGGTCCGTTTCTAAATGTAGCACTTCCTCTAGGTGTCCATCTCCTGAAAAAACATCTTTTTACTCCAGTAAAAAATCTGTCAAGAACCACATTTTGCTTCCACCTCCCTGTCTCATGTGGAGGATACTCTGTTGCACTGAAAAAAAGGGCCATGGCTTAAAATGCTTGGCTGCCTAACAGGGGATGGCATTCTTCAGTGTTGACCACTATGAATTCTAGACAGGATTGCTTTCTGTTCTGTGGATTTTGTAGTCTGCTTTTACCCACTGGTTGTATAGCTCTTTTATTGTACATAACCAGCATCTGCTCATATCTCTCCAATCTGATATTACTGCTGAGTAGTTTTGTAGGAACTATTTTGTAGCTGGATCCACAGTCAAGCTGAAAAGTCACTGGTTGCTGTTCCACTAATGTAAATGGAAATAAGGCCAATGACTTAGTAGTAGCTTTCTTCTGTAGTCCATGTATGTTCAGAGTATTTGGATCTTCTAAAGTCACTGAGAAGGCCTCATCTTCCTAATCAGAAATGTCAGTTTCCTCCCCTTCTGCATGTATTGAGGTTTTATTTCCCTTGGGGTTGTTGCAGTGCTGGGATACAAAATGGTTGTTTCACACAGCCCAGGCATCTTTGCTCATAAACTGGGCAATTCTCTTTGCATTTTACATGTCACTTCCTGCAACCAACACTTGAGCCTAGGGACTACATTCTCAGTTGCCCTATCTTTGGTCTGCCTCCTGGGTCCTTTTAAATTGACCCTGTGTGGTTGTTCTGTACCAGCAATTGTTTTGGTTCTTTCTGTAGATAATTCAGCTACTCGTGGAATTTGAATTGCCTTGACCAGAGTCAGCTCAACTGCTCTCAAAAATCTCTCCCTTAGCTTAGGATCAGATGTCCCACAAATAATTCTGTCTCTAATAAGGGAGTCTGTTATATTTCAAATTATATGTGGACACCAATTTTTTTTGCTCTGAAACATAATTATCTTTTCCTTCTTCTGGATCCTGATTCCGAGTTAAAACAAAATCATATTTTTCCACAGTCTCATTTTTCCCTATGGTCATGCTACCCATAAAAAGCCTTTATCAGCTGTTCTAATGTATTGAGCCCCTCTGTTAAGTGTTGCACTCACTTCTCTGCCCGTTGTCCTGGTAAGATAATGGAAAAGATTTACCTTCCTTTTCTCATCCTTGTCTGCCATGGACAGTTGTGTATACAAGGTCAGCATTTCCTTCCACTGCTTCCAAACTGTTGCCAGGTTCTGTGACTAGTAATCCAACTGTGCAGGGGGCCTGAGTCCTTCTCTGCAGCCTGCTTGGTGTGTAAGTGATTCTTTAAATCGCACACTCTTTGCTGTGCTTCTTGGTCTCTGCCATCAGGTTTCACGCAATGCTCTATGCAACAATTGAAGTACTCCATTTGGACTGCAGCAAGTGTTAGATCTGTATTTGTAGAGCCCTGTGCTCAGTACTTCCACAATCATTAAAAAAACAAAGGTAATCCTCAGCTGTGAGCCTTCTCCTTTTTTTTTTTTCCTAAGGATTGTTGAAGCATTTTTATCAGCTCCTTTGTTGCCATGTTTTACTAATTTTTCAGGGTTTTTGCCCTTACTATTTACATTATTCAGTTTTTAAAGATTGCCTTATCGCATTTCATTTTAAAAAAGGACAGAGAGATGCTCTTAAAAATCAATTGCTAATATGTAAAAAAATAAAAAGACAGTGAAATCTCATCTGACATAATCATGTTGTAACTTAAGGGCAGTAAACTACCCTAGTTATTCATGTATTAAAAATAATTATTATTTTTTTAAAATAGTCAAAAAAGCTAAAGCTCTTTCCAGGAGTTCTACATAGACAGCCTCACATATATAATCACACCATCATTATTTTTAGAAAAAATCTTAAGGTTTTAAAGCTTGAAAATCACTGTGTGAAGTCAATAATTTGTTTCAAATCAAATCCCATGAATGTGCAAACAGCTCAACTGAAGGGTGGGGCAAAGGAACCATTTAGATCATAGGAAACAAGGGTTAAACAGTTAAGATGTGGACTGGCCAGATAGTCATTCATATGTTGTACCAAACCATAGATCCACATGCACCTTGTATTATTCCATAATTGAATAGCAAAATGAGCAAAACATATCTTCTTACTGTTCACATGTATCACAATTTAAATGGTGGTTGTAGCAGGTATGCATAGTAGTAGCTAAAGGACATACATGCCTAAGACTTCATAAGCATTTAAGTATTTAGTCCATCTAATACTGAAATATGCAAAGATGACTGAAAGATGACAGAATACATAGCTGCGTATTTGAAATTGGCCACAAGTTAATAGCATTTATATTAATAGCAAATGTTTATGAAAATATTTTGAAACAATGGTGCTTATACACAATGGATTTTTTTCTTTAAACGTTTTAACTTTACTTTAGAATTGTTGTTTTTGCATTCCCAGTCTGAAAGTTAACTTAAGTCTGACATGTAATAAGCTTGGTTGCCCCCTCACAGCATGGACAGGATAGGAAATATTTGATTTTTTTTTTTAAGCGTTTAATGTTCTGTGACTTCATTAGTATTTTTGGCAGCTTTGATTTTTCAAAGAGAAAAATATGGTCATTTTGTTTCTGTACTTCAAGTTGTATCCAAAATGAGCACAGATTCACAGACCAAGTCCTGCAATACTTTCTGTCTGAAGTTGATGAATGAAAAAAAAATACTTCACTGGAAAAAATAATAAAAAAATATGTATAACTGTAGCTACACATTTCCATATAAGAAAGTAAGAAAAAAAGTGATATAAAATGATTCAATCATAATTTTCAAAACAGGAGGAGGGAGAAAGAGTAAAAGAAAGGAAATAGGCAATATTTAACAAGCTATATTTTCCATTCTATCGTATCTGATTTGTGCCGCAAAGGCAGCACAAATTAAACTTAAGCTAGCCAGAAAGTATAAGTGGAGAATTTTCTGCTGGCAGAAGGCTATCTGAAATAGAGTAATCAGATCCTGTGAATCTTCATTCTTTCTACTCGGTACAAAAAAGGAGAGGGGAAGTGGGCATGGAAGGGTATGGTGGTGCCAAAGTCCATTGTGTACAGTCTGCAAGAATGAGTCCCTTAAGTATTCCACTTCAGCTTACTTGGAATAAAAAAAAAAAAATCAAGTTATTATTAATATTGTCTAGTATGAAACATAGTATTTTTTTAGGGTGCTGCTTTTATTTGTATTATATCTTTAAATTTATTTTGTATGTCTGTATGTACTTGTGCTATCCTCTGGGATAGTATCCTGTATGTTACCATTCATAGAATAATGTTAATACATTAGCCCGCTGTCCTCCACAGCCTGCTTCCTTTGCAATAGGTGAAGAAGAGATGATTCTACCCTGTACTGAATTTCTTCAATCTTTTATTTTCCTCTTTGAGCACTGTGTATTTCCAGATTCATCAGGTCATACCTGTCACCACCTGTATGTGTGCCCCTGCATAAACATTTTAGCAAGAAAAGGAGGAAAGAAGCACACACAAACTTTATGGTTTCTTCCCAGACTCATCATTTCTGGTATCCAGATCTCTTCAGTAGCTGAGGAATCTCTTCATTTTGCCAAACACACTGATCTTCTCCAAAAAGGAAGGGAGGGTTGTTATATGTTTCTCTCCTAAGTAGCCAACAGGCACTTGGACACAATGGTGATGTGCGTAATATAAATGACAGTAAAACAGCATAGTGGATGCTTATCTCCTAGCAACAGAATTCTTTGGTTCGTGGTTTGAAGTTGTGACTATTTCTGTTGCAGCCTTATTGCTTTTTTTCTATAAGATATAATTTCAAGCGAAATATTTTTCAGTTTACCAATCAGGCTCTGGTTCCTCATTCTTATTTAGTGCTTTCCATTTTAATGACCCTGTGTTCGTTGCATTCAAATTTCCTGAAGTCATCTATACTGACTTTCTATTTTTTTTATCACCTGTATTCAATTGTAAAACACTTTTTTTTAAGGGTTCTTGAAACTGAAGACCTCTCAAACAGCTTGAAAAGACTGTCCTTTTGTGTGTGAGGGGTCTTCTAGATGTTCAGGTGAAAGCATGATAGGATCTGAGATATATGATCTATACAATTGCACCTCCTGTCATGCCACACATGCATGGCAGGAGGTGTGATTGTGGGATCCAGCATCAGATTCTATCATGCCTTATTTCTGGTTTGGGGAGGAGTCCAGGATCATCATCCTGGGCTCCTCCTATACCAACAAGTACAAATCTCCTGCAGCTGCAAGTCTTATAGCTGACAGGACTTGCAGCCATGGCAACACCCCACAGCCAGGATGGAGACTCCCTCATCTGCCAGTCCCTCAGCTGAGCATCCCTGTCACTGGGAGCCTGATCAGCTGACAGGGATCAGTTACAGGGGCATACCCTGCTACGTGTCCAAATTAAAGCTGGATTGCACCCAGCTATAAAGTTAGTATATATTTTCAAGATCTAACTTCATAGCTGTTTGGAGCTTTTAGATTATAGGTCAAAGGCGGGCAATCATTTTGGGCGGAGGGCCACTTACCCAGTTTTGGTAGGCTGTTGAGGGCCACATGGCCTTGACAGGTGCCCTGCCCCTTGGTCCCCATCTTGGTACCACTGTCCCAGGGCCAGCACCGATGGGGCCCAAAGTAGGGCACAGGCTGGCAGGGGTCTGTGGAACTGAGCTGGGCTGCACCAGCAGGGAGAGGGGAGAGCTGGCCTGGCTCCATACAGCCCCTGCTAGCCAGGACCCTGTACTCCTGCCACCCTGCTCTGGCCCCCACCAGCAGTGGCCTCGGGACACTGGTGTGGGCCCTGTGCTCCTGCTGGCTCCCCGCCCACTCACTCCCAGTGCCCCCCAGCCCCGTGGTATAGGCGGGGGGCAGCACACAGCCTGCTCGCCAGCGGGAAGAAGCTGGTGCTGAGCACATGTCGGGAACAGAGCATGTGTCTGGAGCAGATACAGGCAGCCCTATGCAGGCTGCAAGTGGCTGCACTGCATAGTGCCGGCCACGGGGTGAGTGAGGGGCCGCTTTTCCTTGCACTTAGCACCAGCTTGTAACCCAGCCCTGCTGCTAGCCTGGGCCCCACACCGGATCTGCGCTTGCCTGTTGGGGCTGCACATGGTGGCAGCAGCTGCAACCCCCCTGCTTGCCATGCCGGGCAGTGTTTGCTGCTGCTGCCTGCCCAGAGCTCACGCGCTGGGCAGCCCAGAGGCAGCAGTGGCAAACACTGCCCGGTGCGGCAAGCAGAGGGGCCACAGCTGCTGCTGCCATATGCAGCCCCAATGGGTAAGGCCAGAGCTGGTGTAGGGACCAGGCTGACTGCAGGGCCAGGTTACAAGGTGGTGCTGAGCGGGGGGGGGAGGAAGCGCCCACCATGCTCAGCTTATTCCCCCCCCCCATGCTCAGCTTTTCCCTGGGCCACTCTTCCCCAGGCTCCTTCCCTGCCCTCCCCACCCCCTTATATTAGGTTTCAGCACACGGCAGCTAAGTCGTCCCAGGCCAAAAGTCCCTGCTTGGGCTTCCGGCTGGGGGGGTGGGGTTGGGTGGGTCCTGCTGTTGTGGGAGCCTGCCGGACTTCCCCTGGGTCCTACTGCCCTTGGTTCCTGTCATTTTTTATAGGAACCAAGGGCAGGTGAATATTAATTTTCTAAATTATTTAGGGGCCCCGCAGTCCAGATAGAATGGCCTCATGGGATGGATCTGGCCCACGGGCTGTATTTTTCCCACCCCTATATATTATAGGTACTTGGTATGTGTAGCTGGTCTCAGTCAGTTGCTCAGGTAGCCAGTCAGTTGTGCAATACCTGTCACATGTAGAGGGAGCATCACGTTCATATCATTACTTATGCTATGTTCTCAGCAAATTTTTCTGTTAATTCCCAGTTTCCACTTGCAACCAAATTCTGTTTTCTTCTCTACTATTAGCAACAAAAGGGTTCATATAAGATGCTATCATGGTTTAATTGTATCACCCCTACAACCCCATAGTATAGAAACAGTTCATGCAAGTGAAAATTCACTTCCTAATAATTAAATTGACTAAAATTTTAAATTAAATTTACTAAACATTTTCCATAGATTCTCACTTGCCATTCCTGATTTCTCAAAATCTGACCTTTTACTTCTGCCTAAGTAGAAAACTCAGTGGTGATGACCTTGATGTCCAGTTACAATAATGTCCTTAGAAACTTAAACCTGTACATTCACAGCCATGATTCCAAGTGCTCTCAATAGTTCCCAGGAAGCAAGATCACTCTTTAAGGAATGATTCTGCAAGCTTCTGATAAATTGAGAGAGATGGTAAATGTCTTTTAGGATTTGAGGGAGCTCAACATGTGTAGTGTTTAGCCTTGGGAGCTCTCTAGTTGATCATAAATTACTTAATTTTCTCTTGCGGCTGTGTTGTTCATTAAAAATCAGTTTCTAAAACATTGCAGATTTAACAATTTATTGCTTGGATCAATATACAATGTAAAACATTCATTTTCCTTTTCAACAATTTTAGTCACAATTCTGTTATTTGGGTTATAGAATCTATATGTCATAGTTTTTGAAACATGCTTGCTGTTGTGCAATTTGTAATATTTTTGTCTCTAATGAAGGCATTTTTGGCTTGGAATTTTTTTTTAATATCATATTTTCAATTGTTTCATAAAACTGTGAAGAATCTGGTAGGTTATTACTGCTCATAATGTTATAAAATTGGGAAGATGGCCATTGTGGTAACATTAGTGGGTAATTGTAAGTGAAGCGAAGTAGTAGGCAAACATCAATCTTTTTGGATCATGGTGTATGTGTGAGAGGTCACCAGGACCTTCTACACATATGCCTAGGCCGGAGTATGGAGGAGTGAAGGTTGCCCAGACCTTCCATCACACCTTTAGACAATTGAGAAAGAATCCAAAGGCCAAACCAAGTCCAGACAATCAAATGTAGCTATATACGTGTCTGGTAATTAAGCCAGGGTCTATGACGTGGCAGACAAGCATCCTACCACTGAACAACAACTGCAGGGGGTTCTTGTATATAACAGACGAAAACTAGGAATTTAACCTGATCAAACCATAGTTTGAACACAGGCTGTTGAAGCCAACTGCCATATTCAGTACACCTCTGGTGCATGAATGAATAAGTATAACTGATGCCTCCCTATGAAATGCTCTTTTGTTTACATTTTATGAGGTTTAGCAATTCAAACCTCTGCAAACAATAAAAATAAAGGCTATTAAGTTTGATTTGGCAAACAAATGGTGGTTAAATAGAGACAGACAATGGTATTGTGGTTAAACATTAATAGATGTGGCTTTTTGTGACTGATGGTATTTGTTTTCCTTGCCATGACAAGAATTTTGTTATGTTATAAAATATGCTGTAAATAGGTGCTGTTAGATTGTTCTTACAGGGATTTAAAAGAACATGTTACCTGCAACAGAAATTTGCGCACACGAGTTGAGAAGGTTTCTAAAGGTGGTGTGACTTAGAGCTAACATTATATAGTCATTTATATTTTAACATAACACAAAGAAATTTCATTATGTGACTGTTCTGTGCTATTTATCAGATAAATGTGCTGCTGCTCAAAAAGAGAAAATTCTGTAATAGATAAATATGCTTTGTTGAATTATAGTTTCTGGAAGAAAGATCAAACAAGCAGCTAAGTCTGCTGCTTATTATGCAGAAGAGGCAACAAAAGCTTTCATTAGAACAAGCATTTGTTGCAGATGTAACTGTTAAATGATCATATTTATGGGCATTCATTTAAGTTTCCTATAATATTAAGTGTTAGAAAATTGAAGTGGACAGACTTCAAAAATACATGACTGGCATAGTTTTACAATGTATGAGTGCTCATTTTTATTTATTTATTTTTTGTTTATATCTCAATAAACATTTGGATATGAAGTTGGTTCCATAGTTATTGAAGAAGTCATTGTGTGAAAGACTGGCTATATAACCCCAAATGATTTCCCTCCCCCCCCCCCCCCAGCAGGAAGCATCAAGTGCTATTTAAATGGTTTCTGACGTGTTAATTCTTTGATAGTTATGGGAGCTATAAAGGTCTTATAAATAGTGTTTCTATGGAACTTTTATAGGGATCCATTATGCAAAGTAAATGTGCTCTTGTCACCTGTTGAGCTATTTAAAGCTGTTTCTTCGTTTTTCCTTCTAGACACTGAAGTACGTGTATTGTAAAAATGCACAAAAACAAAGGATACTCGAGAAATAGGAAGTGCTTAGTTTAGTTTCCTTATTTGCAGAAGTTCTAGTTTTATCAACTAATATGTATATATTTTTAAGTTGATGCATATGTGTGCTAAGTTGTATATTGTATATAGGTGGGAGATGTAAAATACTGGCTAAATTGGGAAAAGCTGTAAAGAGAAGCTGTTCAGATAATTTTCAAACACAGGAAATATATGGTATGCTAACTGTTAACCTCTGATTTTAATGAAATATGTTTTTGGTGCAAGGTAAAATGAAAATACATTTACAGAGGAAGCCACATCAGAGGGAATTTCACAATCTACATTCAAATGAGCATATTATACCAGATAGGGTTTTTAGTCTTACAGATAACAAAATACTGAGTTTTTTGGATTAAATTGCTCTCTGCCTATGCACATGATCAACTATATAATATAGAGCATGGCTGTTCAACTTTTAGGTAGCTAGGGGTCACACATGTGCTCCTTTTCCCCATCCCTCTCATCACCTTAGGCTCATGCACAAGTGTTCCCACACTGTACTGCACTGTGTGTACCCTGGTCTCACCCTCATCTCCCTGCCAGTGGGCTTCAATAACACCACAGGCTGCACTGTACTACAGCACACCACATCACCCCCTTGTGGGTAGGAGGTGGGAAGGGAAAGCTGAAGGAGGGGGAGAGAGATGAAGCCCTTGGCTATCTGCTGAAGCTGGAGTGATGGTGGGAGCAGCAGTTGGGTGGGTAGTAACCCCTTTCAAGACTGCATAGCTGCTAGAGAGACAGCCCAGCTATAGAGTAGCTGCCTGTAAAATATCAACGTTTTCAAAATGGTTATCCATTTAATTCATAGATTCATAGGTTGTAGAGTTGGAAGGGATTACAAAGCATCGTTGTGTCCGCCCCCCTGCTCTGGCAGGAAAGAGGACCAAGGATCAGATGACTCCAGCCAGGTGTCTATCAAGCCTCCTCTCAAAGACCTCCAAGTTAGGTGATAGTACTACCTCTCTTGGAAACCCCATTCCAGATTCTGGCCACCCTTACTGTAAAAAAATTTCTTCCTAATGTCTAACCTAAATCTGTTCTCCACTAGTTTGCACCCATTACTCCTAGTTACTCCTAGGGGTGCTCTGGCAAATAGCACATCTCCAATTCCCTGTTGTCCTCCCTTGATAAACTTATAGGCAGCTACCAGGTCTCCCCTCAGATGTCTCTTGTGAAGGCTGAATAGATCCAGATCCCTCAACCTCCCCTTGTAGGGTCTTTCACAGAGGCTGCTAATCATGCAAGTGGCCCTCCTCTGAACCTCCTCCAGATTCTCCATGTCCCTCTTGAAGTGCAGCACCCAAAACTGGACACAGTACTCCAACTGTGGCCTCACCAATGCCACATAGAGGGGGAGCATCACTTCCCTCAATCTGTTGGTCATGCATCTGCTAATACATGATGAGATGCGATTGGCTTTGTTACGCTGCTGGCTCATGTTCATCTTGGAGTCAACTATGACTCCAAGATCCCTCTTACCTGCTGAGCTGCTGAGGAGGTCATCCCCAAACCTATAGGTGTGCTGGGGATTCCTCCTTCCTAGGTGGAGTACCTTGCATTTATTTTTGTTGAGTTGCATCCTATTTCATTCTACCCATTAATCCAACCTGTCTAGGTCAGCCTGTATCTGCTCCCTGCCCTCAGGTGTTAACTTTGCCCCATAACTTGGTATCATCTGCAAACTTGGAGAGGGTGCTGTCCACACCCTCATCCAAATTGCTGATGAAGATATTAAATAACACCAGTCCAAGGACCAAACCCTGTGGGACCCCACTGCCCACCTCCTTCCAGGCTGAGAATGACCCGTCTCTGGTTGCGGTCCCTAAGGCAGTTAGCCACCCACTTGACTCTATAAGAGTCCACTCCACAGCCTGCTAACTGCATCCTATTCTCATAGGGAAAACTGTGTCAAAGGCTGCCTTAAAATCCAGGTAGATAACATCAGCCTCAGCTCCTGTGTCAAGGCAGTGTGTGACCTGGTCATTAAAGGCTAGTTAGTGATGTGGCAGAACTCAAAAGTATTGAGCAAATGGGGGTCCAGGAGGGTTGGACATTTCTCAAGGGAGTGATCCTTGGGGCACAAAAGGAGTCTATCCCCTTACACAGGAAAAGGGGCCATGGGGATAAAAAAGCCCCATTGGCTAAACAGGGAACTCCAGGAAAGACTGGGGGCAAAGAAAGAGATTTGTAGGCAGTGGAAGCAGGGGGCAGCCACCAAGGAGGCATACACCTCCCTGGCACGCTATTGCAGAGAATCAGGCAGGCCAAGGCAGGACTGGAGCTTAGGCTGGCTTCAATAATTAAGGACAATAAAAAGTCCTTCTACAGATACATAGTGATTAAAAGGAAAGTGCAGAATATCATAGGGCCCCTGCAGGACAAATCAGGACAGTTGGTGGTTGACAGAGGGAAAAAGGCGGAGCTCTTCAATGAGTTCTTTGCTTCGGTATTTCTAAGTACTGACGAAGACAAATCCCCTAACTTGAGCACAGACAGATGTACAAAAGGCACCAGACTTCCAAAGGTTAGTGCTGACTTAGTTAAAGAGCACTTGGAGGGGCTGGATGGGTGCAAGTCAGCCAGCCCGGATGCCCTCCACCCATGGGTGCTGAAGGAATTGGCCAGTGTCATAGCTGAGCTACTGGCACGACTGTTTGAGCACTCATGGTGCTCTGACCAGATCCCTGAGGACTGGAAAAGGGCAAATATGATGCCCATTTTTAAGAAGGGGAGAAGGGATGAGCCAGGTAACTTTAGGCCAGTCAGTCTTACCTCTATCCCTGGGAAAATACTGGAGAATATCATCAAAGAGCACATTTGTGATGGTCCAGCAGGGGAAATGATGCTGAAAGGAAACCAGCATGGGTTTGCCACAGGTAGATCCTGCCTGACAAACCTTATACCCTTTTATGACCAGGTCACACACTACCTTGACACAGGAGCTAAGGCTGATGTCATCTACATGGATTTTAGGAAGGCCTTCGAGACAGTTTTGCATCCTATTCTCATAGGGAAACTAGCAGACTGTGGAGTGCATGCCTACAGAGTCAGGTGGGTGGCCAACTGGCTTAGGGACTGCACCCAGAGAGTGGTGGTGGATGGGTCATTCTCGGCCTGGAAGGAGGTGGGCAGTGGGGTCCCGCAGGGTTTGGTGCTTGGACCAATGTTATTTAGTATCTTCATCAGCAATTTGGATGAGGATGTGGAGAGCACCCTCTCCAAGTTCGTAGACAATACCATGTTATGGGGCAAAGTTAACACTCCAGAGGGCAGGGAGAAGATACAGGCTGACTTGGATAGGTTGGATTAATGAGCAGAGCAGAATAAGATGCAATTCAACAAAGATAAATGTTAGGTACTCCACCTAAGAAGGAGGAATCCCCAGCACACCCAGAGGTTGAGGGATGACCTCCTCAGCAGCTCAGAGGCTGAGAGAGATCTTGGAGTCATAGTTGACTCCAAGATGAACATGAGCGGGCAGTGTAACGAGGCCATCAACAAAGCCGATCGTACCTTGTCATGTATTAGCAGATGCATGACCAACAGATCAAGAGAGATGATGCTCTCCCTGTATGCAGCACTGGTCAGGCCACAGTTGGAGTACTGCGTCCAGTTTTGGGCACCGCACTTCAAGAGGGACACAATCTGGAGAGGGTTCAGAGGAGGGCCACTCGCATGATTAGTGGCCTCCATGAAAGACCCTACGAGGGGAGGTTGAGAGATCTGGATCTCTTCGGCCTTCACAAGAGACGGCTGAGGGGTGACCTTGTAGCCGCCTACAAGTTTATCAAGGGAGGACAACAGGGAATTAGTGTTGTGCTATTTACCAGAGCGCTTCAGGGAGTAACTAGGAACAATGGGTGCAAACTAGTGGAGAATAGATTTAGGTTAGACATTAGGAAGAAATTTTTTACAGTAAGGGTAGCCAGAATCTGGAATGGGGTTTCCAAGAGGGGTAGTACTATCACCTAACTTGGAGGTCTTCAAGAGGAGGCTGGATAGTCACCTGGCTGGGGTCATCTGACCTTGGTCCTCTTTCCTGCCAGGGGCAAGGAGTCAGACACGATGATCTATTGTGCTCCCTTCCGACTCTACAATCTATGAGGGGAAAAAAAAAAAGTTTGTCAAGCAGGATCTACCTGTGATAAACCTGTACTGGTTTCTTTTCAGCATCAATGAATGCTAACAGCATTATCAACGCGCTTGCTAAACTTAATTTGAGTAATTTCAGAGTAAGCAAGTTCTGGTTATGTCCATGTGAATATGACAAAGTAAATAGTTATAAATTAAATCATTTGGAGATGTTAAAACACTAGAAGAAGAATGCACACAATTACACACACTTATCTAACACTGATTACAGACCTTATTAAATTGCATACCACTACTTTACAAGAAGAGAATGGGTTAAATTGTGATTGCAATTGCTAATATTTGTGAAATGACTTCTTAGGCCACCAGGCAGAAGTTAGTAACAGAATGTTGCTTGCAGTTTTATTTTTAAAGTTTTCTTTTTTCCATGACAGTTGGACAAATTTAAATCAAATTCTTAGGAAATACGAGAGTTGCCCTTTGCTGGCTTACCAGCATGCCTTATTCCTAGCCTGAGGTAATGATTTCAGTGGACAAATCTATATTACTGAGCCCTGAGTCCTTTTATTGTTTGATGCCAAGGCATCAGGTGGCACAGGTGTTCCCCGGGGACAGCTAATGTCAGCACAAGGTGTCCTGCTACTAGTTGTTCCTGGAGAACCAAAAGTCCACACTCATGTGGACGTGACACATGTGGCATTTTATTCCCACTAGAGATCTATAGTTGTCTCTTACCTTAGAATGTCTGACTTATATGATATCTATAAAATTACAATGTGTTTTGTACTAGCAAGTCATTAACAGTTTGATTATAAAGTTAAAGCTAATCTAATTTTATGTAGCTCAAAAAGGTGAGGACTTTTTTTGTTTTTTATTATCTTGATACAGTATCATGATCTCTCACTCCTTTCTCCTGCCAACATGCTGCCTGTTGGCATGTTCCTTCCTCCACTGATTACTCTCCTATGTTTGGACAGTCTCTCTCCCCTGCAGAAAATTCACTCTGCTTCCATACTGACAAATAACTTGATCTAGATAGACTTTCCATCTTGTTTTGTCTTCAGTTATTCCATTTACTCTTAGGATTCCTGGCCAATACTAACTCTATTCCGAGTGTAATTCTTAACTAACTCCTCTGATCAGAAAATTTGCCTTTTCTTTCTCTTTGGCATATATATGCACAAATTAATAAATACAATTAGATTTCCTGACACGCCTTGCCAAATTCTACTTGCATTCTGACAGAGTTCCTTCTATTTTATACATTGCTGTCAGTAATAAGTGTCTTTGGTTCAGCTGTTGCTATTGGCTTAGATTTTCCAGACTGAATATTCTATATTAAGTGGCTGAATGAATCCTTATATCTGTTCCTTATCATGTGCATTGTCTTTGGTAATTATTTCACAATGATTGATCTGTTAGAAGATATCTGCACTAGTATAAAGTCCTAATCAAAAGCCCATTGTAATAAATGAAAAGATGATGGATTTATCTAGATAGAGAATTTTTAAACAAGCTTTGAATATAGGTTTATGTGCAAACATTACACTTAAATTAGCCCAACCTAACATAGTTCACCTGCGGAGGTGCACTGTGTAGATCAGGGTAGCCCGTGCCTGACTTAAGCGAATGTGTGCACATATTCAGAGTTGATCCCTGGGGCGGGGAAAGCCCAGCTGTTTGTCCCAGCCCTGGGGCTGCGGGTTTCCTACTACCCCCAACCATGACCAGGCTATTTTAAGCCCTCCAAACTCCCCTTTCACCCCCAGATGGAAAACCTAACAACCCCCCACCCCTTGAAGACCCACCAAAACCACCCTGGACCCACCAACTCCCTCCCATAGACCTGCTAGCCCCCTCTGATGCTGCCTGCCACTCCCCCTCACCCCAAGTTATTTGCACCAGATTCCTGGCATGACTTCCAGCAGTGGTGAACATCTGCACATATTGCTCCCAATCTGTGATCATGTGGCTTAATGCAAATCACATGACTGTAGACTGGGTGTGGTGAACAGCTGCATGTACCCATAGGGAGTAGATAGCTGTTTTGTTTTGTTTTTTCATGTAACCATGCCTTCCTGTTAAAAGTAATGCCCTAATGTTTGTTTTTTTCCCTCACTAACAAGATGTTCCTTGTTGTATTTAAGTGGTTATAGAATCTCACATTACAAAGAGTGTTAAGTTTGTAACAGAATAAAATAGGTCTGACTTTTATACAAATCTGGATATGCTAGAATGCCAAAAAATATGCAATCATTTGTGTGTAGTGACAATATCTGTTTTCCTCAGTTAGGTAACCATAAGGGGGAAATGGAGTATTAAGCACATTGCCTGTGTTGCTTGAAAATTGCAGATTTATAACTATTTTTTTACGGGGAATAATTATGAAGAAAAAATATATTATGGTGTATGGAACTGAGTTGGTTCCACTAACTTGTGTGTTTGAAAATGCTATCCAGAATGCCTAAGTAATTAAAAGCCAAACTTTTATGTACAGAGTTTTTTTTTTGGGGGGGGGGGGGCGGTTTAAGACTGTCATTTTTCTTAAAGAAAGGAGGAGGAAATAATGAATGGCGTGAATGGCAAAGAGAGGCTAAGGGAATTTTAAAAAAAAAAAAAAAAGAAAGTTTGGAGAGAAGCCTGTAATTTTGATTTAGAACCAGGGATTTTAAACACTTTCTATTTTTCCCCTCTAGAATCCTTAAAAGTGAAGCATCTGTGATTTGTTCCTAATTAAACATTTGGGCCTATTGTTCCGTCTCCTGTTGAAGAACAGGATGCTTATTTTACTTATTACTGTATATCTGAATCTAAACAATCAGAGTAATTTTTCATCTAATGTCATAACAGAAAGGCATTTACTAGAGCAGCCATCTATTAATAGAGGATTACTTCTACAATAATACATTTAATGGCATTTGTTTCAACCATCAAGAAATTATTTTTTATTCTTTTAATGGTAAAATTATGTGAAAGTGTGTGAACTATTTCTTATCCCTAGGGTGGGAGGCTTTAACTAAGGAAAGTTCAATTGTGGTCTAGTTGGAAAGAAAGAATGGAAAAAGTTGATGTGTTGACTTTGACCCCTAACTTTCAGGCAAGAGTTTCAACCGTATGAAATAGGCAGCAAAAACTGGATGGTTGTTTCATTTGTTCTAATTTGGAAGGCCTCTAGAAAAGGCATGTGGTGAAGAAAGTCTTGTCTGTACTAACAGAAGAAGGAATCTTACATTTGGGAAGGGATTATTGCTGATTGGATATAGAGTCCTAGTCAGGAAAGCTGTGTTTTACTTTGGGGCGAGAATCAAGGAAGTAGGCTGGGCAGCCTCACACTTAGCTCCTGACTGCAGCTGTCAAGAAGCAGGGGCCAAGCGGGCATTTTGACATCACACTGAAAAAATGGTGGTAGGATGCTTTGAACTAAAGCTCATCGAACGTGTTTTATTTCGAAGCGCCCCACTGCCATTTTTCAGCACAGGAACACACAGGGATGCTGATGCACATGATGCAGAAACCTGCCGGAGCACGTCAATTTCTGTGCTCCAGCAGACTTGATTAGTGGAGTCTGCTCCAACTTGCCAGTGCATCTGAGCAGGCTCCCCACATGTCTGTAGGAGCTCTGGGGTACCAACTTCTCTTACGTAGTCTGTCACATTTGTCATGAATTGCTTCAACTTTCTCAAAAAACTTCTATTCCTTACCTGGATTCCTTGCTTCTGAAACAAAGGAATTATCTCATACAATCAGTACAATAAAAGACCCTGTAAGTAACAGCTGTTGATGAGATGCAATTTAGTTAACTCCCTCTGACCATGAGTCTTTTAATGAGCACAGCCATTGACCAGCATCATGTTGAATCTGGAGCTAGAAAACCACAAAGTAAGGACCTCTTACTTTCCTGTCTCCATAAATGGCACAAGATTTTTTTCTGTTTGGCCAAATATATATTCAGCCACAACAACTGCAAGTCAGCTCCCTGTAGCTGGTATCCCTAAGCTACACAATTTGTAGGAAAAAGTAAACCATGAAAGAAAACTGTGTCCTTTCTTGCCAATATATTGCTCCATTCTTACTTGTAGGTTTCCCTTTATGATGGTAAATAAGCCATTTAATGACTTGAACTGAACACTGTGTTCTTATAGGAAACATGCACAGTTCAATTTGACTCCTGCATTTGTAGCTGGGACTTAACTAAATTAGCACTTGAAACTCCTTCCCAACCTATAATTTTATTACTTTATTTTCAAGGATCCCTAGGTTTCTAAGAGAGAATCATTTGTATCCACCAAGACCAGTTCTAGGCATGTATCTAGACTTTTCACTTCTTATTCAAAGGCTCAAGGGTTTTGTATATTTCATAAACATCTTACAGCTTCTACGTTTTGTAGAGTTGACTTGTGTGGGTTTTTTTATTTGCAATTAATGTTCAGAATTTTTTTAACAAGTGAGAAACATGGGGCAATTTCAGTTAATGTTAACAGTTAAAATCTGAACCAGAAAGTGAAGTGGGCATCCTTGCAAAATGCCCCTTAATTAATTAAATATTATTCTGAGGAATGAGAATCTTCATATTTTGCTTTGGGGCTCTCACTTAACATCTGCCTTGCATTTCCTTTTGCTAAATATTTTTTCTTGACTGTTTTTGCCTGTGTTATCCAATCAAGAAGAAATCTGGCATGTAGTTTGTTTACCAATCAACAGTGAAGACCAGTCAACAGTTACAAAGTTGGTTGTAGACTGTAGCTTGCTGATAGTATCTTTAACTTCCTTTTTATTTTATTTTTTAAAAAAATGTAAAGCAGCGTTCCAGATACCATACTTAAAAGGAGTTGTATATTGTGTCTGAGAAGCTAAGATCTTGTAGAGATTTAATTAGCAACCTTTTGTTGTTTCTTCTTTAAATGGCGTCACTAGTCTGTAGCCTGTAGGCCTAGACTCAGCAGCTGATGATTTTTATTTTATTTTTAAATGTGGGAATGACTCAAGGCACTTATGCTAATATTCATATTTTCTGAATTAGTACTGTATTGTTACAGCCACTGTATTGGAGGAAGCAGAGTGAATGAAGGAGGAAACAGGAAACTAGCAGTATTCATGCAATTTACTGTGATTTAAATAGTGAAGAGGAGTATATAAGGTAGTGAACAGTCCTACTTTTTAAACGTAGTTGGCCAAGAGGTTTTCCTGTAGTCTTCCTGCACTAATTATAATTCTCCTTTCTGTACTCTGCATCCACCAGCCCATTGATAAGTCTTAATATTTACTTTGTTGCTTTTCAGATGGACTACATGTGATTCAATTTTGGCACCTGGGGAACAGCCTAATCCCTGTTGCAGATCTTTTACAGGGACAATCTCTTTCCCTGTTTGTGCACAATGTAAAGTAATAAGTATCAATAAATAACTGTTTTACATAAGTTCACTCAACAAAGTGATTAATAGCTCACCTACAATTTGTTTGTCCTGTAATTTGTTCTTGGACTAGCAAGAAATACAGAAACATAGGACTAAAGTGGAGCTGACCTAAATTGAGGTTTTAATAGATGAGGTCATAAAGGAAATTGATAAACTAAACAGTAGCAAACCACCAGGACCTGATGGCATTCATGCTACGGTCCTAAAGGTGCTCAGATCAGAAATTGCTGAACTTCTAACTGTTCTTTGAAACCTATCACTAAAAACAGCTTTGGTATTTGAGGGCACATCCCCATGAATGTGCACATGCAGTTTCTGGCACTACAGATCTGTCTGTGGCGCCTCAAACTGCACACATTGCACATGCAGGCTTTCACCACACTAATTAGCAGTGCAGTAGGTTTTTTGGACACCAGGAGATCCTGGTGTCCAAAAAACCTATGCTAGAAAAAAGCAGGATGACACACATGGTGGGTAGTGTGTGCTGCCTGAAACTGGAGCCTGGCTGGCCAGAGCCATGCTCCAGCTGCTGGCTAGGCTGCACACACCCAGATCATTGCTGTTGCAGCTCCAGGAAGCCCCCAGGACCCAAGTAAGGCTGCTGGGGCCAGCCCAGGTGCTGGTTCAAATCTCCCCTACTCCACGAGGCAATTTGCCACGCACTAGAGCACACATGCAGGGGCATTCCCAGGGACAACTAGCTGTAGCACAAATATGTGCTGCTGCTAGTTGTCCCTAGAGAATACATATTCCCACTCATGGGGATGTGCCCTGAGGGTTTTCAGTGCAACTCCCGTATTTAAAAAAGCTCTAGAGGGGGTACAAGGAGCTATAGGCTAATGAGTCTAACTTCTGTTCCCAGAAAATTGGTAAAAATAAAATTCTTCAGCACGTGGATGAACATGACTCACTGGGGAGGAATCAACATGGCTATCAAAGAGAAATTGTGCCTTGTGACCTGCTAGGGTTCTTTGCAGGTGTTAATAAGCAGGTGGATCAGGGTGATTCAATTGACATAGTATATCAGGGTTTCCAAAAAGTCTTTGACAGGGTCCCTTATCAATGGCTTTTTAAAAAGTCAGGTAATTATGGGATTACGGGGAAGGTCCATTCATGGATTGGAAATTGGTTTAAAGATAGAAAATAGAGTGAGTATAAACAGTCAGTTTTCAGGATGAAAAAAAGGTAAAAAGTAGATCTGTGGGATCCATGTTGGGGTCAGTGCTCTTTGACATATACATAAATGATCTGGAAAATGGGCTGAATAGTGAGGTGGTGAAATTTGTGAATGGCACAATTATTGGAAGTGGTAAAGATAAAGGCAGGCTGTGAGGACCTATGGAAAGGTATGAAACTATTGAGTGAATGGGCAATTAAATACCAAATGAAATTCAATGTAGAAAAGTGCAAAGTAGGGCACATGGGAACCCAAAATATACCTACATTGTGATGTGCCATAAATTTGCAGTTATGATTTAGAAGAGAAATCTGGAAAACATTGTGGACAGTTCACTAAAAACATCAGCTCAGTGCTCAGCAGCCATCAAAGAGGCAAACAAATTGTTGAGGATTATTAAGAAGGGAATGGAAAACAAAACAAAGTATCATTAGCAGGGATCCTGGTTTTCTCTGATTAAAAAATCCCCAAATTTCCGGTTTAAAAAAGTAACTCAAAATTCACATTTTCTGTGATCAAAATGAAACACGTGTGCGTGTGTGTGTGTGTGTGTGTGTGTGTTACTGGTGTTTACTTTCATTTTGATCATGCAAAAATATGGATTTTGGGTGAATTTTTTTTAACCCCAAAATTGGGGATTTTTCCTATTTTTATCAGACAAAACCAGGATCCCTCATCTTTAGGTCCCTTTACAAATCCATGGTGCATCCACACCTTGAATACTGCTCTCAGTCCTGGTCCACACACCTCAAAGAGGATTTAGAAGAACTAGAAAATGTACAGAGAAGTGCAACAAGGATGATTAGTAGTGTGGAGGATCATCCACATGAGAAACTCAGGAGGCTAAGGCCTATTAAGAAAAGAGATGCTTGGGGCTGGGGGCAAAATAAGGGTTGACAAAATACTAAATAGTTAAGAGGGAGTAAATAGGAATTTATTATTTACTATCTTTCAAAATGCAAGAACTAGCAATCATAAATGAAACTAGTAGGTAGTAAGTTAAAACTAACAAAAGAAAATTCTTTTTCAAACAGCATGTAATTAAAGTGCAGAACTCATTGCCACCAGATGTTGTGGAAACTGGTGGTTTAGCCAGATTCAAAAAGGGATTGGACAGATTCTTGGCAGAAAGGAGCATCAGTAAATATTGAACATGGAAGTAAGGGATATGGCCTCTGAATCAGAACTTTCTAGACCTTAAATGCTGGAGGCTGCAAGTGGGAGAGGAACATTCTCTCTTTCAGCATCCACTCTCTGCCCCAGCATGACACAGGATACTGGACAAGATGGAACTGTTGTCTGACCCAGCAAATGGCAGTTCTCATGTTATTATGTACTTACGACTTTTTAATTAATCGAGTCCAATCCCTTGCTATTGTAGAGAACCATGTCATGCAGTCTTATTCATAAAATTATTGGCTTGGGACAGATATTCAAAAAGCCTGAGCCTGAATTGATTCCATCTTTGCAGGTTAGTTTAACCTGGCTAAGCTAAATCAGTGTGTAGCTGCACAGACATCCCAGACATGCAGGGACATGCCTGCAGTGGATCAGGATAGAAACTGGGGGGCCCTAGAGCAGCCCTCCCTTCCATCTACAGCACTGAGCTGGGGGGGGGGGTGCCCCCTCCCTTCTGACCAGCCCAGCAGAGAATTGATAACAGTGTTTATCACCCCATACTTAGTGTTTATCACCTGATTAAGAAAGCAACAGAGGGACATTATCAGCTACCTGTTGAGTCTGCCTTTGTCCCATCTGCAACAGCACAGATCATAGCCAGCATGCGGTCTGCTAGCTTTTGGTGTCAGTGTAAGGTAGAGGGGACAGGGGAATCCCTGTTTAGAACGGAGGTGGGGGAAAGTGAGGAGTAGAAGCCAAGCAGACTCCTGCAGTCCCTGCTGCAGCTCCAGCCAGGGAGCAGATTGGAAAGGCCAGCCCTGCTGTGGAGCAGAGAACCCCACCCAGCCCAGAGAGTATACCAGGATGCTGGTGGAGTCTGGTTTAACTTAAACAAGTAAGGCATCTGGGACAGACATTGCATAAACCAGTTTGACCCAAATCAGTTGAGTCTGATACTACATACAATCAGGCTTATCTCATACTGTTTTCAACCATTTTCAAACTGTTTTATATGCACTGAACATCTGTTTGTTACAAGTTTAAACCAATTTCTGATCACTTAAACCAGTTTGTGTGTAATGTCTATCACTTTAAAAAATATATATTTTCTGGTGTTTACCCCTGAGATGGATCTACAGAGGACAATTGTATCCTCTTAGTTTTTGTTTCTTAATTAATGATGCCAAGCTCTTTCAGTATCCTCTCCATTTTGCTAGTCATCGTGATAATCTTTTCCTATTTTAATTAATCTTACTATGTACATTTTTGGTCATTCATGCTCAATAATTCCATGTAAGTTTTCACTAGTATCCTGTACAACATTTTCTTCTAATCTTCATGCACTAATTTTTTCCAAATATTTTGAGGCAATTTTACCTTATGTAGACACCTTTTCAAATAAGATACAGGAAGGTCTTGTCACTTCTAATTGCAGCAAGCTTGATCTGCCTTAACTATATTTCTTGGGATCCAAAATACTGGGGGGGCGGAATATGAAAAAAAAATCCTGCCTCATCTCCAACATCGAATTTAGTTTTGTTAAAGCTCTTTAATATGCATACATTTTAAAGTGAAACTTTTGACACTTAAATTGTGAACATTTAATATTCAGAGGATCTAATGGTTTCTTCGGTGCTATATAATCTTTGGGCACTTGTACACTGAAAGTAGCAGCAATGTAATAATATTCTTTTTACCCCTACTTTTGATTGCTTACTTTCACTTACATTGCACCTCATGTTACTTGCAAGATTTCTGCTAGAAACATCAAATGCATTTTAACTGGTGGTATAATGGGAGCACAGCCATAGATCTGTATATGATGCTTGCATTGCTGGTTTCCCCACAGCAAGAAAACTGGTTCTTTCTTTCTTTGACACAGCTTTTCTTCAGAACTTACCTGAGATTTAGAGAATACCAATACCACTTCCATACCATGCAGGCATAACACAGTAGCACTGTCAGGCATATCACACCCTCTCTTGGTGCATATATCACCGATTCTGGATGTGAAGTGATGTAGCCTATTTAAAGCAGCACTAGTCTCAGGTTCTCAGTCTCAGCTGTGCTTATTTGGATACACTCAGCCCCACATTAAGGAAACCATTGAATCATTACTGGAGTTTTATACATGGAATGGAAGTTCTTTCATTTCCTTAGTCCAGTTCAAGAGATGCACCATATTTTGAGCTCATTTAAGGGAGGGTGAAAACTATTTCTAAAGATATTTTTCTTGATTTTGAATTTTTTTAAAGTTTGAAATGTGCCTATAGCATCCTTATTCAATAGAAACACTCTGTGTTTTTCAACCCATTTAATTTTTGTTTTTTGAGTCATTAATGGTTGATTTTAAATGTTGGTTAATCACTTGGAAATTTCTTGCTGATTTGTGACAGAATGAAATATCATTTTTACCTTGAGTTTAAGGATTTAACCATGTGACTAAGAGTTAAGCTATGTTTAGGGTTTGGCTTGTTTTTTCAATTCATCAGCACAACACAATATTTTTATTATTCATGGCTAATTAGAAAAGAGGCTTGGAGATGGGGAGTCAACATAACTAGAAACTAGAGCAGTAAGGTACTTAATCCTGGATTTCCTTTCAGTTTCCTTATTTTAGGCAGTTTATTTGCTGAATTCTGAGTTAGGCTCTTATTTTCCATCAGGCATTCTTATAATCATTTAAAAATAGGCCTGGAAGGGACCTCTGGAGGTCATCTAGTCAAGTCTTCTGCTGAATCAACCCAGGGGAGTACTATAGTAGTACATCTAGTCCAACTTTTCTGCAGTGGCTTTAGCTACAGCAACAGAGAGGGCAAGACAGAGGTGGTGGGTGCAGGAGCAGAAGTTGGTAGTTCACTACTTCTGAAATAGATGCCACTTCCTTCTTTTCACCACTGATATGGGTGTTGAGTGGTCAACTCCCTCCCTACCCCACAAAAAAATCCCAAAACAGTTTTCAGATACTTGAACATGGTTATTAACTCCCCTTTCAGTCTTCCCTTCTCCAGACTAAACAGTTCCGGCTCTCACAACCTTTCCTTGTAAATCATCTTTCTTTTACTCTTCTCAGTTGGACTTCAGTTTGTCCACATCTTTCTTGGAGTGCAGTGCCCAAAACTGGACACAGTGCTTCAAAGGAAGTCTCATCAGTGCTGAATAGAGTGAAAGAATCACCTTCCTTGACTTGCAGGTGACACTTGTATTAATACAGTCCACTATGTCATTGGCTTTGCGACAAGAGCTCACAGTTGACACATTTGGCTTGTTGTCCTCTGTAGACCCCAAAGTATTGCAGAGTAGCTGTTCATTCCCCAATTCAATTGCTCCATCCTAAATGTAGGATTTTTCACTTGTCATTGAATTTCATTCAATTAATTCTGGATCATTTTTGCAGTTTGTCAAGATCATTCTGAATCATAAATTAAGTTTTCAGTGTAAAATAATTTGGTACACAGGCTTATATATGAATTGTATTTTGGCTAAGAATACTACTTTGACTAAGAATTCTGAATCATAATCCTTGCCTCCAAACTGTCTGCAACATCCTCCAATTTTGTCTCATCTGCAAATTTGCCAGATATCTACTCAATCCCATTCTCATTAATGAAGCTATTAAATAGTAGCAGATCCACAATGAACTCTGGGAAACCAAACTTGATACTTTCTTCCAAGTAGACATTGAGACATTGATGACTATTCTTGAGCATAGTGATCCAACCACTCATGTATCCACTACACAATACTTTCATTGAGGGCAGGAATGGGCAAAATGGCAGAATCACCCAGTGGCCAGACTCTATTTCCCAGTAGCCCCTACCCACATGCATGGGATTGGTTTCCATGGAGACTCCAGCAGCAGCCACACGGTGATAGCGTGGGGCTGGGGTTTCCATGGATACCAGCAGTGCTGGCAGGGTGTGTGGCCAGGCAGGGAGCTGCTCTAGGGCTGGGCTGGAATCTTGCAGTGGTGACATTATGGCCCAGAGCTGGGGCTGAGCTGCAATCTAGGCAGGGGCATGCAGGCAGCGGACTGTGGCTGTGCCCCGGCTCCTTGCAGTGGTGACAGCATGGTCCAGAGCTGAGGCAGAGCCACAATGCACTGTGTACATTCTCTGGGCAGGGGCATGTAGGCAGTGGGTTATGGCTCTGCCCTGGCCTCACCCTGCACTAGCTCCCTGTCCTATCATGCACCCTGCCAGTGCTGCTGGGGCTGATCTCCATAGAAACTCCGGCCCTATGCTATCACAGCGCAGCTGCTGCTGGGGTCTTCATGGAAACTCACCCCAGCCATATGGACAGCGGGTGCTGGGAAATGGAGTCCACTGCTGGCTGGATCCAGCCCCTGATTTAAGGTGTATTTCTTTAGCTAACTAATAAGAATATCATGGGAAACCTTGTCAAAAGCATTCCTGAATATGAGGTACATTGCATTCACTACTCTCCCCCCCCCATCCACAAAACCTATTGCCTTGTCATACAAGAGAATAGGTTGGTCAACCATGACTTGATCTTGACAGATCCGTCCTGGTGGCTTTTTACGACCTTGTATCCTTTGGGTGCCTAGAAAAAGCTTCTTTGATATGCTTAAGGTTTTTATGGATGGGAGGGGGTTGGTTATTAAAAACCATTTTCACTACAATTTGTATCTCTCTTCTGCTTGATTACTTCTAGTTATCTTATTTTAAGGCTAAAAAATTTTAACCCACATATCTATTTCTTTTTAACAATTAAGAACAACATTAAAACTAAAATTTTGCATTGAGCCCTTTATGCAACAGCTATCAAAGATTTTTTTTTTTTTGCCATATAAATGGTCCATTTTAATTTAAAATAATATTGTCCACAGTGTTGACATTTGAGTCCATCATTTCTGGAAACAGGATTTGTTCTGGCTTCATTGATATTCTGGCTTTTCAGGAATAATTGAAGCTGAGTGCTATGTTAAAAGAGAAAAAAAAAAATCAGCATGTCTCCCTTGTGCTTGATGAGGGAAGTAGTATTCTTAGTCAAAATACAATTCATATATAAGCCTGCGTACCAAATTATTCTACGCTGAAAACTTAATTTATCTATGGCCATATAATTTGCCAGAAAAGGAATCTCTCTCCCGGAGCTACTCCCTGAAAGTTTTATAATACTGTAACAAGGAATGTGTTAGAATCCCCAATGCTTAAAGCAGTGGTTCTCAACCTTTCGAAACCCAAGGTTCCCATTGCTAGAATCGGTGCCCCATGTAAGATATCAGCCTCAGCTTTCACTCATTTTTTGACTACAGAAAAATAATACAAGTCTTCCATGGCAAAAACCTCAGAAAAACCACAAGAGATCATACTATTTTTATAATATTGATTCCTATTGGAGATCTCTAGGTTTAACTTGTGAATCATGCATAGGTGTTGATATTATACAGCATCCTGTGGCACCCTTATAAGAATCTTCTCATGCCTCAGGGTACCATGACATCCTGATTGAGAATCACTGGCTTAAAGCTATCTGGAACTTAGTCTGCATATTACTTAATGTGTTAGTTTATGAAGCAAACACATGGTATATACTCAAATGTATAAGGCTAATATTCACTTTCAACTACTAAAATATGCAGTATCAGGGGTGTGAATGTGTTTTTCTTTACAAGATTTGAGACCTTTTTTATTTCTCTAAAAGTGATCAAAGAACATCCCAATATGTACATGGTTATTTTGCTTTTTAAATAAAATTCATCTTGGCAAAGAATGCATCAAACATTCAAATAAAATACAAATTCTCACAGTTTTAGCTTACATCTAAGATGGAAACCATTGTGTGGTTTTGGAAACCAAATCAATTCCAAGATAGACACAGTTGGAAATGTTTTTTTATATGACAGCCTGTTTTTTACAGTCAGTAACATCAGTGTGAAGTTGAAGCTGAAAATGTATATCTTAATGGAGGGTGAAGTCAATGAGAATTTTTCCAGTGGCTTCACTAGGGCTAGGATTTTACCCAGACTATTTGGCTAGCTGTACTTGTAATAGCTTTCACAGCAGAGGCACATTTGAACATCCTGAATAACAGGTAATTATTGGGGCGGGGGGGGGGTGTTTTAAGGCTTAGACAAATATGGTACATAGTATTTGGTGTTTCCTGAATTTGTAATTAGTAGTACAAAATATTTAATAAATCCCAGCACCCGAGTGAAAGGCAATAAATGTTTGTTTGTTTGTTTCCTTGGGCAGGTTGTCAAGTTGTTAAGTAACAAAAGATCACAGGCAGTTGGAATATTAATGTCCAGTCTTCATTTAGATATGAAAGACATACAATATGGTAAGTAATATACTATATATTTCTGCCTAAATCTTAGAAAGTAATGTGTGTCGGTATATATATTTCCACTGGATGCATTTTATTATTACCCAAGAGAGATGGGCCAGTTGAATGTGACTTTTTCCTCAAAGAGTTACAACCACAACAGAGCTCAGAATCAATTTCTTTAGATATGAGAAATCTGGAGGCTTTGTCTCCAGCCTGTTGCATGAGAAAATATTGATGTTTTTGATGCATACTTTTTACTGAAATAGCATCACTGGCAAACTAGACATCTGGAAGTGTTAATTATGATTTGCATTGTACTTTTTGCTATCTAAAATAGTTCCTGGGTTTATCATTAGAATAATACATGTAAGCTTTATATTTATTTTGCCTTGGTTTTATAAGGAGAAATCTTTTAGAGAGATGTAATAATTGTCATATTTATACAAAGATAGCAGTGTAAAACAGGGGGAAATGGAGTTCTATTCAGTGTCCCTATGCTTCCCAGAGGCTTTGGATAGATATGAAGCACACTGAATTAGCCTATAAAATTAATATTACCTATTAAATAAATATGGTTTTGAGTATAACACAGACTACATAAATCATGAAAACATCTTGCTAGCTTTCTAGCCTATGTATTTACAGACGTGAATTCCATTTGCTGTGCTGAGATTTATTTTGTGGAATAATTCATAAATAGAACAAATTTTAGTGTGTTCTGTCAGCCAGTGAGTAACCCTTAATCACAATTTAAGTTTTTATTAAATTGTTTTGATGGTTACTAGACTTCCTCAAGCTGAAGCATTTAGGATGGTAGTCATAGAGCGAGGCGCCAGTACTGGCGCCAAGAAGTACTTGGTATTTCTAAAGCTGGCAGATGTAGTTCAGTTAAGTCATAGAGTGAAATCTGAAAACAATGATATGGTCCTTTCCTTCAGTCAAATATTCAGCTTGGTTTGAGTTAATAATGAGAACCTTATGAACAAAGGAGTCCGCCTAACATCTGTGTCTGTGGTAAAGCCAACACAAGTTCATTGAAAATTTGCTTGCTTAACATGCAATACTAACAATAACATGGCAAGGATGTCAGTAGTTGAAAGGGTCAAACAATATATGCTTAACCTTGATCCTATTAGGATATTAAGCACATATGATCATCTGTAAAAGTTACACACTGTCCTATATAGTTTCTTTCAATAGCTGTTAGATTAAAACCAAAAATCTTTGCTGAAGCACTGTCTATTGTGCTTATTAGTTTGCTGTCTAAAGCCTAATGAAAAATTGTGAATTAGAAGCAACACTATTCTATTTGCTGGAAAATGATTTGAAGAATCTGTTGTTTGTTGTTAAGTTTTAGATGGCAGGAGCAAGAAAGCAGCATGGACTGTCATGTCAGTATGGTGTGCTGCAGCCACATGCCTCCTCTTCCAGGGCCTTCTTTTAAAAAGAAAACAGCCAACTCACTAATTTGACCCATCATTTCCTCAGATATCTGACCGCTTCCTTTCTGGATACCTAGTATGCCTGTCCCTGTGTAGACAAATACACTCCCTCTTTTTGCAGGCCATATATGTTGCTGTTGTATGGCCAGGGGTAATATTCTGGAGGACAGTGTTTCTGTTATACTTACCCTCCACCCCTGGACTTCTTCAGGGCCAGCTGCCTGATTACTGGGCCTATAAGTGGTCCCTACTATCCTCTCTTTTGTCAGACCCCAGAAAACCTGTCCTGTAAATATCTTTTGCTTTGGCCTAAGAGTATTGCAATGATAAAGTGGCATAGATTGAGTAGTGTTGTCAACTCTGATTTTTATCATGACTCTCATGATTTATTGTTTTTCCTTAAGCTCCAGCTCTTGGTATCAAATAACTATGAGAGAGTCTCATAGTTGGGTTCTTTTTCTTTTGTTAAATGAGATTATAACTTGTAGGATTAGGCTGAGAAGTTTTTGAAAACATTAATAGAGTGAATCCTGCAGTCACAGTTGTTTATCTGTGACCAGGAGATGACTTTCTGAGTGCTATGAAACTGCCAGCCCTTTCTGAAGACTCCTGTTTGATGTCACTTGACCCCCAACTGAATGTCTGAATCATAGGAGAATCAGTGAGTTGAAAGAGGAAATGAGGGGTAATACTTCACTCTCAAACACTTTGACTTACTATGATCTCAGCTGAGTTACCCCAGTACATGACTGATGCGTCCAAGCAGCTGGTAAAGAGGTACCAGGAGTGAAATTTGGGATTCATTAATGGCAAGGGAACCCCTCACCCCCCCCCCCATTGACTTCTGGGCCTGGATTTAACCCTCAGAGTTATTATATCAGTGTCCAACTTCTATATCTCATCAGACCACCATCAGAGCCTCTGAAGGGAGTGGTATTAAAGAGCTTTGTGCTAATTGTGCGCTTTGGGCCTTTGTCTACACTTTTGCCTAGGTTTTCCTGATGAGTTCTTCACCCACTTCTCCTGCTTTGTGCCCACTAAGTCCATACATGTAACAGTGAACTGGCTTTGTTTCTAGGTTTAGCATATGCGATGCAAGAATGGGTGGGTGAGGGGTCTGTTCTATTGAAACAGCCTGGAGAGGACCCAGGGCACCAGCGTAGTTGTAGCCTGAGGATCTTAGACTGTAAGGTGAGAGATGGCAAAAGCAAGGCCAGTAGAAAGAGGAAAATAGGAGATGAATACAGCTTCTCTAATCTAGCACCTAGGGAAGGATGGGGAGGTTCTGAAACCATCCCCAGGGACTGAGAGATGGCCTCCCCCACAAAGGAATTGGGAGTCCCCAGACTTTCCCGTGCGTAAGACTCCTGTGGTGTCTGTAGCCTATTTGAATAAGTTACTAGTGACTTTTTCTCAGTTTTGGCTGAAGCAGCACATTCCCCACTCACTATTACCTCCCCCTTGTCTGGAGTTCCTCTCTTCCTCCTTCTCTCTATTTGAGAGATTGCTGAAATTTCTGATTGTAGACACTGCACCAAAATAATCAGGCTATCAGTGAATACAATTTTTAACTGTATGTCCAAGACTACCCTCACTTTCTACTAATGCCTCAGTTTGCCTTGGACTTAGTTATGCAAGATTTATTTTTTTTAAGTGCTGGGGGGGTTTTTAGGCAGGAAAGATTCTTTGGGTAGTTGTGATTATCTTTTATTAGACCAACTACATAGTTGGAAAAATGTTCTTTGCAAGCTTGCAGGCATAAACATCCTCCTTTTTGCTAACTTTTAAAGTATGCCTGTTAAAATGCTGGAGGAAGGGGCAAGATATTGCAATTAAAATAAATTAATAGATATGCATGAGCTCTCTATACTTCTGAATTTCAGGCCTTTATGACAACCCAATAAATAAGGAATTTATTATTAATGCTCATACGTCTCCCTGGTGCCCCACATCAGAGTTTGTAGCTCCCTCCTGCTTGATTTCCTTCTGCAGATTTCAAGAAAAAACAGATTTAGGCTTGCTTACCTTGCACATAATTTATCTTGAATTTGATAGTTGGAATAAAAGAATTGTCACCAACAACAGCTTGTGATATCTGGCAATATTCTTGTTATTGGGTTATGTCATAGTCATGTGCAGAAAATGCAGCTGCAATGTTAATTATAGATGTGGTTGTAAAGACTTAAAAGTGACCACTTGCATAAGACATTAATAAAGTTTTTGCTGATATGCTGTGTAAGGGCTCCTTCTTTGTCTTTTATGTGATGCCATTTTATTTTTCCTGTAGATGAATCAAATCTCAAATATTTTCAAGAATTTATGGGAAAGCATATGTGGGATAACCGTGAATTAGGTTGAATAATTTGATTATAGTTTATAATGTATTTTCATAATACTTTTTAGAATGCCTTGAAACTGGTGCAAACGTTATACTTATCAGTTTTGTGGCTTTTTGAAAATGCAGAACATGGTGAAACATTCTCTTCCAACAAATCTTAATCCTAGATGACAGGTAGATTATTTTGGAAACTTGGAATTTGAATAATTCATGATGTTTCTGTAACCTTTGCTCTCTTGAATATTTGGAGCCAGCTACCATTTCATAAGTTTGTGATCAGCTGGCAATTTATGGAAGTTTGCATCATCAATACCGTGTGTATTAGGTGGATGGAAGCGGGGCAGGGGGCATGGGGGAGGAGTACATGAATTGCAGCTAAGGAAGTTGGATTAGTCTGCTTCTTGCTTTGAACTGAATTCAGTCAGACACTTGCCCAAGTCCTGGTGGCTGTTTAAATATTTTTACAATGTGGAAGAATTTCTTTTAATAAGCCGAACATATTTTTACTGAACCCTAATGGATCTTTTCCAATAGTGCTTTAAAGTCATATATATGACTTTATATATAGAGTCTAATTGTGATTCTAATTGCTAACAGATCTTCCAAATACTTTCTCCCATCTAGGTTAGGATTTTAAAAAATGTTGTTCTCAGTAATCCCAGTGTCATTTTCTATGTTATTAGTTGCTACAGTATAAAAAGAAGATCTCTTCTCGTGGTTTCTCTTGTTTCATGCTTGCTTGTACTGATGCCCATTCATTGCAATGGTCAATCAATTACCCCAAAACTCTTTATTCATTCATTTTGATTACTTTCCCCCTACCCCCACAAGCCCTCCTTAACACTAATATCCTCAGCTCATCTTGGCCAGTATTCATTCCCACTAGAATTAGGCTTGTGCTTGTCTTTAGGAAGCAGTTGAAGTTTGAGTAAGGTATATCGAGCACTTACCTTGCATTTTCCCTCTAAAAGATATTTTTCTTTTCTAAATGAAGGATGTTTATTTTAAGATGCATGTGGGGGTATCTAAAACTTGAGAAATGCAAAGTATCTTACAAAGAGGTATCTTACAAAGAGTTTTAGTACAAATTCAAATAAGTATTTTGGTAGTGAAAGATAAAGGTTCCATTAAAAGGACCATATAGAAGTGGTTATGATAAAATGTTTTTGATTGACATTTTTAAATTAAAGACATTTTAATAAAAATGTGCTTTTTTCCAACAAATTTTTTTCATAAGAAAACTGAATTATTCATCCACAAATCTTCATTTTTTAAGGTTTCCTTGTATTAAAAGTAGGTTTCTTTCTGCTAGGGAGCTCTTATTTTCCAATCAACTATATTATGGCTTACTGCATTATTGATCAGTTGAGAGTGTGAATTTAAAATAGAGTAGTTGGTTTGGGGTTTTTTTGCAAATTCATATCATTCAATGCTTTCCTTAAGTAAATTCAATTGAAGTATTTCATGCTAATATATACCTTTTTACTGTTGCTGTGCTTGGTCTTTCTTTTAGGTCAGAGTGGGTATATGTACCTCTGGGGGTGAGCAAATGCTAGAGTGTATGTAAGAGGAAGGCAGAAGAAGGGAACTAATTTAACCTACAGAGGCCCAAACATGAAGTGCAATATATGACCAAGTCCAACATTTAAATAGAAAACTAAAACAGATCTATTCTTTGACTGTATATAATGTGTGTTTCATTGCTCATTTTCTTTTATTTGATATAATTTTTGATAATAGAACTGAAAGGATAAGGAAATTGTGTGAAAGGTTGAAAAGATGAGATTGCAAGATGTGTCAGTATAATAAAGTACAAAACAGGTGAAAAAATATATATCATTGTTAAAAATGACAGATTTAAAATATTCAAATCCAGCATGGATCTAAAATGGGTTCAGGAGTAGGTCTGTTAAATTAGGTATCATTTTTTTAAATGTACAAGTATGTATAAGGTTCTTGGCTGACGAGTACATTTTAAGCAAGATATGGTTTTAGTGGTAGGCATTTTCTACCAGCAAAAAGTTTCAGTGGTTAATTGCCCTCACAGTGAAAAATAAAAAATAGCAAACTACTGCTAGTCTGAATTTTTCTAGCTTTACTTTCCAGCCACTGGATGTAGTTCCATAGCATATGTAAGTGAAGCATTAAGTGGTCTTGCCTTCATAAGGAATGATTTACAATTCTTCCTTTTTATTAATATTCATAATTGGAGAAACCATAAGAAGAGGTGGGCTGGGCTGGTGTGTGAAAAAGAGAAATAAATGAAAGAGGAGGAGAAAGTATGTAGCTAGAAAAAGCTAAATTTTATGTGACTATTACATTTTATGCTAATGAGTATCAACTTTTCTCCACAGTTAAAATGTATACAGATTATTTCTATTTTCCAGCATGAAAATTAATCTTTTGACCAAATGCAGATTAGCTAAATTTCTCCTATAAGGGTTGAAAATAGAAGTCTGGAAAATATAATGAGTTCACTTTTTGTCTTTTGATATGTATGTCTTTTCCATTTCAGTTGTTATCCATATCTGTGTCCACCATTCTTTTTGTAATGGGGTAAAGCCTCCTGACTTTTGTAAATACATATCTGGACATGAACACTAGGGCTGTGCAAAGCTTCAGTCCCTGATTCGATGTGGCCCGATTCAGCAGCTGAATCTCAGAATCCAAACTGAACCGGAGGACCCTTTAATCTCTCCAAATCAAATTGGAACCCTCCAAATCGATTCAGAAAGATTTGGAGATTTGGACATAGAGACAGCTTTAAATGTTTTTTCTACATACCTCTAGGTAGCTCATGAGTACTGTGATGCTGGGGTGCATGGAGTGTCCAACAGGAGTGCAGGGGGCTCCCCAGGATGCTCAACAGCAGACCCTGAAGTGGACCAGAGCACTTCTGATCCATTCGGGGTCCACCGGGGAGTGTGCGGGCGTGTTCCCTCTGGCTCAGTGACTGGTGCCTCCTGGGTCTGGGGGGGGGCACCTAGGGTCCCCCTGTGGCTGATCGCCAAGCCAGGGAGGCAAGGGGAGAGGTGGAGGGAGGGCAGCACACTCCCTGGCAGACCTGGAAGTGGATTGGAAGTACTTCTGGTACACTTCTGGGTTCACCACCGAGTACATGGAGAGCCCCCCCCACCCAACTCCTGTGTGATGCTCCATGTGCCCCAGCATCTCAGCAATCAGGAGCCACACCTGCTACCTCAAGGTACATAGAAAAATCTTTTAAAGCTGTCTCTATGTCCAAATCGCTGATTTTCCAAATCATCATCGAATCTTCAGACTCAGATTTAGCCAAATCAAATCAGGGACAATGATATGAATCAGCCAATCAAATTGCTGTCCCTGATTCGGGTTGAATCTGAATTAAATAGGGCGGCCTGCTTCACACACCCCTAATGAACACTGTTAATTTTAAGGAACTACTGTGGTCATCTCTCTTTGAAAAAGATCCTTAATTTATTTTTAGATAAATAAATCTCTTTTCCTTCCTACATGCTAAGAGCAGTTTGTTTCATTATGTGGTAATCTAGTCTCTTGTCATGAGAAGCTCCAATACAGGATGTACTGGAAGTTTACATTTCCACCTTCCTGGGGGCAAAAGCTTGTAGCATAGCCACGCCATTTTCTATTGAAAATATGTCTTCTATATGTGGGGTGATGCTAATATTCAGAGGGGAGTGGAGGAGCAGCCACTAGCTGTTCTGTGCCAGCTCCTTGCACATGGGAGCCCTCTGTGTGAGAAGTGGACAGGAGGCTTTGCCCCAGTGCTTAGTCCAATCAGCTCCCAGGCACTAGGAGCTGAGTGGAGAGAGCAGAGCTGCAAGATCCCTGCTCACTTTTTGCTCTAGGGATTCTAGAATGAGAAACAGGCAGATGGCTTTGCTCTAATCCCCCTGGGAATTGGAGTACTTGAGCAGGTTACACTTCCCCCAACCATCATCATTTTGGTGTTGGGAAGATGTGAGAATCAAGGCAGAGGGAATGATTGTAGAGTGAATGCCTGTACTGCTCCCTCTCCCAAAACCATTTTTATTGGAAATTGCCCACTGCTATATGGATGCTTCTGTGATGCTCTTGAGAGGACAATAGAAAATTTACAATAAGGAGCAGGGCATTTTGAGGTGTGGGTGAAGGACATAAAAGCTTATCTGGGATAGATGTTCTTCAGCCAAATACTTTTTTGAGTATTGATTCCTTTGGCACTACCCCTTGTTTTGGGGACTGATGCAAAGTTGATGAAAATGTAATACATTTTCCTTCAGCATGCATTCTTTCTTAAGCATTTCATGTAGACCACATGGGGCACACTATACGGCCACTTAATTGTGGTTATTTCTGGTCTTTACCATCTCCAAGATAATTAGACATGCCAGTCTTCATGTCACTTTCCAATTTGAATTTTGACACGGAGATTAGTAATGACTGTCTCAAAGATGGCAAGGAATATGAAACCACTAAAATCATACATTTGTAATAAATTTGGAATAAATTAAGTTTTTAAATAATGAGAAACATTGTTTTTCATAATACTCCAATCAGCAGACAGAATAATCACTGCCATATTTGATATTTTGTATTCATTAAAGGGATTTTTTTTTTTGACATACGAGTGTAATTTTACAGGGAGGTTTTATGTGAATTGAAAGCACTGAGACTATAAAAGAGCCTTTTTTCCTTGTTCTATTTCAGCTAAAATACTGGGTTTTTTAAATCTAGAAATATAGAATTATCAAAGAAAAAGGTGGGGGACAGTTTCGCTCCCCAAATAGACACTAACAAATTAATGTGTCTAGTTCTCATTTGTTCACCATAAAGTAGTCAGAAGACTCAGTATTAGGAAATAATCAAATATGACATTAAACATTTCTAATATCATTGGTATCATGATGTTATAGAATAAGGCAGACTTTCTGGTCTTGTCTCCTTATTAGAAATATTTCCCATTATTGATGGACATTTACCAAATCTGTAGAGTGCTTAAGTTAACAATCGTCTATCAAATGAGATCTATCAGTAGTTGCATGACTATATTTCCACTTTCATAAAACCTAGGGGGATCAGGGGATAAAGATATTTGACATAACAATTCATAAGAGCAATATACAACTGAAAAGCAATGGAAGCCACTACATTTTTTGACATAGATGTGATTTTCTGTTCTAAAAAAAGTAACCGAATAGGATCATTGTAGCTGGTCATTGCGCTTTCATCTGTGTACTGAGGCAGATTCTCTTTATCTTACACCACTCATGGCACAGTGAAAATTGTGATTTGGTTCCTCATTCATTTGAAAACAATGACAGCAATATGAAAAAAGTCACCAACTGGTGTTTTTCTCGGGACGTACAGGTTACTGAGTAAAGAAAGTAACTTTTTGTAGTGTTAACATGGACTGTGGAACTGTCAAGTTCATTTTCTCTATATTCTGCAGACTTCCTATGTGACCATGGGCAAATTATTTTAGATTCTGCATGTCCCTGTGAAAAGGGATTGTGATAACATCATTACTTCAGGAGAGTGGTAAGGATAAATAAAAGTGTGATAACTACAGTATCTGAAGTGCATATAAGAGGCCTTCTAAAATTATCTTATTTTTCGCCTTTAAAGATGGACGACAAAGAGAGAAGTTTGAAGTACTTTAAATCATCAAGTATTCAGAAGACAAGACAGCTCGATGTTAAAAAATACAGAGTTTAAAAAGGTCTCATTTTTCAGAGACAGTTAAGAAGATCACATATGTAGCTGTACAATGAGAGGATAATTTGTATTATTTTAGGTATGTTGTACTGTAGAGGGAGTTTTACTATTGACCTTGCAGTTCTTCTGACAGACTCTTATGCTAAGTACAGACAGTCAAGCCTGAGGCTGAGTTGATTCAGTCTTTGCAGGTTAGTCTAAAATGTAGAGATTACGCTGAGAAACAACTAGACAGACATTCACTTTTGATTCAGGAAATGCAACCACATATCTGCAGAGGCTCAGGCCAGAAGCCAGGGGTACTAGAGCATGCAGCCAGCATTGGCTGTGTGTTTGCTTCCTCTTCCTGCTGACCCTGAGGTCTCTGGGACTTGCAGTCCAGAATTACAGCAGCAGGACACTGCAGGGTTGTTCATCACTTCCTCTTCCTGCTTCCAGGTGCCTCTGGGATTTGTAGTCCAGAGTCACAGCCAGCAGTAAGTTTTTAGCAAGGCAGGACAGCTCTGTACTCAGGAGAAGTGGCCCCAGACCCCAGCTAGGGCTTTCCTTGGGGGAGGGGCAGTCCCTGCCTCTTTCCCCCCTCCCATCCCCACACCTCCTCTGCCCCCAACCATTCTCTGCTGGAACAGACAACACAGCTCATCTCAGGGATGGAAAGTATGCTGGGGTGCTGGAGGACTGGGGGATTTAACTTGAATGAGGAAGGGGTCTGGGACAGAAGTTTCATAAACTGGTTTGACCCAAATCATTTACATCTGATACTACGTTCAACCAGGTTTATCTTAAATCATTTTCAGCCATTTTGAAACTGGTTTATGTGCACTGAACTTCTGTTTTGTTACAGGTTTAAACCAGTTTCTGATGACTTAAACTGGTTTATGTGTAACTTCTATCCCTAGTGTTACAGAGGAAGGGAATCCTTTTTTTTTTCTTTTTTTGTTCTGTGAGGTGGGTTGCAGAATGGAGTAAGACTGATGAGCACTGGTCTTGGGCAGAGACATGATTAAATTGACTTATTTGATTATTGTGAGGTTTTGAATGAAAGAAAGGTGATCTTTGCAAAAGCTAGAGATGGTACTAGAGTAATATTACTAGTTTAGGGATCTGTATATAGTGGAATAGCCATCTTTGTCAAGTGTGTTGTTTCCTACTGGATGGCTATACTTAAGCCTTCTTTATTTTGTTACCATATCATTTAGCTTGGAAGGGTGATCTGGCAAGAAATTACAAGAATTGTTCCATGTAAACAAATAGCTGCTTCTATAAGTCAGGAATGCCTCCTGCACTAATTGAGAGAGGCATGAGCCAGATGAACATCCTTCAGGATTCTTGAACAACTATTTGCTAAGTGTTGGAAGTGAGCCTGATACTGTTTCCCATTAAACATGTCACTTTGGCTAGGGACCGACATTACACATAAGTTGGTCTAAGTGATCAGATACTGATTTAAACTTGTAACAGTGCATATAAACCAGTTTGAAAATGGCTGAAGCCTGTTTGAGATAAACCTGGTTGAATGTAGTATCAGACTTAACTGATTTAGCTCAAACCGGTTTATGCAATGTCTGTCCCAGACCCCTTGTTTGTTTAAGATAAACCAGAGACCCCCACCATCCCGGCATGCTCTCTGGGCTGGGCGGGGCTCTCTGCTCCACTGCAGGGCTGGCCCCACTCCTCTGCTCTCTGGCTGGAGGTTGGCACAGAGCATCTTCCTGGCTTCTCCTTGCTAAGCAGGGATTATTCCCCACTCCCCTCTACCTTATGCAGACACCTCAGCATTAGCTGGAAGACCATATGGTGGTTCAGGTCCATGCTGTGGGAGAGGACAGAGGCAAACAGGCTTTTTGGAGTTAATCAACAGGTAGCTTAATGTCCTTCCTTGGAGGAGCTGTTGAAGAAGAGCTCAATTAATTAATGGAGAGAGGCTTTGTTTTCTTAATGAGTTGATAAACACTGAGTTAAGGGTGATAACATTCCTGCTGGGCAGCTCAGGCAGGCAGGGGTGGGGTGGGTGGGAATCAGAGTATTCTGCCCAGACCTAGCCATGCCCCCTCACCTCTGCCCTGTGGAAGGGAAGGGAGGGCTGCTCTAGTGCTCCCCTCCCCCCCACCCGCTTCTAGCCTGAGCCACTGCAGGCATGTCCCTGCATTTCTGGGATGTCTGTCTGGGTTACAAACAGATTTAGTCTAGCCAGGTCAGACTAACCTGCAAAGATTGAATCCATTCAGGCTTAGGCTTTTTGAATGTCTGTTCCTAGTGTTTGGGTGGCAAGGAGGGGGTGGGGGGGCTGGGTATGAAGGGAGGAAATTACTGTGCCCTGGGTGCTACCCATCTGATAGGCAACACCTCAAAGCTGACTAGGACAAGCTTAAAATCATCTGAATGAATAAAAATTGCTTTCTGACTTGTCTAACAGAGAAAATTGCATATTTCCAGCAGGTGGCAATAGTGGTCTTTATTGCTCCCTGCAGAGTACAACAAAGGTGCAGCCTGGGTCCCACCCTTTTTGGAATACACTGATGATAGGATAAGAATGTGTGGCAGGACAAATTTCAAATTGCAGTGATACTGAACATTCCTCTTGTTTCTCCAAGTGCCCAGTTTGCACTAAGGATTCTTTGAAAGAGTTGCTCGTTTAGCTGGTAGCTTCAAAAAAAATCTTATTTCCTTTGGGCCTTGATTATTCAACATAGCTTATGACTCAATTTCATCTGAAGTGTTAGTCAAAAATTAGGGGAACCTTGCAAATAGTTTTCCTCAACAAGTAGATATTGGTGGTAATGTCAGGTGCATGGCATGTAATTCTGTTTGTTTACAAAGAATATAGAGTCCCGTTTATCTGAAAACAGAGTCATTTCCTTTCTTGCCACCTTCTTGAATCAGCTCTTGGTCCAAAAATATAGACACTTAGCTTTTTTAGGGGGTGTGTTGAATGTTTTCTTCCACTCTCCTTTCTCAACAGCTCATGTTTCTCTTACAGAGACCCAGATAAACACAATCCAAAACCAGTTTAATTTCCAAGTCAGTGAATTAGACATGTTAGTTTCTATGGAACCTCTTGAGTACCTTGGTTCAGTTTTTGATTATAGATTGCTATACACCCATGTTTTGGGTGGGACTCCTGTTAGTTCACATGGCAAAATATAGGAATTTAGTGGTTTGTTTCAGCTCATTTAAATGAAAGGTAGCCATTTCACTCCAGTTTTAAGGAAGTTTAACCAACTCATAACTAACAAAGGATAGAATCATGGAGAAGTAAGGCTGAAAGGGACCTCCCTAGGTCATCTCGTCCAACTCTCTATACACATCCTATACACATCCACTGTCTAACCTCTTAGCAAAACTAAACAATGAATGGTTTGGTTAGAGATGATCCTGCCCCAGATAAGGGGTTGGACTGGATGACCTATGGAGAAATGTTTGAATAGTTTTCTACAGTTATGTTGCTGTTGGTTGCAAATGTTGTATCATTAAAATAATTTGTATCGTTTAAGCTTTTTTACTCTGAGGGCTTTGGCACAGGTTACCTTAAAGTCCTTAAGACATTTAAAATGAGAACAGCCATTCCTTAAGGAACATTAAACTGCTATAAGTACCCACAAAACCTTTCAAATATTTGCTCCTACAGCTGCGGTTATCTTTGATTTGCTTTGCCCAGGATATTGTTCTGGGGTATTGCCCAGGATTTGTTCCAGGGTATTGTATGGATGCTTTGGGGAAATAAATCATCTTACTTTCTCATTCCTCCAACATTCACAGGTCCCAGCTACTCTACCTCTTTCCACCCACCAAATCTCTAGTCGTCTTTTGTCCCCTGTCCCCCTTCCATTCTGAAAAAAGCCTTCTTAGTATTTAATTGCAGAGACCATGTAGTCCTGTTGCTTGGTCTTGCTACCTGGGGTCTCTGGGCTCAGCATGGAACCACTGGGGCTCTATTCAAGGGAGGTGGTATGAAAGGGGAGGGAAGGGGAGAGGGGAAGCTTGCTTGTCACAGCCGCATGGTCTCCCTGCCAAACAGGGTCAGGAGATCACATAGAAGGGGAAGCTTCATTTTGCTTCTGTTCCCCTGGCCCTGCAAACCCTCTGCTTTTCAGTTCTGCTCTTGTATGTACTCTGCACCATGTAGCAACCATGCTGGTTCTCAGTTTTGCCCTGATGTGTGTTCCATGCTATGCAGCGAGTGTGTTGATACTAAGCCTTGTGTGCTGACTATTCCTTCCCTCCCCCATTCCCTAGGCTGGGACAGCTCCTGCATCCCAGCCAGCATGACTCCTGCTGCTACTAACTCAACTCCCCCCACTTCCTACCCAATTCACCGAAATGCATGCAATGTTTTAATCCTTTAATTTTTTTAAATATTGTTTTTCACTCTTTATTCCTGCTTCACCTCACTACAAACAGTTTTTCAAGATGTCTTCCCTCCCACTTTCTGCTCTGGTTGGGCTTCTGCTAGCTGTGGAGGGAGGGAAGCTGTAGATCCATACTGGTTTCTTCACCTGTGCTACATGCCTCCCCATCCCCACCTCAGGGGTGGAATTAGAGTCCTGGCTTCTGTCTGCACCCCTGCTCAGCAGCCCTCTAGTGGCAAATTAATCATGCAGGTCTGAAATGACATGAAGCTGTCACCTGAGACTGCTCTAAACATGTCATAATTTTATGATAGCACAACATTCCACAGATTTCTGGTGTTATATAGGTAACCTGTACCAAAGCCCTTAATGTAATATTAATTGGATGTATGCCAGTTCTGTTGTAATATTAGTTTCAATTTCTTTATTTACAAGAAAAAATATGCTTAATTGATCTTAAAATTAGAGTGGAGACTCCAAAAAAAAAAAAATGCCCAGTATCTGCTTAATTCAACTCTGCTTGATGTCAGTGATAAATTTCCATTGGAGTTGAATTAAACCAGGTTCAGTTCTTGTTAAAATGCTATGATAAATGTTCTAAATATATCAGAATAAGTTATGATATTGATATATATAGAGGTAGTACTGAACATCATTCAGATTACTTTCTGGTCAAAATATTCAATTTTACTCATAATTCTAGGTCAACAGGTCAAATATAATCTAAGATTCTATCTACTTGAACCTTGAATCAGCTGTGCTAACTTTGTGAAAATATTTTAGTGCGCAAAAGAGTGGGACTTAGAATATAATTATTTTGTCATCTTTTTCATACCATTTTAAACTAGTAACTTGGACTTTTGCTGCATTTTTCCATAATCCTACCATGTATAGGGCATGAACCAAATATAGCTAGATAAGTATATCACTTTGCAATCATCCATGGCTCTTTAAAGCAGCAGCTTCAGTATTCTTGGTTAAAAGGCTTAATATGTTGATATATGATGAAGTCTAGGGATTTTACACAAACCCATAATGATATCAACTGCATATTATATTTTGTTCACAAATAGGTAAATTAAACTTGGTAGCAGTTGGGGAAAGGACCTGAGAAATGCAGTTTTATTTAAAGAGGAAAAAATGTATTTAATTTCGTATTTTTTCTTTTGTAAAAAATAACTTATTTGACTTCTTTTACGTTCCTCATTTGCATTTCAGCTTGCAGTTTGCAAAAGAACTTCCAACTACCTTGTGTAACAAATGAATAGCTTTCAGGACTGGTGGTTTTTTGGGGGGTTATTTTTTTGTTTTGCAATTTATCTGCAAAGAGGTACACAAAATGGTTTTAAAATTTCAAGATGTCCTGAAAGTATTTAGATCAGCCAAGACTGGTCCCTTAGAAGGACAAAAGGTAGATCAATAGGTAATACAAAGGCACTTTCAATGCAAATGAATAAATTCATAAATCTGAAGTAAAGGAGGGACCACACTACTCATCATGCATGACTTTGTGAATGCAAGCCATATAACCTTATTTGGAATGTCTTCATCAGAATGTAGGCAGACAAGGTTCCTTGGGTGAATTTGATATCTTTTATTAGACCAACCTAAATGGTTGGAGAATAGTTATTAAGCAAGCTTTCGGGTTCAAAAACCCTTCGTCAGGCTAAGGAAGCTTCAGCAGTTGCTGTGTGCTCTTCCTGGATGGGATGAAAAGTAAACAAGCCAGGGGCTGGGCTGGGCTGGGCTGGGGAGTCAGTTGCCAGGCAGATTGTAATGTATCAAAAATCCAATGTCTATGTTTAGTCCATGATCTCTAGTATCCAGCAGGTTGATGAAATGGAGCTCATAGGCTCATCTCTGGGAAGTGTTGTGTAAGTTTCCCTTGAGGATCAGGACTGAGAGATTGGAGAGAGAGTGGCCCTCCTGTGAGAAATGTGCCCCCACCGGTAATTGGGTGTTTCTGTCTTTGATGGATTTCCGGTGTGCATTCATTCTGGTGCACAGTTGTTGTCTGGTCTCTCCTACATATCTTCCATCAGGGCATTTGGTGCATTGGATGAGGTATACTACATTCTTGGAGGTGCAGCTGTAAGATCCTGGGATGTTGATGGCTCTGTTGTGGGGTGTAATAATAGTGGAGGTGGTGGAGATGTGGGGGCAGGTTTTGCATTTCTTGTCATGGAATGGTCTGGATCCTTTTGGTGTGTTCTGGGGCTGAGGAAGTTTGCTTCTGGTGATGAGGTTGGCGAGGTTTGGTGCTTGTCTGAAGGCTAGGATGGGTGACTCTGGGAAGATCTTTATAAGAATAGGGTTTTTTTCTAATATGGCTTGCAATTTTTTGAGGATTTTCCATACAGGTTCAAGGGATGGGTGATAGGTCATAACCAGCGGTGTGCGATTTGTGGGTGTTTTTCTTCTGTACTGCAGCAGTTCTTCACGTGGTATCCAGGTGGCTCTTTCAAACGTGCAATCTACCTCTCTGGAGGAGTGTCCTTGCTGGGTGAAAGCCTTTTTAAGATTGGTGAGGTGGCAATCCCGGGTGTTCTCTTCAGTACATCTGTACACCCGGGATTGCCACCTCACCAATCTTAAAAAGGCTTTCACCCAGCAAGGTATATATGTTCCTATATCTAGTGACAAAGAAGTTTAATTTGCATAGCATTTGGCCACCTTTTATTCCACAGTGTAAACAATGAGGTAAGTGGGTTGGCTGGTTTGGATTTTAATAGGAATATAGAGCAAGGCTTAAACTTTGAAGCCCTCGTAAGAGACCTTAAATGCCCTGCTATCCTGAGCTATGAGTTCAATACTAGATGTAATCTTATGACAGGGGGTGCTTGTACACATGATGGGGGTTTTGTCCTCAGGGTTTTATTCTGTGCCCCCTATATTGAAACAGTAGGTTTTTAATTGAAACTCATGGTTTCAATTTTTCTGTCATATTATGCAAAAAAATCTTTTTTTGTCAAGCCAGAGCCTGCCCACAGCTGGGGGGTCAGCTGCCAGTAGGATGAACAGCCCCTGAGCTGCAAGGGGCCCTGGTCCTTCCCTCCATGGTGGCAGTACTCCAAGGACCACCTGGAAGGGTTGCTAGTGGGACAAGTTCTGCCCCAGCTTGGAGGCAGCACCTGACTCAATCCAATTGTTCACCAAGCCCATCTGGGGAGCAGTGCCCAGCGGGCTTCCAGTGGATGGGCTCAAGAAACAGTTGGATTAAGCTGGGTGCTGCCTCTGAGCTGAAGGAGCACCTGGCCCGCTAGTAGTATGCCCAGGCCTCCCTGGGCGGGGGAGGGTACTGCTGCCATGGAGGGAAGGACTGAGGCTCCCTGAAGCTCAGGGGCCACCTAGCCAACTGGCAGATCACCCCTTGGCTACAGGGAAGGCAGAAAGGCTCCAATGGGGGGTGGGGGGAGGATTAGGCCCCTCACCATTTCTGCCTTTAGTAAGCACCTGCTGAAGACAGAAGCAGTGAGGGGCCTCATAGTTTTTTTGTTTTTTTGTGTTTTTTTTTCCAGAGCCTGCCCACCTCTCCCATGGCTGGGGGATGAGCTGACAGATGCAATGATGCAAAACCCCCAAAACTGGTGCATATGTAATGTGTGATACCATTAATCCACACAAATGTTATTTTTGCCATGTGTATATTGTGATAATTGTTGTGTATACAAGCGCCCCATGTTGCTAATGCTTTTATAGAGAAAGAAAACATCTCTATCAGCTAATCAGTATTTCCAGTTGTAATCATCCCCCTACTTGTAAATGCAAGATTCATTTGGTTTCTAGATGTATAATTTTGATCATCTAAATTTAATAAAATGCATATTGTTTGAACAAACCTAGCTCTGGATAAATTTTCTGTCCTTATTTACTATAACAAAATTATCATTTCAACTTCACCAGCAGTTGTTTTTATATTATTTTATAGATTGTGGCTAAGGATATTGTGCAACAATAGGCAAGAAACAGATTCTTGTAGAAGCCAATAAAAAACACCCTATTACCATTCTAAGGTCATTTAAGCAGTCTTTAACTTAATTAATTTGAACCCAAGTTATGTTTTATATTTATTTTTATTTTTATATTTATTTTATTCACCATTGCAAGATATTGAGTTGGCTGCTTTGGAGAAGTCAAACCATGCTGTTAGCATGGGATTTTTTTGTCCCAAGTTTAATAACATTGCATAAAGCATATGGAAAATAATATTTGAATTACTTATATATTGCTGACTTCTAGTCTGTTAGTAATAGCTCAGGAGGCAGATTGTCACAAAAATTTGTTCAGTGCATAGTTGTATTAAGTAAGAGTAAATAATGACTGCTTGACAGTTTAAAAAAAATCTACTGAAAATATTATATGAATCAAGTAATGAAAAAGATTTGAGTTCATTGAAGAGTAAATAAGCAAAATATTTTATGGCCTAGTTTAAAAATAGGTATTTTGCCATATTTACTCAAATACAAGATAATATTCCCCCTCCTCCCCTTTAATCAGCATGAAGGAAAAAAAAGCCCCTTATCTCATATTTATGTTCAAGGAAACCTCATCAAATACATTGGCTATCATTAAACTGCTGACAAATGTTGCAGGTATTCAGTATGAAGTTGATTAAATGTAACCAACACTGAAAATGACTGTAAAACACATGATCCATATTGGGCAAACATATTAGTGGGTACCTACCACAAGCATAGGTTAGTGCAGCCCATCTGAATAAAGTATATGGTAGTGCCCATTGAGCATATTCCCTCTCAATGTGGACACTTTTATGTCAAGTCATGGTGAGCCACTACATTGCATATATTTTTACTTCCTCTTCACTCCCGCAGTTGAGCTCTATCTTTCTTTACCATCCCCAATGATTCCTGTTTCTACACTTGCCTTAAATGTCTGACAGACATCACCAAATGGAGTCCAAAACAGTTCACCCTAAATCCCTCTGTCACCCCCTCTCTGACTCCTGCATATAGATTCATAGATTCATAGATGTTAGGGTTGGAAGGGACCTCAATAGATCATCAAGTCCGACCCCCTGCATAAGCAGGAAAGAGTGCTGGGTCTAGATGACCCCAGCTAGATACTCGTCTAACCTCCTCTTGAAGACCCCCAGGGTAGTGGAGAGCACCACCTCCCTTGGCCACTCAAACTGTGAAGAAGTTCTTCCTTATGTCCAGTCTAAATCTGCTCTCTACTAGCTTGTGGCCATTGCTTCTTGTAACCCCCGGGGGCGCCTTGGTGAATAAATCCTCACCAATTCCCTTCTGTGCCCCCGTGATGAACTTATAGGCAGCCACAAGGTCGCCTCTCAACCTTCTCTTGCGGAGGCTGAAAAGGTCCAGTTTCTCTCGTCTCTCCTCGTAGGGCTTGGTCTGCAGGCCCTTGACCATACGAGTTGCCCTTCGCTGTACCCTCTCCAGGTTATCCGCATCCTTCTTGAAGTGTGGCGCCCAGAATTGCACGCAGTACTCCAACTGCGGTCTGACCAACGCCCTATAGAGGGGAAGTATCACCTCCCTGGACCTATTTGTCATGCATCTGCTGATGCACGATAAAGTGCCATTGGCTTTTCTGATGGCTTCGTCACACTGCCGGCTCAATGGTTAGTGTGGCCCATGAGGTGGAGCTAGACCAGGTTGCCCTGTACCTCATTTGCATATACATTTTTGGATGATTCCAAGACTTATACATGAGCACTTGGTTCCAGTGATGGGTTAGATGCTAATTATCTTTTGTGGGGGGTACCTGGAGTACACACCCATACTGAGCAGTGCTAAGCTGTGGTGTCACCATGACTTGAAACACTGTTGAGTCTGGGACTAGCCCAATGAACTTATATGAGCCTTTTGGCTTTGCACTAATACCATGCACATGCATAGTTTGTACTATACGTAAGTAGGTACAAAAGTGCTGCATAAAAGTATGTTTATGGAGTACCTGTGTTAAAACTTGCATCAGTTTCAAAAAGGGTAAAATGTATCAATTAGTTCTAATGAACTAAGTGTATGGGGAATTTGCATACGTTTATTTCAAGGTCAGTGTTTTCAAGTTCACTTCTCACTTCCATTTGCTCAGAGAGAGCAGGTTCTAACAGAAAGGAGGTGGGGAAGTGGCTGCAAGAGGAAGATGTTTGTGGGGGGGGGAAGAGGGCAAGAATTAAATTAAAAGCAAAAGGAGGGCAAGTGTCCTAGGTAATATTGATAGCTGAACATCAAGACATTCCAATGCTGAGGATAAAGAAACTATGAGAAATACATTAAGGAATCAGCACAAATATGGAGAGACAAAAATCAAGAAAGCTAAAGAAAAATAGAGATAAACCTGACAATAAATGTAAAAGAAAACAGAGAGGGAAGTTTTATAAATATCAGCTGAAAAGAAGGGGAAATTGTGCATCCACTGCTCATGACTCTTGCTATACCCGCACATACATCCACACACACAACTACCAATGCAAGTATAAACAAAGAAGGGGAGAGGATTTGGGTCACAGTAAGTAAGGTATGTGTCAGGGAACTTTTCAGAAATTTGAATGAAGTCAAGCCAGCAGGACATGACACTTCACTCCACGGAAGTGGCATTGGTAATTGCATGCTCTTGGATGACAAAAGAAGTCTCCCTGTTCTCGTTCTACAGCAAAACTACACAGTGCCTATTTTTAAGTGGAAGGGGAGATGAGTACCCATAGAATTGTATATTGGCAGCTTGACTACAATATGTGAGAAGTAACTACAGCAAATTATAAAATAGACATTTGAGTATTTGAAGGATATGAGGGAGATCACTAGCAACCAATATTGATTTGTTAAGGACAATTCTAACAAACACAATAATTTCATTCTTTGACAGGGTAACCTGTTTGGACAAGGGGAATGTGATGGACATAATGTACCTGGACTTCAGTAATTCTTTTCAATCAGTCTAAGATTGCGTTCTTATAAATAGCCCAGAGAAATGTTGATTAGGTGAATAACATTAGGTTTAATAGCCACGAGCAAAGAGTAACTGTTAATGGATTGATGTCAGACTTGCAAGATGACTCAGGTCAGGTTCAATGGAGATCTGTTCTGGTTAGAGTGATATTTAACAGTTTTATTAATCAATCAAATTTTCAGACAACACAAAACTGGCAGGAGTTTTAGATATGTTGGAGGGCGGGGTTAAATTTTTAAAGGGAACTGGATACATTGGAAAACTACACAAAGACAATTGTAAGATGCTTCACATGGGAGAAAAAACAGATGAACAAATTTGCTGTAAGACAGAACTGGCTTGCAATACTAACCTTATTGAGAAGCATCTCAGAAAGGGGTTATAGTTGACAAATTCAACAATGTAGTGGTTTTTTGTTTTAAGAAAAAAGCAACTTTGCTGCATTAACAGAATGGAATGGAAGACAGGAAGTGATAGTGCAAGTCTACTCGGTACTAGTTAGACCTCAGCTGCTATACTGTCTATTTCGGGCTGATTTAATAATGCAAAGCCCGAAAATAGACAGTGTCCTAGGTACATACATCGAACATGTTCGAGAAAGTTCATAAGGAGTCTGGAATTCCAGCATTAAAAAGAATGTTTAAAGGAACTGAATATGTTTTTAGTCTGGGGGAAAAAATGAGATTAAGCAATGATCATTTATTTGATAGGCTTTCATAAAGATGGAGAAATGTTGTTCTTTCCTGACACAGAGGCTAGGACATAGAATAATAGGTCTATAATGTATCAAAGCAGATTTAGGGAAAAAAAATTCAAGGAAAAATTTTCAAACTAAAAGGACAGTATGACAATGGCAGAAATGTTTAGGAAAATGATCATATTTCTTCGGAGATTTTCAAGAAGCTGCATAATTTGTCTGTCTGGGCTGGATTTAGGATAGTGAATTTTGCATTTTTCCATGGGGAGATGAACTAGATAACCCTTGAGATCTTTACTACAATTCCTCCAGTTGTAAGTAGCTGAACAAAAGTCAGAGAGGGCTTTGCTCAAGTGGATAAGGTGAGCCTGAGGACTCTTGTGTCTCTCCTCAGTGCTATCCTGTGCTGTTTCTGGTGTTCAACAAATGTAGAATCCCATTGCATAGATCTTCTGTAGCTCAACTCATCTGTTCAGCTGAATTGTTCTATAGCTTATTTAATATAAACAATATGTATATAAATACATATGGTGGTATAAGTTAGACTATAGTTATTCATGAATAACAAAGTCCCAAGTATAGAGGTAATACGAAAAAAAAATGTTTCCATTGTACAGTATTGTCCTATGTTTTGCATATGTCCACTACCATGGAAAATCTTTTCTAGTTAAGTTTTAAAAATATTTATTCTTATTAGTCTGCTTGAAAAGACAAATGCCATTATTTGCCTTAGTCCACACTTCTGCAAGCTTAGGAAGTCATAAAAAGCTGTTATATAAATAAAGTCTTTATGGATAAAATATCAAAAAACATCTATTACTAAAGTGAGTCTTGTTTTCCCTTGGCAGAAACCAGGGGAGTAACTTGTGTTCTGTCCTAAATCTGTCCTCTTCAAGGTGGGGTATGATGGTAATCCTTTCCTGGTTTCTTCAAATTCTTGTATCCTACCAATCAATATCTTACCTAAAATTATGTCTCTGAAGGCCAGCCTCTGACAGGTTCATTGAGACTGTTTACTTATCTACACTTTATGATTTAAAGCAAGCACAATCTGGTAATATGCCAATCTTTTTCTTGACCCTCCTATATCACACACCCAAGATTTTGTCACCTGCCAAACTCAAACAAATCTTATCTAAACAATTAAGATAAGCATTGAAGTACTTGGTATGGTCAAATCAGCAAGCCTCTCAAAAACAGAACTGAAATACAATCTCTCTAAATTAAACAGTCTACAATGGCAATCATGTTTGTATTTAAACATTTTATTCTGAAAGGATTACAGCATTGGTCTCCATTTTTTTCCTGCCTAGACAAGAAGGCGACATACTGAGTGAAACAAAATGTATTTGTTCTCTAAGAATTGAACTTGCACACATTTTATAAACAAACCATATAGGTATATGGAGTTAGGCTTGCTTAATCAGTAACTGCTGTCCTTAAACTTGTATAAGCATATTTATTTGGTATGTCTCTAGCAGCGTTGTTTATATTAGCAATATCTTTTGTCTTATATCATGTTTAATTAAAAACCTGGAATAATACAACTTTAAGGTTACAAATCGGAACACAAAGTCAGGAAATGAGAGAGCGAGAAACACTAAATTCATAATACCATTATTTAAAAAAAAAATACAGATTACAAAGTGAAGCTAAAATGCACTTTTTGTATAAGTCCCCTATGTTCGGTTACCCACTAATTTTCTAGTGTTTATTTATTTATTTATTTTCAATACTTGGTGTCTGTCAGAAACAAGGGTAGATAGATGTTTCTAAAGTGACTTGTGAATTTTGATGGGTTTAAAAATAGAGATGAGTACATCTATATTTCCTGTATCTTTGATCTGGAAACTCTGTGCTGTTCCCATTGCTTCTTGACGCTATAGATCAGGGTTGCCAACCTGCGGCTCGCATGCCATAAGTGGCATTGATAGCCTCTGTGTATAGCATATGGTAGATTGGGGAGGGGACAGGGAGCACAGAGACAAATAGAGAAGTGAAAAAAAATCAAAGCAGCAGATCAGGCAGGGAGCATAAAGCAGAGCAGAAAATAGGACAGAGAAGGGAATAAAAGTGGTTCTTGGAAGGTATGGGGCTAATTTGTGGTATGCCTGCCAAAAAATTGGCCCCCAATGCAGGATTAAGGAGAATTATCGCAAAGATAAAATTATATGCATGCAATTCGAAGTACAGAGTATGAGCCGTGTTGTTCTAGGTGCTATATATTTATGCCTTTAAAAAATTCTAGCCCTAACCAGTTTATAATCTGAATTAAAAATACTGTATAACAGGTAAATGCATAAGGCAAAACTGGCGGCTAATAATATGAGACTGTTTTCATGTATGTGTGCAATGGAACTTGTTACCTGCTTAGTTATCAAGGGCTATTGTTCTGCAGTCAATGCTAGACTATGTACCTGTGCTTTGGGCTCTCTTTTTAAATTTAGTACTCATGGTATCTAAAAAATTATACTATTTCTTAGGATTTTAATATACTCATTGGTGACTAATTATTAGTCACTGACCAATATATTAATTTGTGTAACTGCTATTATTTCCACTTTAGTTTAGACAACTCCTGGAGTTATATTGCATCAATTATTACATAATTTTGTTTTTGTGTTATGTTTTTTGTTTTGTGTTTACTACAACAAATGGAGCTGGTGTACTGTTTGCCTTCCCTCTTGGGTTTACACAACACTTGTGTTAGTGGACAGTTAAAGCTGTGGGACTATTCCCCGCTGGCTTTCCAGAAGACTGTCCAGATCCTGTTAGTCAGTCTTATGAAGGTGGTATCTCGTATCTCCATCATTATTTAATTCTTATGTCTTGTATTTGCAGTATGTGGATGCAAAGGTGTAACAAGTGAAGCTTGTGACTTGGGTCAGCATTTACCAAAACATGGTAGCCAGGGCTGGGCCAACAGCTACTTCAGACACTTTCATGCCCCTTTACTTCTGGCACTGCTGCTTACCCTTGCTGCTACTTGACCATGCCACTGATTGCCACCACTTGCCTGTGCCAGTGATTCCCCATCACCAGCAGCAATTGACAGTGCGGAATTTGATGGCAAGCAAAGTGGTACCCACACAGAACCAAGGTTGGAGTGAGAGTGGCAGTGGTGTAGTGTCCCTCTGTGCACATGCTGCTGTCACAGTGGCACACGTCTCTGTGGAGAGTCAGTTTTTGACATCCCCTCTAAGTCAGCATGCAAAGCCAATGTCCTGCCACCACTAGTTGTGCCAATGCCACCACTAGTTGTGCTACTATCTGCATGCTCTTGCAGTTCCTTCTGAAGGCATGCATTAACTAAGGGCTTTTTTAAAATTTTCTATTTGTTTGTCTGTCCATAGCAAATAATTCTACTTTCTAGCCTTTCGCTCTAACTATAAAGCTTTTTAAGGTGTTTGGATATTGATCATAGTATGAACCGACTATTCTGTGATTCCTTTCTTTTTAGTTTCTGAATGCTACAGGTCTTCAGGTTTTAGCAGTAAGTTAATAATATGCTCTAAAATATAAAGAAGACTGCCTTTTCATAATTTTCACCATTTTAAAATAGGTCTTCCCTACATAGTTTTACTGGCTGTTTGATCAGTTTAGTTTAAAAGACAATTTAGGATTGTGATTGGAATTACTTTGATTACTTTTTTAAGAAATCATTTAATGCGCTAAATATTAGAGCCAGTCAAGACCTTTCCAATGAAACAATTTTCTGTTGGGGGGGGAATGATTCAACAGTTTTTGAGGAAGTATTGATTTCAGTTGCACTTCTTTTCAGAAACAAAAATCAAATGTTTCAATGAGGTTAAAGCTTTATCTTTCTTATTTTATTGATAATAAATTTACTTTTGCTGATGTGGTGTTTTGGAGGATCTATGCATGTATCATTTAAGATTTTTGTCAGTTACATACCTGTAAATCTGGTTAGTACCTTTTCTTTTACCCTCCATCTTGAACTGAAATTTCAGAGGGCTGAAACTGAAAGGGCATTATCTGATCTATTCTAATGGCAGTGCCCTAGTTTGAGTTGGCTGTGACCCAGAAGGCTCAGTATACCAAAGCATGCTAGTAACTGAGTGACTGATTACCTGGCAACTTGAAGCTAAATAGGATTACCTGAGAATGGAAAGCTAAAAGCATGCTTCAAAAACACCATTTTTGAGAGAGAAGAGATCAGAGCTGTGAAGTGAGGCTATGAAAGAAGAAGGAATAGGGAAGTGTGCACTAGAAGGAAGTGTCTGAACATCAAAGGACCCTCTGACTAGTGAGGAAACTGAGCCAGAAATCTGCATGCAGGTGTGGTTGCTTTTTCGCATAAAGCTGTATATTTCTTCTGCAGTAATATTAGTAAAATGTGATGTATACACTTTAACATTCCTTTTAAAATGTCTGTATGTTGCTGCCTCAACTATCACTTCTGCCTGAAGAGCACAACCGGAACTCTAAGAAATGATGTTTAAGGTTTACTCTAGAGTACCTTGGGGTTCACTGGTTCTAGGGGTCTACAGGATTCCAATTCCAGAATATCATGAACAGTCTGTACACAGGATATCTGCCAGGGTGGCTAAAGAAAGAGATGGTACCTAACCTTACCTAGATAAAAGGGACCTCCAAGACAAATGTCCCCCCCCCCCCCCCAAAAAAAAAATGTATGAACAAAAACACAATAAAATATCCCCCAAGGAGAGATTTATCAGGCCCCTGCATTACATAAAAATAAAACAAAGTGCTTTGATAGGGTGGTTTCCAGATTTTTTCCCCCTCTTTATTTTGTTTCCTAGGACATTTTGAAATTTAGACTTCACGGTGCTGGAATTTTCTGCAGAACTGAAATGTTGAGTTTTGACCAGAAGTAGTAAATATTTCTTTGCCAATTATGCAAGTTTATTCATGTTGTCTGCAAAGACAAAGGTTAATTTGCTATGTCTGCTGTGTCTATCATCTTTGCCTCAGCAGTATCTGGCAAATTCCTTTAGTTTCCCAAAAATTTGAATAATGAACTGTGAAGATGAAAAAGTTTGTCAGGTTTATAGTGAAAAGATTCATTGCTACTTTTCTCCATACTCTGTCTGGGAATACACTGTGTACCTTCAACGTTTTCTTGTATATCTCTGTGGATTTTCTGGGAAGAGCATTGGTGGCTTGGTTACATGCTAAATCCCCATATAGCGGGGTGTGAGGGTGGGTGGGTGTTATCAAGATGAAACTCTAATTGAAGCTAGCTTTCATATATTTTCTCATGCTGGGCATGCCACTTTGATTTTTCTCTTGCACTAAACTCATGTTGTTAGCTCCTATATTCTCTAAAGTAGAGTACAGGGCAGATAAATACTGAAGTCCCTTTACAGTTATCTGGCCATCCTTAAGAAATAACATCTATTAACAGTTGTAGTCTTTGTTCAGTTATGTGTTTTCAGACAATATTATGCCTGGCTTTGAAAATGGTATCTGATTGGCTTAGTTAATATCTTCTATTTATGTAGCAAGTTAAATGATTTATTTTTGTATTACTTACTTGTAATGCAAAACAACATATTAATAAAATACTTTGGAGTAGTAATGCCCTCATTGTAATTAAACACTTTAGAAATAAACCAAAAAATGTGTTCTCAGACCCAAGAATACTAAAATTGTTGAATGTAATTTCTAATTAGATTGTAACAAAAAGGGATCAAAAGAAGAGTGGATAAGGGGAGATGGTAAGCTCATAATGATTACACAATATTCTTGTGTGAGGAACCTAACTCTTGAATCGCTTTACCTTTTTTTGTTTTATAATGTAATCTATCCTTGACTGTCACTCACCCTAATGCTGAATTGGTTGATTGCATATGATGTAATGGCCAAAATGAGTCTAGAAGAGAGAAATGGAAGAGAAGGCTTAGGAATAGTAAGCTGTGTTTATAAGGGGCACCATGCAAAGAAACATTGAGAAAAGTTCATATTGGTCCCAAACCAAAAATTTTCCAAACTTTCCATGCATTTGAATCTTCCTAAAGCTTGTAGTTCCTCAGTAAAATGTCCACTCTTGTCATTCTCACTGCAAACATATCTGCGATAGGGAATTCCTTGTTTCCTGGTTCTTGAACTGCCTTGCCACGAGTCTATGTAGGGTTTTATCAGAAACCTGTCCTGGATTCAGTGAAAGCTCATAATCATTTCCGTTGCAACAAACTAGCATTTTCTAAAAACAAAAACAAAGCAAAAAAAATTTTCCTTTGGTGGTGGCAAGTTAATAAAATCAAAAGAATATTTAAGTAGAGCGTGGCAGATTTGTGTAAAATCTTGAGAGTAGCAACTAAAACCTTAGCTTTGATGAGATGGAAAATATGCAGCCAGCGAATGAAAGGGTGGGCTGCTGTGATTTGAATGTAATGGGGAAGGATGATATGTGTATAAGACAGTTTTGTGAGGAGCAGTTTACAATAGCTGAGAGAGGTTGGGGTGTGGGGTTGGTTGATTTTTTGAATGCATGTTGTCCTTCGTGATCTCATTTTTAAAATTCCTGTTGGTAACATTCAGGGTTTCCAGTATTTCTTTTCCTCAAAACCCGGGATGCTAGTGTGGAACCAAGTACCACTCCGGATTCCCTAGAATTGAACTGAGTGTGTCTGTATTGGCTGCAGAGCAAGGGTTAATTTTTACTGCTTTCTTTCATTAGCTACTTTGCCATCATCTGTTCAATTCTTTGGTTAGACATTTAAGGGTGCTTCCTCCTAAATTTAGGTGTCATTCTCATAAGTAATTTAGCTTGGTGGAAAATCATTATAATTTTAATTGGTTAACAATCTCTGGGTAATGGAATTGAAAGTTTAACCTCAGTGATTCTGATTTCCATGCATTTGCATTTGTGTCCATCTATAAAGACCAATGTTTCTGTGAGGCAAGTGTTCTCTCCTGTTCTCATTTATATTTCTTAATAAAATATTTTGCACTCTGATCAAATTCGACTGGGATTTCATAGTGTGTGAGACTGATACTTACGAGTATGTATCAATATATTCAATTTGTGTTGTTTCCTGGAAGTGAAAAGCAGCCTATTATATATACCAATTTCTTTAAATTGGATCCAATTTCTTGGATCCAATATAGGATCCAATTTCTTTAAATCCTTGTCTGTAGTTTTCTCAGACTGATTTGTTTTAAGCAGCTCCCTGAAGTATGCACACTCTTCTGCATACCAGTGTTGTTGAAAGTACACAGACCTGGCACCATTGTATTTGCCAGGCATTCTCTTATCTTATGCAAGCATTCAAACAAAAGTGTTCTATTGCTCTCTAAGTAATCCACGTGTGATCTTAACATTGTGGAAAAAAGTCAGAATGGGAACTTGTACCATATTTCTTAGCACAGAAGTAGACAGTCTCTTAGGAGGGAGATGGGGAAGACAACCACAGAAATGAAATGAATGGCTGTTCCTGTCCAATATAGCTATGTTAAATTATAAAACAAACATTCAGGGCTATTGTCAAATTTGGTTCCCCGTTGTAACTTATTTTCAATAGGTGTTTCATCGTATGCAGTTAGGTGTTTAAACTCAAGCATTATGCAGAGATCTTGGCAGTGCAGAATCCAAGACCAGATTTCCTTTTAATTGATTGATTTTTAGGCCCCAGTTCAGCAAGGTAGTTTGTTCATTTGCTGAAAATGTACTTTAAGGACATGAATAATATTGAGGTCAATGGTATTAGTTACACAGTTAAAGGTATGTACGTGCTGAACAATATTGCTGACATGGTTTCTTACAGTTCCAGTGGTAACATTTAAGCATTTACTAACGGACCTAAAAATTTTAGTAACACCAACCCCCACCCCCCCCAAAAAATGTGTGTGTGTGTGTGTGTGTATGTATGTATGAATATATGTATGTATTTTTTTTAATTGGCATCCATTAATTTTTTTAGATGTATGTCAGCTTTAAGTACACATTCTCTTGTTTTGCCAGTTTATTCAGACTTGCAATTTATCTGAGAATGTTAAAACTTTGTAAATGAAAAGGGAGAAGAGAACATCTTCATTTTCTAATAGTAATAAACCATTCAAACGTACTTTTTTATATAGTTCTCTGTTTTATCTACTTTCACCACCTCATCCCTGATAATTTTGTTTTGTTCTTCCATCTCTTTAAATGAGGCAAAATCTAATTTGGACTTTCACTTGTCTTGGCATAGCGAGTAGCTAAGGGAAGAAAAAGTATATATAAAATATATTCAATAAGGAAATATGGTAAAGCTAACATTTTATTGTTTCAGAAAATTGGTACACTCCCAAATAAATTAGTTTTCTTTGCATCTGCTAAAACTCTGTCCTTTTCCCTGTACATATATGTTGTGGACCCTGCTCATTTTAATCAAGATCAGCATTTCTTTATTTATATATTTTTATTGTACTCTAACTAAAATTATGTTCCAGACCCGTAGGGGGAAAATGTGATGAGTCCCAGACACTGAGTGGTATCACTGAATGCTTTAAAGCAATGAGAAACAAATGAGTTGGAATTATATTGTCTCTAATCTTAAGGTGTATACACAGAAACACTGAGTGACAGCTAAGAATACTGATTTATAGAGGATCAAGTAACCTAATGCTGGAATTTTATCATGGATCAGCATTATGATTTCTTTCTAAATTAGCTTTCTCCCAAGATTTTTCTGGCTAATAATATAATAAAAGAAAAGACAAAATGGCAAAAAATAAGTATATTGAGGCAAAAGTATGCATTAGTACAAGATCCCCTTTATATATAACATTTCATGTTATTTTTTAAAGCAAATAAAATTTTATCTCAATTTCCACTGCTATATTGTAAACTTGTACAAATGCCATATTTTAAATTACTGAACTCTTCATTTTAGTTCCAAATGGTAATCCAGTGCCCTGCGTCAGTATCAAATATGCCTTATCAAATAACCTTAACTTTACAATTTTTTCCCACGATCGCAGAAAATTGGTGAGTCTGTTTTTGTTAAAAAGGTCAGGTTGATAGAAATTATTCTGTGTGCTTTTAAACTAATTTTTTACACCAAGAAAGTACAGTATGTGTGTGGCACTAGCACTGATAGGGACAGGAAAGGCATATTTTGTGTCTGTACTAAACCTGTCGGCTTAGTTAATAGAAGATTTGACCCTTGTCAGGTGTTTTGAAGTTAACTGGCTGACTTGTGGATTAATCAGTTTAAGGCTGAAACCAACCAGTGACAGGAATGAGCTTTTTTTGTGCATGTGTGGTTGTGGTACAGATTTACAAATTTTTATAATGCTTTCAATCGGACCATGAAAGTCTGATGTACAGCTTATCTCTGATCTTTGGCTTTGGCCATACTCATGGGATCATGTTTGTGTGTTTGGGGGGTTGGGGATGAATTCTTTAACGCTTGACACCTGGCTCTGCCAGGTTCCTAGCCTATGGTCTTAGAAACAGCACTATTCAAAGCATTAATAAAGTTAAAACCCTTAAGCTGTATGACCAGTGGGTCATAAAAACTATTGCTGGGTATTGTTCTCAGTCTTTCTTTCACAGCTGGATTATCATTTTGACAACTAATTCTTTTTTTCACTTTTGTCTTTTTAACAGCTGTTGTGAACTTGGACAACTCTGTGGTTGACCTGGAGACCCTTCAAGCCCTCTATGAAAATGTGAGTAATAGGAGGGAAGTGTATAGTCATGGGTATACTGTAGGTTAATGTGTGGCATTTTTGATTTGCAGCAGTAATTATTCCTCAGTAGGCTGCAGAAGTGTGTGCTTGGTAATGAATGTTTAATTTTCTCAAATCTAAGTGAAAATTAGCATCAATAGTTGACTTTTTTTAATGGCCATCATTTTATTTTAGAATATATCAAGCCTTTGAGTACTGTATTTCATGACTCTTTCACTTTTTACATGAAATAATTTTCCTTTGCTTTAAAGGAAAGGATTAGTTCAGATCACCAGAATTTAATTTACTAAGCTTCACAATCCTGAGAGATCTATTGCTTGGAATCAGAGTTCAAGATCAGGGATTTAAGAATAAATCAGGGTAGGCTCTAAACTGTCACAGTCCTGGTATGACTGACTTGCTGAATCCAGAAATAGCAAAATTCACAAGAGTATTTCTGACTTTGGTTGCTGCATAGGAGAGGTGGAAAGGTTCAGTCACCCTAGAAGGTACAGACATTTGGAATTTCGTAGGCTGAAAATCAGAGAGAGAGGAGCGGCCGGGGGGAGGGGGGTGGAGGGATTTTTTCCAACTTAAAAAAAAAAAAGTGTATTTATTAGAAATAAATAGTGAAATTGCAAAGGTATGTGGCCCTCCCAGGACCAGAGCATGAAACAATTGTTAGTGTCAAAATAAACCATGTCACCAGAAACTGAAGCTCCTGTCCCATGCCCCTCATGGGGTTACACAGGTAGGACCAGCTGTCTGTTTTCCATGTTGCAGTGGGTCTCCTTGATGACTCAGCATGACACAAAACTGATCCATGTTTTGTTGTGAGGTGAAGTGTCCAAATTCAAATGTGACATGTTCCTGGACCAGGAAGTAGAAGACTTGGAGGGTGTCATTGGAGTCTGCCCCTGCAAGCCAGTTTCTGTGGCTTTTCAGTCACCATCTTGGCCTTGCCTAGCAAGAAATTGGCCAGGCAGATTATGCTCCCTATGCCTGCTTGGTACAGGATAGACATGTGCACTACACAGTCTCAGAGATCTAAGTCCAGAGTGCCAAAGAAGGTACTGAGGGCAGCAAAGAGGGACAGTTGAGGAAGGTGTGGAAGAGTCTTCTCCACCTCCTCCTTACAGAAAAGTCAGGCCACCAAAGTCATCAGGTCTAAGTGCTAGACAAAAGTGCCTGTGGCCAAGGCCCTATGCAGCAGCAGCTGCCACTGCAGGTTGCCAGTTCTTTTGGTAATATATAGCTTGTACTGACTGCACTAGGCCAAGAAGACTTGCACCAGTGTTGCTGCCACTAGGTGTTGCCTTCAAGTCATAGAGAAAGAGATGGAAATCAAGCAAGCCTTGTGTTCCCCTCAACATATTCTGGATGCTGGAAAAGTATTAAATAAAAAAACTGTCTTAGTATTAATTGCAAATGTGTGCCACTGCATTAGTAGACCTAGTTAGGTCCCGGGTAGTTATTAGACCTAGTTAGGTCACCCTAAATCTAACAGTTGTACCTTTGGAAACAGGGTTTATTAACCCAAGTGCAAGACTGAGTAATACAATTGTGCACTGCTTCTTATTGTAGAACTACTAGATACAAAGGTTGCCTGTCACTGCTGTGTGTCAGGTAGACTCCCGTATACGACATAGCACGTGCTTTATTAGCTCAGGGCCTATGTGGCACTACATTGTGCTATGTAGGTGTACCCTTAGTGCTTCACAATGTTTATTTTTTATAACACTGCCATAAGGTTGTGAAATTTTCATTTTACAAAGGTGAATGAGGCACAGAGGAGCTCAATGTTAGTCCAAGGTCACACAGGAATGCTAGCAGATACATTTGGATGGAGGTCTCCTGGCTTTCAAGTTTAGTCAAACCATTGGATCCTCCTTTCTTTAATTCTTCTTGTTTCTGAATCTCTCTTTGCTCGCTTCTTGGCCCACATCTGTAGGGCAGGGTTGAGTTCTGTTGTATCTTTGCTGGCCTAGCTACAGGCAGGGGCTTCCCTAAAGTCAAAATGAAGGACCTTGATGTTGCTTGGCCACATCCGCTACCTCCATAAACAATTTCAGCTACTTCTGTTTTCTGCTTTCAAAGGTGATATGTTTTTGTGTAGATATAATGGTTTTATATTGTGTTAGGTTGTCAAGGTTTTCTTCACAAGGAAATGGCTAGGAATGGAAACTAAGAGTTGTCTCCAGACTGGCTGTCAGTCAACCCTAACATGCTTTGCCTTTATCTGTGAAATGCATGGTTTCCTCTGAACCTCTCAGTTAGTAGTTTCATAGTTTGTAGGGTCAGAAGGGACCTGTGCAGATCATCAAGTCCGATCCCCTGCCATGGCAGGAAAGAGTACTCGGGTCAAACGAGAGATAACAGAACTACGTTATGACAGTATTACTTTGATATTTTCTATATTTTATTACAGTGAATACCTAGAAATTTGTGTCAACAGTGAGTAAATATGTTACACTTATCTCCAGTTAAACAGGCACACTGATCTATTTGAGCAATAAAATTAATGTTAAGCTGTGTTAGCTGTTTAACTTTATCATTATGTTTGCTGATATGGAAAAGGAAGCAGGGAATAGACATATTTTTGAGTGGTAGTATGATCAAATTGATGTCAGTAGACCAAGACTCAGAAGAATTGGATTTTAATCATGGCTCCATCACTGACCTGTTCTGTGATCTGAAGCACCCTGCTTCATCTCTCTGTGTCTCTCTTTTCCCTCTCATCCTTTCTCTGTCCTGCCTATTTAGATTGTAAGCTCATTAATGGGTACAATGTCCCCTACTATGTATGTCTTTAATATTCCTAATAAATGGACCCTTAATTTGTAGGTAGCCTTATAATAAGTCATAATAGTTTTAGGTAAAAGGGAGAATGATTGGTTGATAAGTTTGACTCCTCCCTAATTTCCCAGCCACACTGTATTTTAGGCATAGTTAACTTATGTGCAACTCTCCCTTACTTTCCACACATTAAATTAATACTCAGTTCAGATTTTTCTTGCCAAATACTTAAATATCATTGCGTTAGTCCTCAGACATTCTATTTGATCTCTGTGAAACATATGGGAGCATTTGTTTTACAATCTTTCTTCAGAATGTAATCATTTTTCCTGATTGCATATGTTTGGCATGGTGCTTTCCCTCCTAGAAGTGAATGAAGTTTGGGCAGCTTCCAAATCTAAACACACCCTAATTTCAAAAGCCACAATCCTGAGGGCTCAATTCCTGTTTACTAAGGAATTAAAGCCTTGTTAAACCACATAGTTACTAAATACATCTTAGTGATTTTTTTTTAAAATGAAAAAAACCTGCATAGTTTATTTAGGATTATTAACCAGTGTTGCAGTTAAATAGTGAAATCTTTATTAGTAGAGCACATCATAATATCTACACTTTAAGTATTGTATATTTTCTATTACTTACCCTTTTCTGTGAAGTATTTTGAAGGACCCTAATTTAAAAACTTAGTATATAAGAGTTTTGATATATAAAATGGGTACTACTATTAGTAGTAGAAAATAGAGGTGGGGTCTATTTTTGTATTCAACAGATGGGGTCTGTCAAAATGGCACCAGGCTTCATTGTATTTTCCATGCTGATCTTAGTTTACCTAGTTTTAAACCAGTTTTATTTGCCAAGGTCTATTCCTTAAAATCACAATTCAAAATTTAAAACTATATGCATTGGTTGTAGGTCAAAACAGCCAATACAGGCAACCCCCGCTTAACGCTCTAAATTGGTTCTGGAAAAACCGAGTGTTAAGTGGAACCATGCTAAGCGAAACCCATTTCCCCATAGGAGATAATGTAAACAGAAATAATTCATTTCCGCCACTTCTTGTTGCAGCTTCTCATCACCGCCGCCTCTTCCCACTGCTCTGCATGTCTGTCAGCCTCACATACCAGCTCTCACACGACAGCTCCGTGCTTCTGCTGCTCCTCCCTGGGCTCCTGCCAGCCCCATGTGCCAGGCCCATGCTTCTGCCGTTCCATCCTGGGCCCTGCCAGCCCCACATGGCAGCCCTGCACTTCTGCCACTCCACCCTGTGTCCCCACCAGCCCTGGCCCCGGGGAACAGTGGAGGTCCTGCACTCATTCCTTCCCCCCCCCCCCCCAATCACTGCTTCTCGCTGCTGCCACTTCTCCCCACCCCCTGTCCACCAGCTGCTCTGGCACTGTGTGCCAGCCTGGGCCCCTGCTCCTGCTGCCCTGCCCTGGGCCCCTGCCAGCCCTGGCTCTGTGCTCATTCCCACTAGCCCACTCGCTGCCACTCGCCACTTCTTGCTGCTGCTGCTTCGCTGAGTGCTATAGTGAAACTGGCTCAGTGCTAGGTGAAATTGAGTACTAATTTTAAATGAGCACTATAGCAAAATAGCGCTAAGCGAAACCGCATTAAGCAGGGATTCCCTGTGGTTCTCCAAGAAACTGCTTTATTTTACTGGTGCCCCTCAATTTAGTTGCATACATCATATATTGCAAGAAGAGTCTATGTTCTGTTAGTTTTACCTGTAAGAATATTTTACTTCTTTACAGAATTTCAGAAATCTTTCCTTAGTACATTATTGATTCTATGGACTTTAATTTGGCATAAGATTGCTATGGTATCCTGCTATGATGATATGGCATCCTCAAAAGATTTTTTCCTTGCTGCTTTCATGAAATGAATGAGGATATATGCATATTATTTATTTTTTTTCTATAGATAAGGGTGCAGTCTTCTTCGAATACAAAGCCATGTTTTATCACCCTCAAACTTTGTTTTGAAAAATACTAGACTTCCCATATAGACAAGGGGTATATATATGCAAATATTACACTTTAGAGTCACCTAACACCTAGTTAGGTGGATCCAAGTGCTAGCCTACAGATTCATGGAGAGGCTAGACTGGAGGAAAAGAATTGGCTGCCCGATCTTAGCTCCTTAAGTGAACTAAGTTAAATCAGGAAGGGGTTTGACTGATCTAACAAACATCTGTACATGCCTGGAGCACTGTCACTTGCCCCAGCCTGCACTTTTCCTACCCCAGTCCATACCAGGCTATTCTTTAGCCCCCCAACTTTAGACCCCCCTCCCCAATTCCCACTGATTAAAACAGTCTGACCTTTGTTGGCCTAGTTGAAGCCAACAAAAGTCATATTGTGTGTGACATGTATCAGGCATCCTCCTGGAGATGTTTGTTTTGTGTTTGAAGCATTAGGATTTCTATAGATGTGCAAGATGGTTTGGTAAAGAAGAAGGTAAAGCTACCGCTGCTGTGTTGTTGTCCATAATGTTCATCCAGGGCACCGACAGGCATGGGGGGGAATAAAACATACTTTACCAAAAGCAGCAATGCAATACTTTGACCCGGCTCTGCTGCATCTATATAGATTGGGTACTTCGGCTGGACTTTTTGCTGCATTTAGCTGAAGCTGATTCAATCGGCTATTAGATAAAAGCATGAAAAAAGCCCCACTCAAGTGCCCGAGCAATACCGACATTGGGAAAGCCGGGTGCAGCTAACTTCCTGCCTCTTCCGGGTATCTGCTGGGCTGGGTGCAGTGCATGCTGAGTTTAAAGTGCCAGTTTTTTTCCACATCTGCAAGCAGCCTTAGAGACCAGTCTTATTGACTCCTGGATTTTCTAATGATGTTTTCTTTCAAACAGCTCTTGTTTTTTATTAGGTACCCCTTTCTGGCCATTTAACTTAAAACATTTTAAATAACTGTAAATTTTAACTCTGGTTCTTACAAAAATCCTTAAGATTACATGAAAATAAGACACATTTTGTCAATGAAGATAGTACAGGGAAGATAATCATAGCAACAAAGAAAGAATATCATTTTAAAGCTTCAAACAACCTTTCTAAATGAGAGACTGAAAGTTTTGATGAAACTATACCTCCTTCTGATGTAGCCACCAGAATATTGCATTGAAGAACATGCATAGGTCCATTTTCTAGACTGCGTTAAATGAGGAACAAGTTGTTTAAAGGACTTGCTCCAAAGTAGGAAGCATGTGTCCATAGTTAGAACAGAATGTTAAATTCTAAGGTTGCTCCTGTTACAAATTGGTATAAACCTCTTAAGTGAACTGTAAAATGGGGGCAATTATAGCTTTTGCATACCCTTGTGAAATGCTGTGTAATCTAGAGAAGAAAAAGCCAGAAGTAGGTGCAAAATGCATATTTTTCAGAAGAGCTAACTGAGGCACAGAAATAGTAACTGATTTGGTTGTTAGTCACTGTTATTAATGGGCCTAGTAGTGTACAGCTAGGGGTTGGTGAGTGGGGCAACCTGTAGGTGCAGGCATACCTAAGCAGCTGTATCTGAAGGCAGGCAGACAACTCAGAAGCAGCAGCAGCCAAGCTCTTTGAGCCCTTGGGACATGTGAGTCTGACTGCCCCTCCACTCCCTGCGCTCTGTTCTCCACCAATTTTGTCCAGAGCACAAAGTGTGCTAGTTATGACTCTGCATTGGCTATGGAATTAAGGAACATGGGTAAATTCTTAGAAATAATATATAGAATTTATGTTTTTATTAAACCAGAATTAGCAGCTAAATGTATTTATCTCTTCAAAGGTGCTTTATCCCTGAAACATGTATTAGGGAAACACTTTCTAAAGTACTCTTTTGGTTAATAATGTGAATTAGCATGCAAAGCTTAATTATTTTCTGTACCTGAGCTAGTATGTTACAGCAGATATATCCTGAGTCAACCCATCATTGAAAGTGAGCAGAATTTGTGTTCCAGTCACCTTTGAAAATAGGACTTAAATTGTCAGGTGCTTTTGAAAATTTTATACAGGTACTTTTGAGAATTTTGTCCTACTTTAAAAATGAAGATAAATTAAAAGAAAAAAAAGGAATAGGAGTAAAGGAGTATAGTCAGCATTAAGTTTGGAAAGATATATGAATTTCTTCTTACTTTTATACATGTTTATGTTTGTTCAGTGGGAAGTAAAGGGTTTATAGAATGAGATTTTAAAAAATGCCCACTGTTAGCAGAAATCTGGTCCCATTTAAGTGAAAAGAAGTTAGACTACTCAATGGAGCAGAGATAGGCCCAATGCTAAGTACTTTCTGAAAATACAGTTGCTAGTGTCTTGCTTCTCCATTGGAATATATGTCCTGGAACTTGGAAGGAGTTCTGTAACACATTGTTTTTGGCTACACTATATAACAATTAGAGTGCATCAAAATAAAAATAAAAGTACTATGGCACTGGCTTTCAAAGAGGTGTCAAATGCAATCAGAGCCTAATGAATTTTATGAGAACCATCTGCTGGTTGTCTTCTATTTGATTAAAACCTTGGAGGGAAATAGAAAAACCCTCATATTATCTATCTTCAAATTAACAGATAAATGAACACTAATGAGAGAAAAGTAAGCTAATAGAAAACAATTCTGAGAAACACACTTATTAGTACAGCTGGTATACAGAGAATTCAAGGACAGTGAGATATCAAATAAAGCAATAACATTTGGGAAAGGGGAATTTTGCCATTTCTCCTTGCTTGCTGTTATTAGAGAGATGTTATGTCCATTTTTTTTTTAATGCAAACTCTGGATCTCTCTAATGAGCAGAACCTATTTTTTGCAGCCAAATGATCCTGATTTGGGGATTTGAAATTCAGGAACAGTTTTGATATATTGAAGAAATATGGAGGAGAGTTAATAGGTTTCTCTCAATTCTATCTCTAAATCATACTTTTTTCATTTTTACCTTTTCTGGTGATTGGTTTGTATGTGTATTTAAAAAATGTTTAAATAAGAAGCAGAGCCCTATCCTCTTTGGAGATATCAGCAACTAATGCAAAATATGTAACAGATGTCAAACCTCAAATGTATCTAACATATATACTAATATGTTGTCTTAAGTGTATACTAAATATTATATGGCCAGTTATTGCTGTAATATTCTATTTTTGCTCGTTTCAATGCATCATACAAAAAGTAGAAGGTAACTTTAATATTTTCTGCCAACATTGTTTCAAGTGAAGACAACCAAAGTTTGGTTCTCTTTACTTTTTTTTAAAGATGTATAACTGATTCAAGGCCCATCTTGGTGGGTTAGCTTAGGAGAAAAAATATCTGAAGGTTGAATAGTATGTTTTATTCAGGGATCTGAAGAGCTAGGTAGGCTGATTTAAGTTATCAAATCTAATCATGATTTCTAGCAGGGTACTTCATTCAAATATTCACTTCATTTTTTTGTTTCTATATTTTCAGTTATTTTCCTAAAGAAAAGTTAATTCTTAAAGAAAGTGTCATTCTTTTTGCTAGTTAGGAGTATTGCAATGTGCATATTTGCAATCATATAGCTTCCAAATTAAGTTTGGTTCAACATTTTTGCTAACCATGATGATGCATTTTATCTACACTCATTTCATCAGTTGTATAACCCAACTTTCATTTAATGAGATTAATTTAATACAAATATAAACATGGATAAAGAGAAAATGCAATGCATATTAGTACATTTTTTTGTTACCCTTGTTTTGTGCTAAGCTGCATTTCAATTGAAATAAAAATTTAAATTAAAATGTACAAAGTCAATATTTTAATTGCGTATTAAGGAAAAGTACTGTAAACGTGCTGGATTGTTAAGGGGGTAAAATAATTTATCATTTTAAAATTAATCTATTAAAAGGAGGCAGTATCAGAGGCATAACTGAGCAGGGCAGCTGCACAAATGGGGTAGTGACGACTTCCAGCTGCTGCTATATAACTAGTATGATTGTGTGGCTGCAGTGGGATTGGTTTTGGTTTTTTTTCCCTTTTTTCCCATCCCCCTTGCCCAAGTCATTGCCAAGGTGGCTATTCTAAGTGCTGCACCCTATTTAGACTATTCAGAAGTATTAAATACATTTAGTGAATTGACATATCACTTGTAGACACCATGGGCCCTCGCTTTTTCAAAAGTAATAACATATCTAAATTTGTAAGTATATTTGAAGAATCCACCAGGTATCTTTCTGCATAACTAAATACTTTTGAAAAATTGGTCCAAAGTTCTTCCAAGGTTAGAACTGACAGATCTCATCTTCTCCACTAGGGTTTTATTCATAATTGCAAGTGGGGTTGTGGGGAGATTTTCCATATATATAAATTTCGATTTTCTCTTTCTAATATGAACATTATATCCCGGGGGAGGGGGGGTGGGATGTAAGCCACACTGTACCTGCTAGCCAGAAGAAAAAACAAAATAATTTAAGGTAAAACGTTTCTACATGGCAAATTTACAAAATGTGCTTTTAGAACCCTAGAAATGCCAGCATTTGCTCAATTGTAAAGACTGAAACTAATATAAGCAATTATTAATGCAGTACATGACACCAACAAAAGCTTTAATTCACCTAAAGATTTAAAGATTTTTCCCTTCGTTCTTTATGTAATTCAAAGGCAGCACTCCCTAGGTTCATTAACATTTGATGAAGGCCCATTTATACAACATATTTTATGTAATTACATTATTTAACAGCTAAAAGCATGTTTTGACTCATCATAATTTCACATTTAATGTCCAACCAATTTATTTTTAAATGTACATAATTTAACTAAAATATGTGATTTGACTTTTTAAAGATTAGTTATTGGTTATATATTTGCAGGGTAGTCATGTGGTTCCAATTAAATGATATTGCTAAAAGTAATGCCACTCTTTTAATACATGGTCACAACCTTAATATTTTATCAGATGCACATTTTGTGTTCATTGAACAATATGGTTTCCATTATTTCAAATGTCTGGCACTCTCTGCCTCTGTTTTACTGACTATAGCAGAAAGCACAGAAGATAATTATAGAAGACAGTCCCCACTGTAAAATCTAATGAATGATTTCAGTAGAAATGGGTCTCAACCCAGTCTGGTTTCTCCCCTATCTTTGGGAAGTGTAGGCCTACTGCTAAGCTTTATGAATCAGGCCTACTTCTACTCATTATAGTCATTCCCACTAAGTTGTATAAACAATCTGAGAGGAGAACTGTGGTCAATTGTTACCTTGAAAAAGGGAGATTGCTAGATTGCTAGCCTTCTCAACACCTTAAGAAGGTGTTTGCAAGCAAATTTCTCTGCATCAGTTTCATAATGCATTCCCATTCCAAAGGTGTCAAGCTGTTAAAGGATCAACACATCTCCCTATTTTTTTTCTTTCTCTCATCGGTTCCTTTTTCTTGTTTCTTTTGAGATGATGAGTCTTTTGGCTATAAGTTGATCGACTGGAAAATCTGCATTTCAAATACTGCATTATGGCAAAGCTCTATGCCATGTAGTAGTCACAAGTTAATCAAATACTGCCCTCATCTATGTACAACTGTATTGGACTTTCTTTTTCTGGAAAATAGTTATTTCCATTTTGCTTTGCTTTTACTTCACACCTCTTACATATATTTCTCCCGGAGTTCAGATGGGGAAGCATTGTCTTTCCATATACATATTAGTGTACAGGATTTAAATTGGGAAACACCATGATGCTAAAATTTCTGTTGTGTCAATAGGAAGATGATTTTCATCATAATCCTAGCAAGCAAGGCTTGTAGCACTAAAACTAGTTTTCCTTTAAGGAGTGGAAAAATGATGCAGTTAGTTTCTTTATTTGCTTGTTTTTAATGCAACTGGTATAACTGGCAGCATCTGCAAAAGATGTTTTGCTATAAAATGAAGGGAAATTTCAGATAAGATTATAAAATGTCCATAGCTCAGAGAAGGAATCATTTCATAAGAACTAATTTCTCTGGGGGGCAGAAAACCGAGGGCAATACAAGAAGGAAAATTTGGGACTTATAGCATATACATACACAAAAGACTCTAGCAACATCATCTGTGGTAATAATGAGAGGTACATGAAGACAAAGACTGTATAGGTATGAAAAATGGTGATAAAGTATTAAATAATATTAAAACAAAAAAGAGATTTTTTTTTTCAATTTCTCAGTTTGTCTAATAAAATGTATCATTTTGGAACCAAGAGTTCTAGATTTTTGCATTTCTTTTTGTCTCAGACCAAAACAGCAACCACATACACCCCTATTAAATTCTCTGCTTTTGTTTAGTAAAGACTTATTTCTAGCCTTCATACTTATGAAATAAAGTTGAAAAAATTGACCTAAGTATAACTGATGCAGCATTATATCTGTAGACAGCATGAAATGGGAAGAGGTATGAACTATCCCATTTATCTCTATGGGGTTTTGGCTGTAAAACCTACTCATTTCATAGATTTCATAGACATTAGGGCTGGAAGAGACCTCATAATATCATTGGCTCCAGCCCACTGCCCAAGGGCTGGAAGTCAGCTAGGGTCAAAGAATCCCAGCAAGATGAATGTCCAAATGTTTCTTGAAAGTGTCCAGAGTAGGTGCTTGCACCACATCTTGGGGGAGTCTGTTCCAGGCCTTGGGGGCTTGGACAGTAAAGAAGTTTTTCCTTATGTCCAGCCTGAAATGGTCTTGAAGAGGTTTGTGACCATTGGACCTTGTCATCCCCTGCTCTGCTGAACAGGTGTTCCCCTAGATCCTGATGCACACCCGTGATGTACTTACAGGCTGCCACCAGGTCACCCCTGAGCCAGCGCTCTTCCAGTCTGAAGAGTCCCATGGCTCTCAGCCTCTCTTCATAAGGCCTGTTCTCCTGCCCTCTGATCATGCATGTGGCTCTCCTCTGGACTCTTTCAAGCTTCTCCACATCCTTCCTAAATTGTGGAGCCCAGAATTGAATGCAGTACTCTAGCTGTGGCCTCACCAGGGTCCTTTTTTTGTCAAGAAAGGATGTGTGGTAAAAAGATAAAACTGCAGTGACCCCCGTACATCCAACTAAGTAACTCAAGCAGCTGGGGTACCTTAAATGGGTTGTTTACTGCAGTGGAGGACAGTGGGAACTCTGCTGTCCCTCCTTAGAGAGAAAAGGGGCCCCTGTATTGAAGCCCTTCTTTACTTAATCACTATCAGGCCTTTGGCATCTCCACTTCAAGGAAAGGAAATAAGAGTTGTGGTGCAGAGGAAATAGCCTGGGAGAGGAGAACCTCATGTGTGTCATGATGTATTCAGAGCCCAAGATGTTGTCTGAATATTGTCTATAAATAACTCTCAGATTGGAAGCTTTCCTCCCTTTCATCCTGTCTCCACCAATTCTCAACCCATATTCTGATGACCTTTAAGACTGTTTTTTTTATTTTATTTTATTTATCATCTTTATTTTATTTATCATCCTTATTTCCTGATTGCAGTATTTTGGGAGCCCTACAAGGTTTCTCTTTGACATAGTCCAAGCCCATCCTAATCTACAAATTCTTGAGAGTTCTTACCCCCATGTCAGTCACAGTGGACACATCAACACATGAAATTAATTTGATGCAATACACTCCTGACCAGGTCACACCGTAGTTTATTGCTCCTGTGCACAGCATTTGCACATGCACCCAGAACTGCAGTTTGTTGAGCTGGGGCAAAGCATTCTCAGCTGGCAGAAGGTCCCAGGAGTCAGCCTGCCAGCCCAAGGCTTCTCTGACCCAGCTCAGTGTGTTGTGGAGGGGCTGGCTGAGGCCTGAGTGCTACAGTGTAGGACTACCGAGCAGGCAGCCTGCAGTGCAGTGCCTTCATGCCCCAGCCAGCCCCTGTCATTTGTGTATTTATGTTGGGTAGTACTAACGTATGGCAGATTTAATTAGTTTACTCCAGCCGAATAGCACTACACATATAGTGGAACTAATTAATGAGCTCCACAGTAAATGTCTCTTGTAGGTGTGCCCCATGTTCTCTTAATGGCACCCTATAACAGAATGACTCCTAAAAATACTTCAGCTGAGACCCAAATATTGTTGTTTCTAAGACAGGCAAGTAATGCATTGGGTGGTAACATAGCAGTGTGCATGTAAGATGATTCCCATTACAACAGATCATTCCTGTCTACATCACTGAGATAAAGGCTGTCAAATCAGCATTGACAAACCCTCTTTCCTGAAAGTGCATGTTCCAGAATGTACAGATTATTACTGCTGTTGTAGCAATCTGCATTTGGTATTCATTACCGGGAACCAAACATCTTTCTGATCCTTTGCTTAGGCAGGGAATATTTTTCAAATTCAATAGTCAAGCCAAAGGATTCTGTCCCTGAGAATGCCCTTGGGACCTTTAAAAAGGTTAGTGGGCATCTGAGACAGGTGACACTCAACTCCTTTGCAGACCACTTTTACTCATTAGAGTAATTCTGTAGCAGGTTGGGAAGGGCGGGGGGGGAGGTTGCTTTTTTTTTTTCTGCTTCCCCTCCAAGTGACTTGCGGTCCAGGGTTACTTTTCAGTCTCTACTGATATCTTTTTTCTTTTTCTTTTTTTTGTTTTTCCGGTTAGTGAAAAATGGTCATGCAAAGATAGATTTGGCAGCCCAAAATTATTTCTCACACTAAGCCACCCAAGTCTTGCTTGTCTTTCATTATATCCCTGTGTGATTCACAGATTCATAGATGCTAGGGTTGCTTCCAATAGATCATCGAGTCTGACCCCTTGCATATGCAGGGAAGAGTGCTGGGTTCAGATGACCCCAGCTAGATGCCTATCTAACCTCCTCTTGAAGACCCCCAGGGTAGGGGAGAGCACCACCTCCCTTGGGAGCCCATTCCAGACCTTGGCCACTCGAACTGTAAAGAAGTTCTTCCTAATGTCCAGTCTAAATCTGCTCTCTGCTAGCTTGTGGCCATTATTTCTTGTAACCCCTTTGTGGGAGGACCATATGTCAAAATGTTGACTTCCCTATCCTCTTCCACTTTTCTAGTGGTGTGTGCAAAGTATGGGACTGTTTTCATGCTGGAATAAAGGTAGACAATACATCTTTTATCCTTCTAGCTTATAGTTTTGTCAGGAATCATGAACATGCTTTAAAACCACTCTGAAAGAAATGCAAAAAAATAAAATAAAAAGGAAGAGGGTGTGAGATCTACCACAATACTACTGCAAGGCACATGGGAAAATGAACTGTAGGTCAGCAATGAACACAGGAAGATTTGTCACTTCTGATGTAGCGCTGTCTTCACAGCATTAGAATATTAAAGAAAGTCCATGTGTCCTAATGCAAGGACATACAAGAAACTAACAAGAAAGGAAAGGAAAGGAAATGTAATTGAGATTGCATTGGCTTACTTGTTTGAAGTGGGGAACCATGTTATCTGGGGATGGGGTGGGGGGCATATTTTGTTTGTTTTTCATGTATTATTTTATGATGCATCTTCTACTAAGTCAACCAAATACTGAATAAAGTACTGTGACTTAGAAATACATTTAAGTACTGTATTTTAACTAAGATCAGATTGTATCTGAAGACAACCCAGCTCATTTTGGGAAAAAAAAGAAGTAGTACTTAAAAAAGAAACGCTTTGATCCTGAAGACTGTGTAGATTGCCAAAAAAATTGGGATGAGGAGGGAAAATATTATCTCGATGCATGGTTGAATGAATAAATCTTTTGCAGATTACTAATAGTCAATACTATTATCTGGAAGATTCAGATATGTTCTGTTTTGTATCAAAAATATTTACTGAAAATCAGTCTTACAGAAATTAAGTAGTTTTACTGTAAACAGATGCTAGAATTAGTATAAATATAATTTTTACAGAAGTATCAGTATCTGTGAAGCTTAATTGAGCAACTTTTGAATAAATACGTTGTTTGTTTTTCCAGAGAGCACAATCAGATGAATTGGAAAAAATAGAAAAGCATAGCAAGTCATCCAAGGACAAGGAACAGACCAAGTCTTTGGACAAACCTGAACAGTAAGGACCACTAAAAAAAAATAAATTCATGATTCTTGGGAATGTGAATACTACTTTGATTAGGGAAGCCTCCTGTACTTTAGTAACCTAGATGGAATTATTATAAAGAAGAAAATAGGAATTAAATGCATACTGTAAATGAACAACATTATTTTCTTTAATTATTCTTCCAGGTTTCTTTATGAACTTTCATTAATCCCAAACTTTTCAGAACGAGTCTTTTGTATCCTATTCCAATCAACATTTTCTGAAAGCATTTGCTGTATCCATCGCAAACTTGAATTGCTACAGAAACTGTGTGAGGTAGGTTCTGGTCCGTATAAAGGTACAGCTAGATTTTCTGATATTTAATCTTACTTGTTCAGCTGTACTCGTATTTCAAAAGTTTTCTTTTATTTACTTTAAGCACTCATTAAATCTGAAGGATAGCAGTCCTGCAGAATGGAACATTTTATGATTGTGCTTCAAGATCAAAGCAAATTTTAAGATTGGCTTTCAGTTCTGAACTATAACATCGCGAGTTTGCAGCCAATACACATCAGTCTTCAGGGAATATTGCACCTTCTGCTTTTGGCAAAGCAAAATCTTCTCTCTCCATTGTTACAGCCTCTCTTATTCAACATTCCAAATGAATGCCATTTTAGCTCACTTCATATTTATGCTTTGTTTCTTGGAAGTGTCCCTTCAACAAATCTAAAGTAACCATCTAACTTAAATGATCTGGAGACAGCAATGTGTTCTTCCTAACAATAGATATAGGTTTATATACACAGATTAGTATTATGTAAAACGCATGCACACTTCCCTTTTTTTTTTTTATTAGGGATGAAATGCAGGCATTTTTGATACATTTTGCAAGATATTACTCTGAAATGCCATGGTAAAAAATTGTTGTGGATAGTATCAAATGCATAGCTGCTTTGAAGCAATATAGAATTACTTTTTGCACAGTTTGAGAGAAATATTTAAAACCTTCGGGGGCACAATTTTTGTGTAATGGGCTACTTTAAAAGAAAAGCAATTTTTATTTATTTTTAGAAATGCGTAATCCCTAAAGCAAGGCCCTGGTTGTTCCATGTGGTCAGACTTCTGGCCTGAGTAACAGTAGAGCAAATGTACTAGAGAGCTTGGAAGTGCTGTACCCTGCCTCTGAAGTTTATTACAATGCCACCTCTTTTTCCTTTCTGTAAAGTTGTTAGTAATATAAAACTTACAAATATCTGTTATTTACAATTTTAGGTGCAAAGAATTGAATTTGCTGTATGTTTAAGTAATCTGATAAGTTTTTCAACATTATAGCCACAATATTTTTGTAAAGTGCAATATACAATTAATATCTAAACCACTTAATCTGCTAAAGATTGACATCAACACATTGTTTTTAAGAATTATGTATTACTAAGCTTTTCAACAGAGAGTGTCTGTGTGTGTGTGTGTGTGTGTGTGTGTGTGTGTCCTATTTTACAGACGTTGAAAAATGGGTCAGGAGTTATGCAGGTTCTGGGTTTGGTTCTTGCCTTTGGAAACTACATGAATGGTGGAAACAGGACGCGAGGGCAAGCAGATGGGTTTGGACTGGACATTCTTCCAAAGCTGAAAGATGTCAAGAGCAGTGTGAGTTTATTTCAGATTTTTAGAATGATACAATTAGAATGTTGTGTTAAGTGCTGCTTTATCTCTCTTTTCTAAATAAATGGTTTGAGACTGAGTATGTAGTTAAATCTAGTATCCAATGGGAGTACAATCAACATGCTTGTGGAGGGAATTTATTTGTAGAAATGTTTGGAAGTCTATTAGTTTTCTCATTACTAAAACGATGAACTTAGAAATAAGTCAACTTCTGATTTTATTAATGTATGTCTGAATCTCTGCAGCAGTTATTCTCAATGTTTTTAGACTCGAGGCATCCCTGAACAGACTCAAGTTACCCTTAATTAGACTCAAGGTCCACTTCAGAAAATATCAGTTCTTAGTTTTTACTTGGTTTCTAACTACAGGATAATGGAGCAGTTTTTCTTTTGAAAAGAATTCAAAGACCACCACAGGTCGGAATGTTTTTAACACTTTGGATTCCTTGGCGTTTATCTGGTGAATCATGTTTGAGCGTGTAACAGTGCTAAGGTTGCCTGGCACCCTGTGGCATCTTTGAAAGAATGTCAAGGAACTCCAGGGTACCATGGCACCCTGGTTAAGAATCATTGCTCTACAGATTGCATATTTATTGTTTTTTGCTTTCACTGTTGAGTCTCTTCTTCAATACACCTATCTTTCACTCTTAATGGTAAGTATGAGAAGTGTGGCAGAAAGCAGGATAGAGATGCACCATCTAGACTGAATCAGAGATGCAAAAGTTTTCATGAGCAAGAGCTCACTTCATTCCATTGTTATCTGGTTAGAAAAAAGATATCTGAGCATACTTGATCAAGTTTCTTGTGTAGATTGGTTGCAGTTAGCCATGTTTCAGAAGTGGGAACCATTATAAATATGTAATAAAATTAGAGACACACGTGCTAGCAAATACTGATTTTTAGAATACTTGGAAAAATGGGAAATAAATGTAGAAAAATGCCTGAGCTGTGCAATAGACATACAGAACTATCTATCTATTAGACTTCTATTAGATCTAGAAAATGACTGGCTTGTGCTGAAAAATTTGATAAAACAGGGTTCATCATATGAATCTGCATTATATGAATGACATGGAAGACATTGGAGTAATTTTATGCAAGAAGGATAATGATGGAAAGTTTTCTATTAGTTAAAGTTGCTGAGCCTTTCTGTTTGAAGCTACACAGGAAGTTTGGGTGAAGGGGGTGACAGGTGAATTCCTGACTAAGCATAAATTAAGGTCACTGCTATTGTGATCAGGTGATTAGATAAGAATCTCTCAAAACATTTTTATTTAAGCAAAATAAAGAATGAGAAAAAACTAAGGGCTAGATCTAATAAAGGACTTAAGCTATACAGGTTCTGTATTGGAATACCCATTTCAGTGCTGTGCCACAACATGCTGTTTCTCAGATCCAAGGTAGTGGAGCTTTATTTGTTCAGCACTGTGGTCAAGTTAATTTACTCTGCATCACAACTGCACCTTAGCCCACATCCCTGTGTTTAGATGTCTATGATACTTTTACTTTTGAAAACAGTGTGCATGGAGAAGTGGATGGTTGTATGTTTCAGCATGCTCAACCTTCAGGATCAGATACTGCACTGGAGTCCCAAAAGCCAAAATGTGATATTTAGAGGTTTTTGCCATTTGGAGAGCATTAAGATATATGTAGATGGACCTAACTTGGGTTAGGTCAATCTAAATGCTGATTTCTGCAGAACTTGTGAGAAGTTTAAATTGGGCAAAAAATGGCAGTCCTGATATAAATCAGTTCACCTGGGGAGGTGAACTAACTTAAATCATGAATGGGTTAGCCCAGTCTAGTCAATGTCTGCACATGTTCAACTCAGTCAATTGCCCCAGCCCTGGTGATGCATTCTTCCTATGTTCCTCCGCACCCTGACCAGACGGATTATTTTTAGCCCCCCAACCCTCCCATCCACAAGCTGACAAGCTCCCAGAAGCCCATCAGCTCCCCCACTCCTGCTGCCCTGCCCCCTTTGGACTTGTTAGCACCCCCAGTGATCTTGTACACATGTCTTCTACCCTGTCCTTACACCAGTTTCCCAGCATGGCTCCCAGCATGAGTGGACATCTGTACATCCCACTCCAGAGCTATAGTCTCACAGTTTAAGGCAAGCTGTGTGATCATAGACTGGGTACAGTGAATGTCTACACATACCCTTAGATGCTCAGACAGCTGATTCAAAAAAATGAACACACTGAAAACGTGTTTTTAGGACTAGCCAGTAGAAAAGGCATACATCTGCACTCCTGTTTGCTCTTCAGATCCAGAGCCTAGAGTCCTCTCCTGATGAGTAGGTGCCTAAAACTTGAAAAAAAAAACTGAATAGGGCTTACTCTTATTAAAAAGAGGCCATATTGGAGCATTTGCAAGGGAAACAATATTTTATGCTGCACTGTATCAAAATGTTGCACTGTCTCAGTTCTGTTAAACCAGATTATTGATTTCTTATGCAATGGATAAAGTGGGAGTTCACTTCTTACCCTTAGATAATACTACCAAAGCTACTACGTGCAGTTTGTGTTTTGAAAAAGCATGAAGATGTTAAGCTTGCATAGCAGTAGTTATGATAAGAGAGCATTTACTGAGCAAAATTAGTATCTGGCAAGATGATGAATAAATATATGTATGTGTACTGTCTCACAAAATACCAAGGAGCAATTTTTGGCAGTGTGGTTGTCGAGTAAGATAGAATATATGTGGCTATATACTTGATAATACTTAAAATATCTAAATTAAGGGAAAAAACAGAAAAAGGTATGAATATAGTCTATCTGTTTTTCCTAATATGTTTAAAGATTTCACTTTTTATTTAAATTCAAGACCCCCAGTTGAACAAGGTATTTCAGTATTTGTTTAGCTTTTAGCTTCGTAAGTTGTTCTTTATTCATCAATAATTTAAAGGTATGTTTAATTTTAACAGCATAATTCATTATGGAATACTGGCATCCATTCTGGAATTCTTTTGTTCTTTTAAACTCAAAGAATTTTTCATAGTTTTTTGTAACATGAATACAATCTACCATAGAATTAATAAGATTTAGCAACACAAATATTGTTTTTTTTTTTCTATGCAGGATAACAGCAGAAGTCTTCTATCGTATATTGTCTCATATTACTTGCGGAATTTTGATGAGGTGAGCAATAATTATCTTAGCCAATTTAAATACTTCTTTCAACTGCTTTATTTAGTTTTATTTTTTAAATTAATTAAAGTGACTTAAATGTGTTGTGCATATGTAATTTTCTACTATCAACTATTTGTTCTAGTGTGTAAAATGTTAGGTGATAAGTTCTCTTCCTTTTAGCATGTTCAACTTTAAAAATGTTTAAGCATTCATTATGTTTTTGTCAGGACGCTGGAAAAGAGCAATGCATCTTTCCTCTTCCAGAGCCACAAGACCTCTTTCAAGCTTCACAAATGAAGTTTGAAGACTTTCAAAAGGATCTTCGAAAACTAAAAAAAGATCTGCGAGGTACTATAACTACACCAAATTATAAATATATAGGCAACCTATAGTTCAATCCTTTTTTTTTTTTTTTTTTTGGATCATCACTATGCAGTGGTACAAAAATATTATGTAGGTTTTAATTCCTAAAATTGTCTTGGACTCTTGACTTTATTCACTATATTGGTTGATGTTTTTAAGACTGATTGATGTATAGTGGAATGGTGAATTTTCTCTAACAACTGAAGAATAAATTTGACCAGTGTCTTCAATAATTTAATTTGCTCTTAGTAGTCTTTGATTCGTATACTTTGTGCTCAAACAATGTAGGCCTGAATATTGCTTACTAGGTGAGAAATAGTGATGAATTAAATATGTTTAATGCTGCCTTATGTAGCCCATGTTAAAAAATACATATGTTGCATTTTTTTCCTTTTAGTTAAGAATTATCAAGTTTTAGGGGGAAAAACTCACCTTTTTAAATTGTAAATTTTAAAAGCCTTTTGAGAATGGTATCCCTGCTTTACTATAAGGAAGCAATTTATATCATATAACATCATTTTTATTTATTTTTTAATATTGTGAACAATTGTAACGCTCATTAATTTAGCTAAGCTAAGTAGTGGCTTGATCTGTACCAATGTAATCAGGTCAGGACCAGTGTAATCAGGTCAGGAATGAGGAAACTAGCTCTGGGCTTGTCATTGGCAATGTTCTTTTCTTCCCTGTGGCATGCTGTAGGCCATGGGATGTGAACTGGGGATATGCATACCCCCAGGAGTACTTAGAAAGGGTGTAGGGTGTACACATGGATGAGCGGGGACAGAGTGCATGGTGGCAGTGTCTCCCCTGGCGTGTTTGCCTCTAACCTGGGGGAGGTGGAGGAGGAGGAGAAGGGACATGCTGGGTTCCACCAGCCCTATGCAGCACACTGCAGCACCTCCCCACCCCCTCTTACAGAAGAGCTGCCAGGGTCTGAATGGGAGGGGGGGAGGGGGAGTGTGTGTTGTGCCCACCTCTGGCTGCGTGCAATTGGCCAGTGCAGAGCCCATCAACAGCCGTAGAGTCATGACCAGGCATGGGAAAGTGGCATGACACATGGCCAAGCAAGACAGTGGTGACCACCACATATGAGCCCCCTTTCCCCCCCCCCACCCTGTTCAGCCTCCCTCCCAACACCACTGCTACATGCACCCCCTGGAGGGCATGCCCCCAGATCAGCACATGGGGCAGGGCAGTCTGTGGGCTGCTGCGGGCTGGGGCTGGGGCAGCACCAAGCTGTTCCTTGTGGGGGTGTAGGGCTGGGAGGGGGGTGGGGGAGGCTATGGTGAATTTTGGGGTGGTTGCAGACACCCTCCCACAGCCCCTCTCCCAGTGCCACTGCTGCCCACCCTGACTGCAGCCCAGCCAGCCCCCTGCCCAGATCTGGGGGGCCCATGCCCCCCCCATGCCCACCTGGTGGGGGTGTAGCTGGGGCAGCCACTGCCTCCCTGTGCAACTCAGTCCCACACCCTACTCTGGCTGTGCAGTGCCTGCCCCAGCCCCACTCCCTCCCTCACTTTCTTTGTGACTGAGCTGCGGGGTGCAGATCAAGACCCCCACAGTGCAGGAGGAGTGGGGCAGGGGCAAATCATTCACTCATGCCTCTGCCCCACTCTCTTCTGCATGGTGGGAATTATCCCAGCCCCACTCCCTCCCTCATTGCCATATGGGGGGGGCAAATTGAGGCCCCCATGATAAGGGAGGAAGAAGGGCAGGAGCAGGGGCTGGGGTGAGTGAGGCCATGGCTGGGCCAGGTAATTGGACAAGCAGAGGTCCCCAGGCCTGCACTTGTCCCACCACCCGGCCCAGCCAGGGCCCCACTCACCCCAGCCCCTGCTCCTGCCTGTGCCCCCCACTCCCTCCCTTACAGTGGGGCCTCGGGACCTCGATCTGCCCTGCCCCCCCCCCACAGCCCTTTCCCCTCCCAGACTTACCTGCTGTGGGGGGTGAGGATGGTTGTGCATGCATGCATACGCCTCCCAGATAATTTTTCATCTCTCTGTTTATGTAGTGCCTGCCCCAGCCCACTTCCACTCCCTCCGCCCCTCACCATGGGGCCCTTGATCTGCCCCCTCCCTCCTTGAAAACAAGAAAATATATAAAGTGATATATGAGCAGAAACATTGAGACTGAAGGGGTACACTTGTTAAAAAAAAAAAGGTTGAAAACCCCTGCTGTAGGATGTTCTCAGTTTTATGCTTCCTTGTCTGTGAGGCTTCCATGGCTCAGGCCCATTCTAGTCTTACATTTATAATGAAAAAGATGCCAGAAAGATTCCCTTGGCAACTTGTTCCATTGCCCAATTGTTTTTACAATTAAAAAGTGTCCCCAGAGATGTAATTTAAATCAGTTTTGCTAGAATTTTAAACTCATTGGCTCATGACCCGCCCCTTGTGTGAAAGGAATCTATTTTTTCTCCCTCTTGATAGCAGCCTTTTGAATATTGGAAAACTGCTATCATATGCCATCTTTATCCCCCTACTAGGTAAAGCCAGATTCCTTCATTCTATGGCTTACATTCCAACTCCTTTATCATCTTCATTTACTGTCTCTGTATTCTCAAGTTTTTCGACTACCTACTTAAAATGCTGTGCAACCAATCTAGACAGAGTACTCCAGCTGACAACAGCAAAATGAGTGATGCCTGACTAGGCACTAGACCCAGGTGCCTGCTTAGAGGAGGTGCATTAATGATAGCTACTGCTTCTGCCACAGCTGGATTGGCCCCTGTTGCCACCACTGCTCCCCAGGGTGCAGATCCTGACTCTTCCTCCTCTGCCAGCTGAGGTGAAACCAGTATTGAATAGACTGGTCCTCACTCCCCATGCCTTGCACACAGCACTTCTGTAAAATGAATAGAAAGGGGTCATGGTTTCATGGCCTAATAAACCTTTCTATCAGATCCATGAATTCAGGGTTTGAGCATGCAGTACAGCTATTGGTATTCCAGGCCCAGATGTCTAAGTAGCACTCCTGTTCCCCTTAGAAGAGCATTCCCAACCATCAACATCCTCCTCTTCCTGTTGTTTGGTGTAGTGCTCATGAACTCTGCTTTCCTGAAACTATTCCTGATTTCTGGTCAATGGGGTTTGTTCCTTCCATCAGTTAAGTCATCTGAGGTACGTCAGTAGTAATAATAGTACCCGTATAGAGAGCCTGAAAACAATTATTTATATTTTTCTGCATCAAGTTCAGGCTGTGGCTTTCTCATTTAAGGGACTTACTCTTACCTTTATGAGCATGAATGTTTATAGGCCCTGGTTCAGGAAGATGCTTTATATTTAGGCTTGTTTAAATATTTCCATAAATCCTGAATCAAATTTTCTATATATTCGTATAGACATTTCATGCCCTTTCTCTGAGAAATTTCGCAGGAAGATAGCTTTGCATTGAAAAGAGCTGAAATACTCACCACCCTTATGGAATTATTGGGTTCTATGAATAAAGGACCTAAGCAACAGTATATTATTTCTCTCTTTATACCCTGACCCATCACCAGGATGCAACCTAATCTCTTTGTGGCTGCTACTCCAGCCCAGAGGTTGGAAGAATGCCTATTTTGACACTGTGCCCCTTTTTTAATTTGCCGTGCCACTTGAAAGGTAGCTGCAGTTGCCAGGACACCACCTCCAGATTTCCCATAGCACAAACCAATTTAGTGCCACTTTAGGATGTCTTTTAAATGTTCTTTATGGAGTGTGAAGAAACCTTCCTAAAGCCAGTCCACACCCTTCCCAGCTTTTAATATAGTTCTTCTTTGGTGCTGAATGTAATGTTTGTTATTCAGTTCACTTGAGAGAGAAAAAGTAAGGGTTTATTATAATGTCCTGTCCACACAAGAGGCCCTGACTACATACTGTTTCCTAACTGGTCATACATTGTCTTTCTCTTGGACAGGGTTCACAAAATTTATGGGAGATGCAAGTTGTTTTTTTCCTGGTTTCAAGAAAAGAGGGATTCTGACCCTATATGCCTTAGCACAATACTGCAGTGTCATCAGTAAATTTCATGATGACACATCTCATTTTATAGTTTGCAGTAAAAGAGACTGCTGTGTCAGAGAGATTGCATCTTTGCCCTGATCTGATGCTTGAGAAAGCTGTTGTTGAAGCTAGATTAGCTGAAAGTGTCAAGAAGTAATAACACGTGCCTGCTAAGCTTATAATCAATAATAACTGTCACTGTTTGATGACAGCTGTTAAAGAAGCGGTAACCATTGCCTGAACACATGACAGACCCTCTAAATGGCCTGATAGGGACCACCTCACTAAAGGTGTACCTATAGCAGCAGCCAGGATCTCTGCATTATCTGGAAGACATGCCTCTGCACCACAGTAAATGTCCTGTTAAAAATGCCAACTGTCCTAAAAAGTGCCAATATCCATGTACGTGCACCAGCTGCTAAGAACAAGAAAACCTTTCTGGTGAATGTTCTGGTGTCTGAAAGTTGAGCCAAATCATTGGACTCTAGACATATTGCACCCCAAACTGGTACAATATGTACCAAGATGAGGACAGTAGTTGACATTAGTCATCCCTGAAAAGTTGCACATATGCACTGTGGCTCATCTCAACTTCTCCTTTCCTGACAACCCCCCCCCCCCCCCCCCACACTTGTACTTGAGAAGATGTCAGACCAACCTGGTGGCCTTCTACGACCAGGTCACAAAATCCTTGGATGCAGGTGTCATGGTGAACGTAGTTCTTTCTGGACTTCAGGAAGGCCTTCAACACGGTCTCTCACCCCATTCTCAATAAGAAATTAGGTGGCTGTGGTGTTGATGCCTACACAGTCAGATGGGTTGCAAATTGGCTGGAGGGTCACCAGAGAGTACTAATGGACAGGTCATTTTTGACCTGGAGGGATGCGGGCAGTGGGGGGTCCCCCAGGGCTTGGTCCTTGGGCCCGCACTGCTCAACATCTTCATCAGTGATTTGGGCGAGGGATTGAAAAGCACCCTGTTCAAATTCATGGATGACACTAAGATGTGGGGAGAAGTGGGCACATTGGAGGAGAGGGACAGGCTGCAACTAGATCTAGACAGGTTACAGGGGTGGGCAGATGAGAACAGGATGGGATTCAGTACTGACAAGTGCAAGGTACTGCACCTAGGGAGAAAGAACCAGCAGCATACCTAGAGGCTGGGGAACTCCTTTCTAGTCAGCACAGAGGCAGAAAAGGATCTTGGAGTCATTATTGATTCCAAAATGAAGATGGGCTACCAATGTGTGGACGCCATCAGGAAGGCTAACTGCACCTTGTCATGCATCCACATATGCATCATGAGCAGGTCCAAGGAGGTGATCCTCCCCCTCTATGCGACACTGGTCAGGCCGCAGTTGGAGTACTGCATCCAGTTCTGGGCACCGCACTTCAGAAGGGATGTGGATAGCATTGAGAAGGTCCAGAGGAGGGCCACTCACATGAACAGGGGGCAGCAGGGCAGGCCCTACAAGTGGAGGCTATGGGACCTGAACCTGTTCAGCCTCCACAAGAGAAGGCTGGGGGGGGATCTGGTGGCCGTCTACAAACTGGCCAAGGGAGACCAGCAGGCAATGGGAGAGTCCATGTCCCTCTGAGCACTACCAGGAGTAACAAGGAACAACAGCCATCAGTTGACTGAGAGTAGATTCAGGCTTGACATCAGGAAGCACTACTTCATAGTAAGGACGGCTAGGATCTGGAACCAACTTCCAAGGGAAAGTGGTGCTCATTCCTACTCTGGGGGTCTTCAAAAGGAGGCTAGATAATCACCTAGCTGAGATTGTTTGCCCCAGCATCCTTTTCTGCCCGTGGCAGGGGGTCGGACTCAATGATCTGCTCAGGTCCCTTCCGACCCTACCTACTATGAAACTATGTCCTTACAGTCTCAGAATTCTGAGCAAGCCTATATAGGAAGACATCTATTTAATTAGAGATCTCAAAATGGATGCTACTGAACTGTAAGGCAAGTAAAGAACAGGGCTTAATATGGAGGCTAAATAAGGTCAGATCTTAATCTGTGAAAATGATCAACTCGGTCCAAAAATTCCCAAGGCTATTTAATGGAGTAAAAATCTGAAACAAGCCTACCCAGTTATGCTCAAGAAGGGATGCTTAACCTTTCTTGCTCGCAGCGCATTCCACTGCCCCGATGAAATCTGTTAAGAAACAATACCAAGACATCATCCATCAGGGAGTTGTTGAGATGGTTCACTGGCTTTTCTGTGTATGTACCCACTGCCATCTTGACAGAGCCTTTTAGTGATTCACACATCTTGATTGCAGTCTCACCAGGAGTCTGGAATGTAAATGCTAATTTATGCCAGCAATCAAGCACCCATTTAGCCAAATGCAAGATGCTAAGACTTCAGCATGCTCAATGCCAACTTGGAATTTTGGCAGAGAGCAAACAATTCATTACTCTGTTCAGGAGATATAGATTCAAATGCCTACCATTTGGAATATCCTCTGCACACAAAATCTTTCATGTCAGAATCATAGACTCATAGAAAATTAGGGTTGAAAGGGACTTCAGGAGGTCATGTAGTCCAACCCCAGCTCAAAATAGGACCATCCCCAACTAGATAACCCCAGCCAAGGCTTTGTCTAGCCGTGTCTTAAAACTTCCAAGGATGGAGATTCCACAACCTCTCTGGGTAATGTATTCCAGTGTTTTACTACCCTCCTAGTGAGAAAAATGTTCCTACTATCTAACCTAAACTTCCCATGCTGCAACTTGAGACTGTTGTTCCTTGTTCTGTCACTACTGAGAACAGTCTAGCTCCATCCTCTTTCAAACCCCACTTCAGGTACTTGAAGGTTGCTATTAAATCCCCCCTCAGTCTTCTCTTCTCTGGACTAAATACACCCAGTTCCATCGGTCTCTTCTCAGAAGTCATGTGCCTTAGCCCCCGAACCATTTCCGTTGCCCTCCACTGGACTCTTTCCAATTTCTCTGCATCCTTTCTGTAGTGGGAGGCCAAAAACTCCACTCCATATGTGGCCTTACCAGTGCTGAAGAGAGAGGAATAATCACTTCCCTTGCCCAGCTGGAAACACCCCTACCAAGGCATGGACTACTTCAGCCTTTTCTGCATCCTCTGTCACAAGGTTGCCTCCCCCATTCAGTAAGGGACCCACACTTTCCCTTATCTTCCTCTTGTTACTGGCATACTTGTAGAAACTCTTCTTGTTGCCATTCACATCCCTTGCTAGCTAAAACTTCAATTGTGCTTTGACTTTCCTGACTTCATCCCTGCATGCCCGAGCAATACTCTTATACTCCTCCCTAGTTGTTTGTTCAAGTTTCCACTTCTTATAAGCTTCTTTTTTGTGTTTTTGTTTACTGAAGAGTTCCCTACTAAGCGATGCTGGTCCTCTGCCATACTTGCTCTTGATGATCTCCTGTTCCATGGCTCTCCCCACAAGATACACAAAGATAGCTTTTGCAAAATAGGGAATACTTTAAGAAGTGAACTTTCCCTGAACCTGAGCAAAAGTGTCTTTGGAAGAGACGGTGCCTATTTTCTGGGCTCTGTAATTACCAGTGCCTGAGTACACCCAATAAGATCAAGATGGAGACCATCTCCCAATTTAACTTAACTGAAACATTGTATAGGTATGGTCAGTTTAACCCAATTTGTATCCAGGATTATACACTTTTTGTGACTAGGTTTCATCAGAGTGTGGGTATGATGACCAGGGGTGATGTGTAGTGGGTGCATGTGGGTGCATGTGCACCCCCTGAGCATGGCAGTACACCCCCTACAAAAACTCGCCACCCCACCACTGACACCACTGGTGGCATCTGTGGGTGATCTGCAATTGCCGCTGGCCACCGCCATCACTGCTGGCAGCATCTGCAGGTGGTCACTGACCCCTGGTTGGCACTTGCCACCCCCCACCCCATCAACAGCACTGGCGGCATCTATGGGAGTTCCCACTTACTGCCACCATGGTCCTGCTGCCGCCATGCCCCCTTCCCCCCAGCTGCTGGGGAAACACATTATTCATTATGATGACCTATGCAAAAAGTGGTATTGAATAGGATAAAGATAATAATTTTCCATGCTCTCCTTGGCCATTTTTGACCCAAGCAAACTAATCATCACCTCAGCTGATTCATTATTTTGTGCACTGGGAACTTTCTTTGCAAGAAAGCTAACAATGATGAAGTGAAACCTAGGGTATGCACTGAGTGCCATCTCACACAGAGAAACTTTGCACAGATAGAAAAAATGGTTTCTGGGGGGTTTCCTGTGTGCTGAACTGAAGATTAAAATAAAACATTACCCTTTTTCCTCGTATATGGATGCTGATTTACAATGTCTTGAGTTTTGCTATCCATGCTATGGGAGAATATCACCCAAAATACAAAAAACTTGTGTTAAACATACAGGTTGCAAGATAAAGCAAAGGGAAGTCAGGATATTCCAAAAGTTAAATTGCTCCAGCAACATTAAGTTGCCCACTCAGAACCTTTTTACATGTTTTGTAGACTAAAGTAATGCAATTAAAGTTTACAGTGGAATCAAGTCAAATGTGCATTAATGTTATTTTTAACATTTAATATAGTTTTTAATTGGAAAAAAAGGTTGAATGTGGAGGTAATTGGCTTTCAAGTGCCTTTTTCTAATTATTTATTCAGTATGTGCACTCTACAACTTTATTTGTTGGCTAATGCAGCATATAAATTCCAAGAACCAGCAAGAGCTAAACCATAAGACCGGATACTGAAATGTATATTAAGCACTCCTAACAAAAGATACACATTCTATTTTGTATTTGAAGTCTATGGGAATTGATAACACTCAGCATTGTCCAGGACATGTTCCTCTCCTAGAAGTATCAGTCTTGACCAGAAGTGTGCACACATATATGTGCACACACCCTTTTTTCATTATGACTTACTGCTAATACATTTAATCCCTATTTGGTTAGTAGGCTAATATTTGATTACAATGAGTTGTTTGAGATGTTCTGTCCACCCACATTTAAAAAAAAAAAAAAAGTGGAGGTATTTTTCTTCAGCCTTCAAACACCTTATCTTGAAACAGAGACTGATTTTTAAAAGAGGTAATACCTGAAACTGTTTTGTAACCATAACAATAGCATCTGATTCCAGCCATATTTTTACATCTGCATATGTTGGTAACATATATAAGCACATGCAGACTCAAATCTTTGATTCTTCAAAATGATTTCTTTGTGGTGCTAACTCAGCCATAAGTTTGGATGCATGTTTGCATAGAAAGGGTAGTTTTGTTGATTTCCATTCTTTTATGCTTTTTCCATTATGACTGCTGAGGCCTTTTCCCATTTTTAGATTTTATGAACTGTATGCCTTGCAGTTTGTAAATCTTAGAGGAGAAAGCCTCTTCCAAGACTTCACATTAAAAACTTAAGTGTAAAGGGCTTGCAGAAAACATGTTGAAGGTGTTGTTGTTTTTTGTTTTTTTTAACAGAGACTTTTATTTACAATTAAAAAAAAAAAAACTAATGAAATACAAGAAACAGTAGGAATAATCCACTATTAAACTCGTACTTCGTATACTTCTGCTATGCTTATTTAAAATAAATATATGGTGAAGAATTAATGTTATGTAGTAGAAATAAATAAGGCAAAATGAACAGATAGGGGTTTTATTAATGTACCTACTGAGTTTGGCTCCATAAGTTGCCCCCAAATTTCACAGCTCAACAGTATTCTCAGTTCAGCCTTTCTGAGTTCAGTGACATAGTTTGTTAAGCAATTTGATCTACTTTTGATCTCCCATGGCTGTCAGCAGCCCTCCTTGATGCATTTATACCAAGTGTTGGTTTCTGTTTCTGTGTCATTCCACAGCAGATAGATATCTTAGCATTTGCCACATGACTTAAATCAACTCACCATGCAAAGAGAATCAGACAGCCTGGGTAATGAGAATGATGCAAGATTTTTAATTCAGAGGTTCTGGATCATATATTATTTTAGATTATCAAAATATCTTTCTAGACTCTTAAAAAAGCTAGTGTTTTTTTTTGTAATTCTATACCATATAGGTTTAAGCATCCTATGTATCCATATAGCACATGGGCATATCCCTGGTTTATGAGGAATTTTGGTAAGGCTTTTCACTTGAAGGAGGAAATGGGCAGCTATCACTGATGCCAAGGTGTAGTACTCATTAGAAACTATACAAAACTGTAGGCATCCATGTCAGAAGTAAGGTAAGGGTGAGCAAATCATTTTTATTTCTCAGTGTATTGTCACATGCCACATCAGTACATTTGTGGCTTAGGGAAAAATTAGATTTGTGATCCATGAAATTTAGCAGGCCCTGGATTTAATTTGGGAAGAGATAGTACTCTGCTTTATTTATAAACACTTTTTATTGCAAATTTTAGCCATCAAGAAGTTTGTCTTTAAATTTATGTCATTATAATAGTTTCCAAGAGTAAGTCTTATCCTTGCAAATTAAATTCTGATTTATCAGTGGTCATTTATTGCACAATTTCCACTAAAGTTCCAGTGAAATGTAATAAACAACTCAATGTTAGGCAGAACATTTAAAGGGTAACATTTAAAAAATATTCATATTAAACCATAAGCAAGGATCTAAAAGCCTGGATCACACAGTGTATGTTGGCATGCCATGATATAGTAAATTACTAGTATCTTTGTTTGATAACCTTCAGTGTTACAAATAATGATGTCATTGCAGTACTGGTAATTTTAATAAAGTTTATGGTCCTGTTTTGTTGCTATCATGAGTCCATCTGATTCACTGAATCAACATCAATTAATAATAGACTAGGTGACCCAATAGGTCTGCAGTTTCTCATTTATGTGACTGAAAAAATGTTTATAAGAATATCTAGTTTTTACATCACACTTTGAAAGTACCCCGCAAACAACTCTCACTACAAACCTGAAAAGTTTACAAGGATTTGCCATGTCTACCATTTCCTCTTTTTACTTAGAAACATGCTGTTGGAATGAAAGTCACATGGCTGATGTTTAGCTATCAGGCTAGCTATGTGTTGTACAAGGTGCTATATTGGAAATATTAGATTTTTCTACAGAAAGGTTACTTAAATTTTGACTTTTAGGTAAGTGTGCATTTATATTTGTACTACTGGCAAATTCCAGCAGATCTTCTAACCTAAACTGTAATTGAATTCAGGGTGGTGGGGAGGAGAAAGAGGGAGACAGTTGTTTGTTTATTTGGGTTTGAATTTGGTTTTGTCATCTTTCTTTTGTGTTTCAGAAACATGACCTATTTGCAAAACAAGGCTCATTCACTATTGGTGGTGAATTAGTCTCTTGGGGGTGGAGGGTAACATCGTGTACTCGCAGCTTAATGTCAAAGAATATATCAGTTTTATTGCTCTCTTGGATGTGATCCTTTTGCCTGCAGTTCCCAGTTTTTCCTCATTTTCATCAAATAGTCACCATCAAATACCATCCCTCTGATCATGTGGATGAGGCTCTTGGCAGCATTTTCCTGCCACTCCTTGATCAGCATAAGTAGTTTGCCACACACTTCACAGGCTTGAATGTGCTTCTTAGCTTTTATTCCAAATCCTTGGAAAGGCAAATGGAAAGAATAAGTTAAATTCCCTATACCTAAAAAGACCAAATTAATTGGCTCTGCAGAAACTATTTCTATTATGGTACACTGTAGCACCTGCCAGTTCCTCTCTTTAAAGTATTTTGTCAATGTTTAGCAGTTTTTATTCTCTCTGTATATTTTTACATACATGCAAATTAAACTTTTTACAACCATTAAGACTTTAAAGAATCATTAAATAAATTACAACATTCCAGGAGAGGCAATGAATTGCAGATCCATAGGTGAAATATAAACAGAAACATGCTTGTTTGTGATAACAATGCTTTCAGTTTATGGCCGAGTTGACGAGGGAAATGTTAGGCCAACTGATACAGAAGTGCATCTGGCCTTTGGCCAGCCAAGTTATTATTCAGAAGCACAGAGTATGTTCACAGAATTAAAACGTTGCTTTTGTTCCCTTATCAGCTTTACATTTACACACTCTAGTCTAGAAGTTCATGCAGCCATCCTGGAAAGGGTTAATTACTGGAACTGTGCAGCATGCAGACTCCTAAACCTAAACCAGATGTAAATCCAAGGCAGGCTTTCAGTCAATCTGTGAGTCATGTTTTACTGTCCTTAAAACTCCAAACAAGGAGCTGTCTATGGAAGCCCTTGAAGCCTCAGCAGTTCTTAGTGTAAGTCTTAACAATACCAACAAAATAAATAAAAGAAAATTGAGAGCTCTTTCTCAACTTGTGGTAAAGTTTGTGTTTCTGATGAGGCCAGTTTCATTCCCCTTCATTAAATTCTGCATGTTCTTTAAAGGTGCAGGTTGTATTTGCAAACATGACATACAAACATTGGGGGTGCTGTTAAAACAATGGTTGTAACTTACAGTGCAAATCTGATTTTTCGGAAAAACTGAGTGTACGCATCTTTTGTTGACTTCCATATAAGTTCTGGGTGTTGTATAGAACTGCTGAAAATTAGAGGCATAAATCACTCCAGTTGATACTTTAAAAAAATCTCCTCTAACTACTTTAGCACTTTTATAAATGTGTGGTTTTATATGTGGTTAACCAAATGTAGAAGTGGTGGCCTGAAGGTTAATTGTCCATCAGTATAATTCACAGTTCTCATTGTTCTTTTATTTTTCTTGGATGTGGCATAAAGACCCTTATTTGCTTTCTTTGAAAAGGTGAAGGGAAAGAGTTTTTCAGTGAACATGCTGTTGAATATTATAATTACCAAAATACTAAGTGATTTGAATACATTGAATCCAAGAAACAGCTGGTCATCTCTTTATGTCATTTTCTTAAAAAAAGATATATGAAGAGATTAGTAGAGATTCACTTTATATTTCCGAGAGATATGAGTTGTGTCTAGTAAATCTGGAAAATTGCTATTCTAAATGGTGTTTGGGTTTTTAAAGGCGGGGGTGGGGAGTGGAGCATTCCTCATGCTTTAAATAACTTTGGTGTTTAATATTAAAAGCCCAGTAAAGTTCTGGGCTACTTATATTGCTACAAAATGTCACTAAAAGAGTGAACACTTACAACATTCTTATTTGGTGAATCATATTTTCTATTTTTTCCCTTTTTATTAAACAGTCCTTATCAATTTTATTGTTCAACCTCTTAATAAATAAACAATTGCTACATTAAACTAGGGACAAGACAAAACTTGAGCCAAAGTTATGTAAAGGTTTGAAATACGTCAATTAACTATTTTATATAAAAAGTTTTACTTATGGAAGTACCAGATGAGGAAAAGCAAGGTCATGGAAATAAACACAGTTGGAATTGGAAAATTCTATAAATCTTAACAGCTTGATTTCAGGCTATTTCTGTAGTTTCCAGACCAACAAGATTTTAATGATGCACTAAAATAGGGTCAGCCTACATCATACATGCCACAAGTGGCAGGGGCAGCCTCTGTGCAGCGCACAGCAGACTGAGGAGGGAACAGGCAGTGCAGTGACAAAGTGCAGAGAGCAGGAAAAAGAGCAGCAGATTAGACAAGGAGTGTAGACCAGGGAACAGAAAGCAGAGCAGCCAGTCAGGCAGGAGAATGGAGCAGAGCAGTAGTCAAAGGATGCATCTCATGAGCAGTTCATGCAATGATATAAACTCCAGCACAGTTCATGACAGTCAGCTGCTTCCAGGTGCAGCAATTAAATGTGCAGCCAAGACCATAGCAGTTAGAGCTGGGGCTCTGGGTGGTGGCATCAGGGGCATAGGGGCCTGCTGTGGCACGAGGGAGCTCCAGTGTGGGGCTAGCCAGCAAGCAGTCCCCACACTTTAGCACCCTCATGCCCCAGCCAGCCCTTGTCACAGTCTGCATGTGCATTTGATTACACATAAATATTCTGCCATAAAATAGTAATGTTGCTGGCAGTACTATTTTATGGTGGAGTTAATTAATCTACTGTACCTTAATACCAGCACACATGGACTGTGACGCTTTAGTGCAGAGCTAATTAGTCTACTCCACAGTAAAGCACACATGTAGGTGCACCCAGAGGCTAAGTACAGACAGTCAAAAAGCCCATGGCTGAATCGATTCAGTCTTCAAGGGTTAGTCTAAGCTGTGTAAATTGAACTGATAAGCAAGTGGACAGACATTCTGTTTAGATTTCGGAAATACAGTCAAGTGCCTGTAGTGGCCCAGGCCAGAAGCCAGGGTGGGTGCTAGAGCATATCTCCCTGCCTGGCTGGAGCAGATAGCTTGGGTCAAGGCTAGCCTACTCATCCTGTGAGGGAGGTTTCCAGGGGAGGTGCAAAGCATCCTAGGATGGGGGACTGTGAGTTAACTTAAATCTGGAGGGGATCTGGGAAAGAAGTTCAATAAACCTATTTAACCTAAATTAGTTCAATCTGATACCACATCCATAAGAGGTTTATCTTAAACCAGTTTCAGCCATTTTGAAAGTGGATTGTGCGCACTGAACTTCTGTTGCGTTAGAGATTTGAACTGGTTTCCACTCACTTATACTGGTTTATGTATAATTTCTGTCCCTAAACAGAGAGGGTGAGGATCTGGTCTAAAATATGGATACTTTTCATGTTCTTTGCTAAGTAACTTACTAATATATGGGTTTTTTAATTATTATTACATACTCAAATCCCATCATATACAATCATAATAGTACTTGCAATATACAGGTTACAATTTTCAAATAGTTAAGTAATAATTCTGACTTAGTAGCTAAAATTCTAATTTCTAGTTCATTTGAAAGTATGTTGTGGCTTAAGCAGAGTTACAGAAGTAACTAAAATTGTAGTTGCATTGCATCTGGTGTGAAAACTGAAGAAAAATGCTGATGTATACTTAATAAAATACTTAATTTTATTTCCATATTTTATATGCTACCCTGACACAGTAGAATGACTCATGATGAAGAGGACTGAAACTTTCCATGTTTCAGAGCAATTTTGTATATATTCATGCTAATAGTCCTGAGCTTTCAACTACGATAATTCTTTGGAATTTGTCATTTAGTAAAGAATTAGCAAATAATTAGTTACTAATGCGAAGGGTTGCATTCCAGTAGATAATCACCTTGGTTCCAACCAGTTATGCTGGGAAGAAAAGGAAGGAGTGTAACCCCCTTGTATTATAGGAAGGAATTTTTCAAAATGTGTCCATCTGGGAAAATCCGTACATTGTCAGTGGGGAAATGGTATTCGCTGGCAGTCATGTTGGGTGGTCAATGGGAGTAAATATTGTGCTATACCTAGGTTGGAGACAGTGGATCCATTCAGAAAATGTGGATTCAGTCTGCACTAATTTAGATAAAATGTCACTGAATAATCTCACGAAGAGGGTGCTAGATATTATATAAACTGGAGTTAAAGGCATGAATGTCAAGAACTGAGCATTGTGACTTGAAATAGGGTTGGGGTATCCAAGGGCAGCTATTTGTTTGTTTCCCTTTTATTGATTCAGAATACAAGGTGTTCTCAGGGAAGCTGGTTTGCAGCTTATTCATCACCTAGGAACAATATAATGTGTATCTATATTGGGATTTTTAATATTTGCTTTGTAAGTTTTTAATTTATTTTGTGTGATCCATTTGTTGTTGTATTAAAAAGATAATCTGGACATTTTTTTTTTTATTCATTATGAGTCACTTAAGCAAATGTAATGCCAAGTACCACATACAACCAGTGCTGCTGGAATGTATGTGTAATATATATACACATACCAGCTGTGTGCGATTGGTTGGCATTAAATTACAATGTTAATTGCACCTGATCTTCCCAGATAGATAGATAGGTAAATATTTGTGAAAACAGGTTTTCACCTAATATTGCAGAAATCTTCAAGAGCACCACTGATTTCTGACAACAGCCTCCGGGCTCACAAAAGCTTATGCTTTTGAAATCCCTGATTTCATCAGTTTATAAGATGGCTTGGATGATCTAGTTGGGGATGGTCCTGCTTTGAGCAGAGGGTTGGACTAGATGACCTCCTGAGGTACCTTCCAACCCTAATGTGATATGATTCTATAATAAGGTACAAATCTACCTCATTTTCTTCCTGATGTGACCTACACCTCTCTCTACAGTGCATGATGCCTTTCTCCAGTTGATGGTAGAGGAAATTAAGGGTCATTCTTGGTGAATTTGCCAAGCATTGCACAGCAAGTGAAATAGAGATGCCCATTGAAATCTGTGAGCATTTCAGTTTGTGCTTGCATTACATATGCACCCAGGTTAAATAGTACTTGAATTGCCAATTTTCTTTCATTCTGGGAAATGGAGAAATGGGAATGGATGGGACTTTAATAGATCACTTATTTAATGGATCACTTATCCATCCCCACACCCCAAATTAACATAATGTTTACCTAATTATCATTTGGGAATGATTGGTTTACCTGACCTACTTTTAAAAATCTCCAGTGACGAAGGTTCAAGGACTTACCTAGGCAACAGAAATAGTCCTGGGCCAAGGAACCATCTCCCAAAACTCTCTCATCCCAGGAAAGTACCCTAACCATTAGGATTCTGTCATGCTCTGTAATGTTTCGCAGATTCTGCTTATTCTGGTTTTGGTTTTTTGCAATTACTGTCTTGTAGGCATTGATCTTGGGAAGTAATTTTGTTTTTGTCCTTATAGAGAAAATTTAAATTGTTTTCAGGTCAAGCTATAACTAGTCTAAGTTGTTGGTCTATTCCTGGCTCTAACACAAACTCATTTGTAAATGTGTATAGAGCATTTAAACATATAGATGTCTTTTTAGATGAAAATTAGTATATTAGGCATTCTGAGAATAACAGTCCAGTCACTGATAAATAAAGTAAACTAATTCAATAGCTAATTACAAAATTGGAGGGGTATGAATACTTACTTTAGGTGCCCAAAGGCAAGGAAACATATTTTTGGATATTTTAAAATTAATGAAACTGCAAAGTACGCTGATACCACTTACCTTCTACAAAATAAGTTATGAAATATATTCTGATGCTGATTCAGACCATTTAAAAAATATAGGGTAAGTATTATTAGGGCTGCTTAAATAAACAGTTACACTCAAGTACTTCTCTTGAAATGTCTTCTAATTAAAAGCTGTTAATAGAGAGAATGCCTGGGAGCATGATCTTACCCTGCCATAAAAGTGAGGTAGAGTTCTTTGCATTTACTTTATGACTTTTCCTCCTATAGTCAGGTCTATGACTTCTTTCTATGATAAGGTGACTGGCTCTGTGGATGGGGGGAAAATATCTTGATTTCAGGAAGGCTTTTGACACTGTCTCCCATTAATAAGTTAAGGAAATACAGACTAGATGGAATACTATAAAGTGAATACATAACTAGCTAGATCCTCATGCTCAAAAAGCAGCCATCAATGGCTCAATGTGTAGTTGGGAGGAGGTATCAAGTAGGGCTCCCAAGGGGTCTTTTCTGAGTCCAATACTGTTTAACTGTTCATTAATGATTTGGAGGATGGGATTGCATGCACACTTAGCAAATTTACAGATGACACCAAGTTGGGTGGAGTTATCGATACTCTGGTGGGTAGGGCCAGTAGACTGGAGAAATTGTCTGAAGTCAGCCAGTTGAAATTCAACGTGGGCAAGTCCAAAGTCCTGCAACTGGGATAGAATAATTACATGCACTGGAATCACAGTGGGCGATATGAACTGGGGAACGATTGGTTAAGTGGCACTACTGGAGAGAAGACCTGTGGGTTACAGTGTATATGAATAAGCAGTATATGAGCCAACATTGTGCTCTAATTGCAAAAAAAAGCCAACAGCATACTGAGTTGTTGACAAGAGTGTCACTTCCAAATTAAGGAAAGTGGTTCTTCCATTCTATTTGGAACTGTGAGGCCTCACCTGGAGCACTGTGTCCAGTTTGGGGCCCCACATTTTAAGAATTTAATGGGTAAATTGGAAAGAGTATAGCAGAAGGCAAAAAATGATTAGACATCTGGGAAACATAACTTCTGAGGAAGCACTGAAAGACCTAGGTTATGTAGTCTGGCTAAGAGAAAATTTAAGGAAGATTTGATACCAGTCTTCACATACCTGAACAGTGATTATAAAGAGTATGGAAATAGACTATTTTCTGTGACTGTAGAAATCACGACTAAGAGTAATGGCTTCAAACTGCAGGCGAGGCTATTTAGGCTGGAAATTAGAGAGAATCTTTTCACTATGAGGGCAGTTAATCATTAAAACAGAGAAGTTCTGGAATCTCCATCCTTGGAAATTTGCAAGAGCAGGCTAGATGAGCTGGTTTAGTTGAGGATGGTCCTGTCTTGAGCAGGAGGCTGGACTAGATGACCTTGTGAGGTCCCTTCTAACTCTACTTTCCTATGAAATTCCTATGAACATTTGTTTATATGTGTCCTTTATTGCTTTTAAGTGTTCTAATCTCTCACACATTGTAGTATACAAAGAATACTTAATGAATTGCCCAGGAAACTTAATATTTAGACAAGCATTAGAGTTCAATGAGAGAGATGCTTATATGAAGGGGCATTAATAATCATTATGCTTCTAATACAAATTGCCTGGAGGTTAAGAAGAAGTATCATCATACAGTATGCTGTTTGTATGCAGTTCTTTGAAGCACATGAGACAACATACAAAATTAGATGAAGCATTGATCTTCAGTATTGTAATTTTCTTGTTTATTCAATCACTATAAGTTCTTCCCCCTTCCTTTCAGATTCTGACCTTCTTAGTCTATAATACTTATAAAGTGCCAGTGGTATGATGCCAGACTGACAGCTTTTCAAATCTGTTGGCTCACCAAGCTGCATATATGTCATTCTTTATTATTTATTCCTTTATCTAGATTCTTAGAAAATAGAAATGGCAATACCTAGTAAGCAGTCCAGGGAGGGTACACCCCCATATTTTTGCTGTGCTGCGCATGTGTAATGAGCTCTGAACCCACAGCCTGATCAGTGTTAGGCTTCCACTGGAGCTCCATGTGAGCAGTGAATTCTGAGCTCAGCAACTGATTTCTGCAAATCTGGCCAGAGTCCCTGCTTTCACCTGGCTCTGGAGCCCTGGTGGGAATGGGAGGTGGGAGATTGGGACTACTGCTGTTCATTTTTCACCTACTTCTCCCCCCCACTCCACTGAATTCAGCAGCAGGGAAAGGAGAGGCCAAGCAGCAGTGGCTGGTCTCTAGAGCTGCACGAAAGCAGGGAATCTGGCCTGACCAGCATTGAGAGCTCATGTGCAGTGTAGCTAAAGGGGGTTGTAACCAGGCTGCCATACCCCATCTAGATCCACCCCTGGTAAAACCTACCTGATAAATGAGAACATAATTCATGTTGTGATTCTATTCATTCCTTAGCTGCCTCTGAGCTGACCTTTTGAGGCTATCAGTTTCAGTGGTATGTGACCCCATCTGTGTTGCTTGTACCCACAAAATTGAACCTTTTTTATTCATTTGTATATATGTTGCCTATGGATATGTACAGGCATTACATTTAGATCAACCTTATCAGGGTTAGGCTAGGCTGATCTAAATTTACAGGCCTAATTGGAGAGACATACGGAAGGCATAAATCACCCCAAAATGGCACACCTCATCTAAGTTAGTGGACCTAAGTAGGTCCACTAACTTAGATCAAAATTAGATTAACTTAGCTTCACAAAAGCATATATGTGTTGGCAGCACAGACCCATGGCTGCATTGTTCCCACCCACAGGACCATCACTGGGCTAAAATTAGTTTTTTACCAGGTGTATAACAGTTCGCATTCTTATATTATGTATTACATGTATTGCATACATGCATGCACACATGCAGCTCATATACTTTACTTGTATTGCTAAGAAATTTATAAAGAAGTATTAAAGTCAGACACAGTTATGCAGTGTTTTACTCATTTCCTCAGAAATATGGGCAAGCAGCAATACTGATAACTGTCCCTAATTTTTGTACTCCTATCATATGTTCAGCACTCTGCTTCCTTTAATCATGCTGAAGAGTCATAACAGCTCAGCAAGACGGAGGTTTTTAGACTCCAGTGAAACATTATAGAACATGACAGATGAGCACTATGTCTAACAGTGCTGTTTAGGTAGTCCGTGATTCTAAACAGTAACTCACATTAATCTGAGGCACTGGAGACTGCCAGAAGCTACCAACATGTTATTTCTGTTACCTAAAAGATATCCACCAAATTGTTTTTTTGGTTTTTTTTAAATTGGCAGGTGATGATACTGCCATTACACAAGCAATGATATAAGCATGCCTCTCATTGCTTTTTAAAATAAGTGATTTTTATGTCAGGGACTGTATTTTCTATAACTAGTAAAACACTTTTTTCTTTATTTTCCATTGTCTTTGAATGGTCTGCACATGGCTTGCAGTTTTTGTTAGGAACAGGTGAGCTCAGTTTGTCAAAACTAAAACATTAACCTGAACTGGATTCACTTTAGAACTGAATTTGATTTGAAATGCATGCTTTCCTATTGAAGTTTGGATATGTAGATATCCTCAGTAGTCCAAACCATTCTCAATGCACATGGTTGTTCCTCTTCAGCATCAATGTGAACAGACATCATCAGTAGATGGACTATAAGGAGAAGGGCTACTTACAGTTCTCCATTCCAAATAATAGTATGACTGTGAACCTGTTCCTTTATGTGTAAGTGCATAGTATTTAAAAAAAAAAAAATAGTTGTGGGTGGATACAGCTCACATAGTTCTAGGCTTCAGCTTGATCTTCCTTGTGTTGGGAAAGGCTTTCTTAGGTCCTGTTGCTGATAGTAGAATGGATATGTAGTAACATTCAAGCACTTGGAGGATATATGCAAGCATTACATTTAAATCAGTTTAAATGTCTCATCATGCAGCCATTCACAAAATTTAAATTGCCCCAAAAATGGCGAACCCAATTCAAGTTAGTTCATCCTCAGACAAGGATGACTGGTGCCTCCTGAGTCAGGGGGGCACTTGCCCCCCATGACTGGACAGTCAGCAACTGGGGGCTCCCCCCACAGCCAATTCTGCAGGCCATGAGGGCGGGATTGGCCATGAGGGGACTGCTTCTCTTGGCTCACTCCCCACCCGGAGCTCTCATGGGGGGCACCAGCACTCTTGCCTGCCCCCCCACCTGGGAACGCAGTGCTCTCAGGGGGTGCATGTGCACCCTCTATGCATTATCACTATCCTTAGGAAGTGAACTAACTATAGATCAGTCTTTACCCAAATCTAAAATGAGTTAACCCTGCTTCACATATACACAACACAGGCCTGGGGCTGGGAAAGTCCAACCACTTGTTCCAGCCCTGGGACTGTGCTATTTTAACCCTGTAACTACCCCCCCCCCCAGTGGAACCCACCAGCTCCCCCGAGACCAACCAGCCCCCTGATCCTGTCAGTCCCTCCCTTTCCCACCTTCCCCCCACCAACTTACCTTCAGCTACCTCCCTACGTGAATGCCTGCATGCAGCAGAACCCAACTCAGGTTTAGGTACCTCGAAGTCATCTGCATAATCTGAGTTGGGTTGTTTGAGCACTTGTTTCACACCCAGAATTAGCATTCCTTTTGATCTCTTGGCTGCTTATCAGTTCTTTATCAAATTTAGTCGCACAACAGAGATGCTGGGCAAGATCAAGCCATAAGCTTCTTTTTATTGTGAATTAAAAAGTGAGGGGCTGAATAGTGGAAGTTTTTTCTGAAGGTATTTTTTTTAACTAGCTATGGTAATACCAAAAAGTTCTTTAGGTCTTGAATTTCTAGTTCAGTTTTCCCACTCAGGAAGGTTTTGCTTCCTGGCTAAATCAAACCTGAACTTTGACTGTTATAAAGATCATTCATTTCTAATTTTAGATCTTTCACATAAAGAAAAGGATTGTAGAGACAAAGACAGCTTTAAAAAAACCCCAAACAAAACCAAAACTCACTAGTCATAGGAGACCTTTCTTGACTCTAAAGCATACTACAAAGGAAGACAGATTAAGGCATTCATTATGACAATATTAGATCTGTTTTTCCTTTTCCAAAGCAAATATGAGAGATGGTATATCTTTGCATTTCCTGAAAGACTTTGAAGGAAGACTGCTGTAGGCTATTGGCATAGGTTTAGGATAAGATCTGTTTTGGGTACTTATCCTCAGAGGATCCATGCTTATCCTCTTTTAAATTAACTGAGATATCAGGAGGTCATCTGAGTTGCAACCAGTAAATTAAAAAAAAAAAAAGTTTGACTTTTGTGAAGGATGTGTAATCCACAGTCTGGAATGAGACATAGAACTAACATGATGTTACTGAATGGTTATGGTGGCATGTGGCAGAGCACAGTATTCTTTTTAGCTATTTTGTCATTTATTTCTGAATGGGGGACCTTTTTAATAATCATTTCACATAACTGGTTCAGAAGTGCTAAATTATCTAATTTAATTTGGTTTGAATGTTCGCCTTCAATTCTTGTTCTAGAGTCTTGTGTGGTGTTATAACACACTGGTGACTGGTGCTCATATTCTACTAAAGGGGCTAGTTTGTGAAGTGCTTTGAGAGCTTCTAGGATGAAGAGTTTTTTGTTAAGTGTATGAGACCATTTCTGGAAAGGATTCATGTAGGTGATTCACCTTTCTTTTCTTGAGGTACAAAGTTTACATTCTTGGCATAATCTAATAATACAGTCAAAGTAGGGAGGAAGCAGTAGGAATTGCCTACAGCAATTCTTATTTGGTGAATAAATGAACTGATTCTGTAAACTTCAGGAAAGCAACATATGATGTAGTAATTCCATTCTCATGTTTGACTTTGCATATAAGCACATTTTTCTGAGCCTGCCCACCTAAGTGCACAGGTATATAATACTTCTCTTAAAATAAATTGCTTCACAACTATTTAACTAGTGCTTTCAATTAAATAGGACACACCATATGGTCATTTTCCCCCTCTAAAAGCCTGCTGGCATTTATGTTTTCAGATATACTTTAAGGTAAATAAACAAACCTGAGAGCCTGTTCACTCTCTCAAGGGAAGATCCTAGGGAGTGCTGAAGTGAAGCATACCACATTCACTCCTTGTGCATGCTAGACTTCGAAACACATGTATTCAAGTTACTTTAGTAAGGCATACACCAATAAACTCATTCTAGCATTAAAATTCTCTCCAATGTTTGAATTAGTTGATGACCTTGACAATGCAAACACCTTCTGAAATAATAGTGCTTAATATTGATTTCATTTTTAGATAGAAGCAGTATTTTTTAAAAAGATTCCCTTCCTCCTTGAATAGAAACCAAAGCTTATCGTCGTCTCTGAATAGTGGCTGGTTAGTCATTGTCCAAAAACTCAGTTTGCTTGGTTCATGGCATTTTAAAGCCTGGGCAATTTGTTTAAATATGTTAATGATGTCAGCTCATCATTTGCCAGCCTGCATTACTTCACTGGTTTCTATCTTTTATGTACTAGTCTGTAACTCTACAAGATTCAGACTATTTTAAGACTGACCTTGTATACCCTGAAGCTTCATCACAGCCGTTGTGCTAATGGCAGATTCTCCCTTACATGGTTGCTCTTGAATCATTCAAAAGGCTAGTGAAAAGACAAAAGGCTCCAGCAAGTACCCTTAGTTAAGGAGGAATATGCACATCAGGCACATGGCTGTACAACACTTGTTCCATGGAATTTCATTTCACTGGTTTGCATGGTTTTTGCGTCTTGAGTTTCATTTTGCTTCACCTTCCAGTAATCCAAAAAATGTAATGAAAAACTGAGCTGGTCCAAGAAGTTGCACCTGATTAGAGACTGAAAACCTTGGTTTTAAATAAGACCAAACATCTTCAGCATCCCCAAATTCAGCCAAGAATTATTTTTTTTGTAAATATGCCATGCATGCATTTGCCGATTTTGTAGTCGCCTTCTTCCTACTCATTACTCCATTATATCTATCTTTTTCAATAGTCTTATTAGTGCATTTGCAAACCTGCAATTACTTTGGGGACCAACTGTTCTGTCTGTAATTTATTCAAAAACAATAAAATATAATTGAATAGAACTGCTCTTAGAGAAGAATGTATCAGAATATTTGTATTTTAATATATTTATGAGCATAGAACAGTAAATATTTTTGGCTTTATGCTAACATAAGCTAATGTCTCTTTACTGCAATTTGAATGTCTCTGTCACAGTGTCAATATAAAGTACATCTGTAATCTGTTTTTTTTTTATTTCAGTATGTGAGACAGAAGCAGCAAAAGTTTATCAGCTCTCACTAGAAGAGCACCTCCAGCCTTTCAAAGACAACATGGAGCAATTCATTAGTCAAGGTAAATAATGAAACGTCATTTAACTTTTTCATGACATTTCAAAGGGAAGTTGTAGGAACAATGTTTATATATTGTTAGTAAGGAGATTGTTTATTTTGGCATCATAGATGATGTGGATTAGTTTAATCAGATGCCACAGTTCTAAAAAGATTTGCAGGAAGACTGCGCTGTATTGTAGGTGAGTCATTCTTTTTGCGTGACAGCAAAGATAAATGCTATTGGCACAAGTGTGTGACCTTATGATAAGTTCACAACTCGAGTAGAAAACAATTTCACAATCATTGTTTCCTGAACTTTTTTTTAAGCTGGATCTCTGTAACTGACTTGTTTCCAAAGCGATGATTGTTTTGTACATGCCAAAAATGCGGTGCATGCATAGGAAAAGTACTCCTAAGTTTGCAAACAAAAAAAAAAAGGCAAATCTGCTTGAACTTTTGGGGATAGGTTAATGAAAAGTGCGGAGATATAAATTAAATGCATCTGTGCTGACCTGATAATTTGAACATGAAGAAGGAAGCACAAAAGACAGGAAGAGTTGTTTCTCTTAGGATTCTACAGTAGGTGGGATAGTTTTCATTGATAAGCTGATGTGCAAAGAAACTCTGTCACTGATATCTGTTGAGAATACTGCTCAGAAATGATGTTCTGTCAACCAGTGGTCCATTCAGCACACGTGTTGATTATGTTCCTATGCAACTCAGAATTCTTTTTGGAAGGTAAAGCTTTTTTTGTGGCCATCGCTCTACAAGATTCAGACTGCCCTTGTTCCCCGCCCTAGTTTTTAGTTACAGTAGACCATTATAGAAGGTGAAAATATTGTATTTTGATCAGATAAAAAGTAACATGAGAAGTCCATTTCTACTACTTACTCATAGTAGTTGTAACCCTTCATTCTAGACTTGTTACACCAATCATTACATCTGGAAATCATCACTGATGAACTGCTGTGTGCCTAATATTTAATTCTAGTGATTCAGACAGAGTACCTACATATTTTTAATTCCTAAATAGATCATCAAAGGCAAATAACATGGTCCTGGATACCTACTTTTATCTCCTCCTTTAGAAAGATACATTCAAAGGAAAAATGGTTGTACTTTCAATTCACATAATGATGATAGAGTTTTAGGTCATGTTCCAAATGAATACACCGGTATGCACTGGTTTGTGTTTTATGACTTAATGTTTCATTGTATATACTTATTTAGCAATTTAGATTTGTACCCCAATTGCCAAAGCACCATTTGATCAGTTGACCTCCTATAATTACAAGGGTCAATCCCAAAAGTCTAATCGTGTTTCAATTATGAAATAATAGTTCTGAAATACTCTGTAAAATCTGCCTTGAAACCAAAGAGCATAAATTCTAATCTGAATGCCACGGTTGTGTGATTTATATGATTCCTTTGTTTTTTGGGTTTTTTGTTTGTTTTTTTTGTATGGAGCTTTTAATTATATATAAGCATTAATGGGGAAAGTGGCTCTCTGTTGCCATTTTGTCACGTCTCATTTTGAGGTAAATGTTGTTACTCCTCAAGTTCTAATAGCTCTTTTATACATTTGTCTTAAAAGGAGTTTGATAAATTGAACGCATGAAGTCTAATTCGTTTATACTAGTATAAGCTAGGGATAACCCTCCTGAAATACTTTCACTGCCTTCAAGCATACCTGGTTTCCTCTTTAAATTTAGCTGTGGTTCTTGAATGTGAATTCTATTGGATAATTACATAGATCTGATGTACAGAATCTGATTTCTTTTTAGTGACAGTTAATTCTGCAGTGCAAGTGCGTTCCTTGGTCTTGTGTTTTGAAAAATAGAGAAAAGAAGGTACAGAAAGATCTGAACCCTGAAGTTCTGTTCTACTATTAGAATGTTTTTATTGGGAATTGCATGATCTTTGATAGAAAAAGAAACCCCATACCCTTACTACTGAAGAAAAATTAAAATTATCTTTTATATTTAATGGAAATTATTGCAGTTGGCCACTATGAACTTAGATTTATTCTGAATAAATTGTTCTACATTTCCTTTAATGTGCAAAGCCCACTCTCTGGAATCCTATCCCAATATAAAAGAGAATATATATGAAAGATAAAGCTTTAACATATAGAAGGAAAAAAATTCTTTGGTGAAGTTCCAATATAAAGACATTTAAAATACCTTTCATTATGAAATCCTTTGTTTTTACTTTGTGGGATTGAATTCAGACTTGAAAGAGGCCATGTTTAAAGCAGGATTTCTCTTTCCTGTTCAGTGTTTGACAGGGCTTTTGATCTAGATATTTTTTCTAAGGGATTTTGTTGTTTATGTAGACATAATCGATGAGTCTTTTCAGCTAGACTGCACACACGATCATTTAGAAAAACAGAAGGACAATTCTTGGCACCTTTGGGGAATTTGTGTTTATATAATATGTGTTATAGGCAAAGTGAAATCAAGTTTTTAAGTTTATTTAAAGTTCAGTTTCTCCAAGTAAGAATGTTTTAAACTTTTATGTATGAAAAACTTTGTTTTTGGTAGGGTTGAATAACTTGAAATGTTTACATGATGCCTTTCAGAGAAGATAACTTTTGTGCATAAAGGGATCGACTAGTTGAAACTAGCTAAGCACATACAGAATATTCTGACTACACTTATTCTCAACACTGGTAAATCAAAGTTGAAAAGGAAAACAATAGTCTTCCAGAAGGTGAAAAGAATTGGACATCTAGTTAAATATTTCTGGCAAGGAGTTAGATAAGGACTGTTTTATAGGAAAAACTACAAGTTTTACACAGTTGTAATTTTGAATTAAACTATTGTAGACAAATTAGAGACATTACAGAGGATGGCAGTGAGAATGTAGGAAAAGCTGAAGGAACTGGGTTTATTTAGTCTGGAGAAGTGAAGACTCATGGGGTAGGATTTAATAGTAGCCTTCAATTACCTTAATAGTGGATCCAAAGAGAATGGAGATAGACTCTTCTAAATGGTGGCAGGTGACAGAACAAGTTGTAATGGTCTTAAGTTGCAGCAAAGGAAGTTTAGGTTATATACTGGGAAGAAAATTTCTCATGAGGAGGGTAACGAAGCACTAGAATTTCCATCCTTGGAGGTTTTTAAGATCCAGCTACACAAAGCCATGGGTGGAATGATCTACTTGGGGATGGTCCTGCTTTGAACCCCCTGCTTTGAGGGGGTTGGACTAGATGATTTCCTGAGCTCCCTTCCAACCATCATTTTATATGATTCTATAATTCTATTGTAACCTACCCAGTTAAATTTTACTAACTATGTAGGAAGAGAAGACTATTATGAAGAATAAGTTGTGAGGCTCCCCAGAAGTAGGAAAGATTAGGGTTCAGAATCCTGCCAAACTTAAGTTTTAATGACTTGCTTTGCTGCCGCACTCCACTAATACATGCATCAGTATACAGGCAAATCTGATAATATATTATAAAGGTAGGTAGCACCAGGACAAAAAACTGAGATTAAAACAGAAAATGTTAGGCAAGGACCTTAACAGCTAGTTAATTTATTTATCACATGCATCAAAAAAGACTCTAGACCACTGATTCTCAAACAGAGTGTTGCAACACCATGGGGTGACTTGAGATCCTTTCAAGGGTGCCATGGGTGCCATGCAATATTAACATTAAGATGTACAAACATGATTCACAAGATAAACCCAGAGACTTCAAATAGGAATCCATAGTGTTAAAAGCCTTCTGACCTGCTGTGGTCTTTCTAAGGTCTTTGCATTGGGAGAATTGTTCTACTGTTTTTCTGTAGTCAAAAAAAAATAAATAAAAATAAAAAAAAAAGAAAGAAAAAAAGAAAAAAAAGTGAAAACTAAGTCATGGGATTTTCTAAGGGGTACCTCAGATTGATCAAGTGGTGCTACAAATTTATCAAGGGGTGCCAGGAGTCTAAAAAGTTTGAGAACCACTGCTCTAGGCCCTGTTTTCCAGTCCCTGTTCTGAGGGATTTGATTTTATTTCTTGAAAATAATGCTCATTAACAAAAGTATGTTGGTTGTGTCCTTTTCTCTCTTGACTGAGGATATTCTCCCTGAACCTGTCTGCTTCCTACAGATCTATATCTGCCTGAGAAATGAGGCTGGCCAGCAGTGCTGTATTATGACATGCTGAGGCCCTAAAATATGTCCCGTTTAAGAGGCCCCATGAAATAAAAATATTCTTGAAATATTCATATTTCTATGAAATCCATGCAAATGGATTTTCATTACATTTTAAGATGAATTATTATTTCTGCACAAATTTATGAACTCAATATGAATAATAATTGTGGAACCATATATATTTATATTTTCATCATATTAGAATGAAAACATCCAGGTTTTGTTTTTTTTTATTTAGAGGCCCCTCATATTGTGAGGTCCTAAACTATAGCTTAAGCAGCTTCAGCCTAAATCTGGCACTGCTAGCCAGCCTGCCACCTTCCAGAAATTATATATATACTGTTTTCTTTTTTTTCCCTCTCCCCAACTTTATCCCCTTCTCCTGATTTTTTTTCTATAATTCATCTGTGCCACAAGATTAATTTCTTTGTAAAGTTTCAGTTAAAAAAAGCCCAAACAAACAAAAAACAAAAAAACAAAAAAGGGAGGGGGCAGGGCATGGTAGCTGTTTCCAAGCAAGGTATTGCGGGGAAAAAAATTAAATGATATGAAACAAGAAAAAAAATCTACTCCAAAGAATCAAAGTAATTACCTGAGTTAACTGCAGTTAAATGAGTGTTTACATGTTTGTTGTTAGAATCTTTGAATATTCCAGCTACTCTGAGCATGCTTCCTAGTCTCAGACCATTAGAAGTTACATTCATTGCACACTTGTGTTAATTGTTCAATAAATGGTAACATGCTACACATTCAACTGTTTCATCATGCAATAATAATGGCAGGCCGTCCACAAAAATGATTCATATATAAGGGACTTGTGCTTTAATTGGAATGTGTGGCATGGAACTCCTCAATGCAAAACCAACTATGTCTTCATTAGCATCCATTTGGCAAGCAGTGATAGTTTAGGAGCCAAGAACAGAATTACTTTTGTAGCCTTTCTTATAAGAGGTAACTTTAGAAGACAAGCAAATACAAAGACTTTACAGGTAGAACTGGGAACATAATATTTTATACCCTTGTCTTGCAGTCTGTGACCTTGCACAAGAATTCTGCCGATTTGTGTGTTTGAGTGAAGTATTGTAACCACTTTCCACTGGAATAGAAATTAGGAATTCTGCTTCCCAGATTTCCATTGTAGACAAACAAATAGTTGTATGTCACTGGCAAAGTTTGTTGCATTCACCTCCTGAAGGTCTGGCATATATGCAAAAGAGTAGTGATATACTAGTGCCATTACTTGTTCTTTTACCTCATGCAACAAATATGTCTTGTGGAACTAAGCATTGTGACTTCAAACCCTGATGATGACCTAGGCGGTAGTTCAGATTTGGTTTCAGGTTTTATTTGTTTTCTTGTTTTGTTTTTTATTTATTATTATGAAACTGCATGCAAAAATAGATTTAAACAATACTATGTGTGCAGAATCAATCTAGTAACAATTAGGAAACATCAAGATTACTGTTGCTCATGATTACATGCTGGAATGTATTGGGTCTTTAGGACCTCTTGCAGCTTAGAGAAGGGATAGCAATTAAGGTACAGGGTTCTTTCAAATGAACAAGAATGTTCCCTCATGATTAAGGCACTGGCATGGATCCAAACAAAGCTGAGATCTATTTCTGATTCTGCTAGAAACTTTCTCTGTAACATCAAGTCTCATGATGCCTAAGTACAGACACCTGAATTAAGGTTGCAAATTTAAATTTAACTCTGGCATTTCTTAACTGTAGAGTATCTGACTTCAAAGTTTGAATATTATTTGCATGTCACTTCCATGATGCATTTAATAGGATAATATGATACTTGTGTTGAAATAATTATTTTAGAAAAGAGGTTTTAAAATATCAGAAAAATGAAACTTTTTCCCTTAAAAAGATAAGAAAAGTCCTCATCCAAAGGCTTCCTTGGCTAGGGACAGACATCATGTTCAGTGCACATAAACCAGTTTGAAAATGGCTGAGACTGGTTTGAAATAAATCTGGTTGAATGTAGTATCAGACTTAACTGATTTGGCTCAAACTGGCTTATGCAGTGTCTGTCCCAGACCTCTTGCTTGTTTAAGATAAATCACACTCCCCCAGCATGCTCTCTGGGCTGGGTGGGGCTCTCTGCTCCATAGCAGGGCTGGCCCTTCCCTTCTGTACTTTGGCTGCAGTTCTAGAGACTTGCAGGCTACTCCTCCTCTCCCCCTCACCACTCCCTGCTAAGAAAGAATTCCCCCCTCCCCTCTGCCTTGATGAGGAGGTGTTTGTGTATTAGCTAGCAGACCACATGCTGGCTATGGTTGGTGCTGAATCAACAGCTAGCTGGTAATGTCCCTCTGTTGCTTTCTTAATGGAGGGATAAACACTGAGTATGGGGTGATAAACACTGCTATCAATTCCCTCCTGGGCTAATCCGTACATCCTGCTGGGGCCTGGCCACATCCCACCTCAGTTTAGCATTGTGGAAGGGAAGGGGGGGCTGCTCTAGCACCTCCAGCTTCAAGCCTGAGCCACTACAGGCATGTGCCTGCATTTTCTCAGTCCAGAGGGGATGTCTTTACAGTTATAAACTGGTTCAGCCTAGCCAAGTTAGATTAACCTGCAAAGGTTGAATCATTTCAGGCTCAGGACTTTTTAATATATTTTCCTAGTCCTCGAATCAGGTATGGGATTGTAAGCTGTGATACAGACATGTGAACAATTTTATAACAGTGTAAATGTGGAGCACTTGTACAATATGCAGACCTATGTGAGTCGCTCTTTTATAGGGGTAAACTTTCTCCTCAAACTGCCAGTAGAAACGATCCGTTGGTAATAAGTTACAATAGTTTATAGGCTGGGTATTTGCTACCCTCAACAATTTCATCTTGAAATAGTGGTGAAGCAAAAGGATAATGCCTTCTGCAGGCAGCTACTTTGTTTGTTCCATGTACTGATGTAACTTACATCAGAGTGTAATTTATGCCAGTGTTAACATGTTGTGTGTTCACATCAGCACACATTTAAAAGTTTTAATTTTAAATGTTTAACATTAATCTTCTCTCTGCCTTTTTATCTCAGTCCTCAGTCTTCCATTTAACTTTGATTTACGGGCCACAGATTTTAACTCTCCAAAAAGGAACTCAGTTGTGGCCTATAAACTATGAAGTTTTCTAAAAATTAGGTGCTGAAAGACAAACTCTTCCTTTGTGGTGTGGGCCATAGGATCTAATTCATACTTTAGACATATCTTTAAATGAATCCACTGTGTTCCTTCCATTCCCTCTGTCACTTTGTCCAATACCAAGCTGTATCCTATGCACTTTCCTTAGAGTTGTGGCAGACTTCGCATTCTGTATGCAAGAGACATTTTCCCCCCATGAACCCCAAAACTCCCTGCCCCCTTTGCAAATTCTGTCTTCATCGCACAAGGGACAGAAAGAATATGTAGGCTGCATCAACTGTTGACAAAAATTTATAGTGCTATACTTACTTGCAGCAATAAATGCTAAGGCATCTTTCTGGGCAACCCCCAAAGTGGAAAAATTAACAAGGTAAAATGGGCAGTGTTATAAGCGGTATTAGTGACCATGTCTGTTTTACATACTCCATTTACTAACTAAATAAATACATAAATAAAGCATAAACTCCAGCTTCTAATTTTTTTAAATGATTGTTGGAGGAATGGAAGAACTCACTTGGAAGAACTGGATGCCTTTAAGTCAGCAGGCCTGGATGAGCTCCATCTGAGAGTGCTGAAGGCACTGGCCGACATCATTGCAGAGCCACTGGCGGGAATATTCGAACGCTCGTGGCGCACGGGCCAAGTCCCAGAGGACTGGAAAAGGGCTAACGTGGTCCCCATTTTCAAGAAGGGGAGGAAGGAGGACCCCGGCAACTATAGGCCAGTCAGTCTCACCTCCATCCTCAGCAAAATCTTTGAAAAAATTATCAAGGCTCACATTTGTGAGAGCCCGGCAGGGCAAATTATGCTGAGGGGAAACCAGCACGGGTTTGTGGCAGGCAGATCGTGCCTGACCAATCTAGTCTCCTTCTATGACCAGGTTATGAAACGCCTGGACACAGGAGGAGGGGTGGATGTCGTATACTTAGACTTCAGGAAGGCCTTTGATACGGTATCCCACCCCATACTGGTGAACAAGTTAAGAGGCTGTGATGTGGATGACTACACAGTCCGGTGGGTGGCGAATTGACTAGAGGGTCACACCCAAAGAGTCATGGTGGATGGGTCGGTCTCGACCTGGAAGGGTGTGGCCAGTGGGGTCCCGCAGGGCTCGGTCCTTGGACCGATACTCTTTAATGTCTTCATCAGTGACTTGGACAAGGGAGTCAAATGAACTCTGTCCAAGTTTGCAGATGACACAAAGCTATGGGGAGAAGTGGACACGCCGGAGGGCAGGGAACAGCTGCAGGCAGACCTGGATAGGTTGGACAAGTGGGCAGAAAACAACAGGATGCAGTTCAACAAGGAGAAATGCAAAGTGCTGCACCTAGGGAGGAAAAATGTCCAGCACACCTACAGCCTAGGGAATGACCTGCTGGGTGGCACAGAGGTGGAAAGGGATCTTGGAGTCCTAGTGGACTCCAAGATGAACATGAGCCGGCAGTGTGACGAAGCCATCAGAAAAGCCAATGGCACTTTATCGTGCATCAGCAGATGCATGACGAATAGGTCCAGGGAGGTGATACTTCCCCTCTATCGGGCGCTGGTCAGACCGCAGTTGGAGTACTGCGTGCAATTCTGGGCGCCACACTTCAAGAAGGATGCAGATAACCTGGAGAGGGTCCAGAGAAGGGCAACTCGTATGGTCAAGGGCCTGCAGACCAAGCCCTATGAGGAGAGACTAGAGAAATTGGACCTTTTCAGCCTCCGCAAGAGAAGGTTGAGAGGCAACCTTGTGGCTGCCTTTAAGTTCATCACGGGGGCACAGAAGGGAATTGGTGAGTATTTATTCACCAAGGCGCCCCCGGGGGTTACAAGAAACAATGGCCACAAGCTAGCAGAGAGCAGGTTTAGATTGGACATTAGGAAAAACTTCTTCACAGTTTGAGTGGCCAAGGTCTGGAACGGGCTCCCAAGGGAGGTGGTGCTCTCCCCTACCCTGGGGGTCTTCAAGAGGAGGTTAGATGAGTATCTAGCTGGGATCATCTAGACCCAGCACTCTTTCCTGCTTATGCAGGGGGTCGGACTGGATGATCTATTGAGGTCCCTTCCGACCCTAACATCTATGAATCTATGAATCTATTAATATGGAGGAGTAATGAAGAGTGAATAGAGTAAGAAAACAGAGTGTTTAAAACAGAAATAAACATGTGAATTGTTTAACATTTTCCTATTAGTACTCTTTCCACTGCAATTACTGAAAGAGCTTTTAAAGGTTCTATTTTAAATGTTGAAAGTCATTTTTTTTAAAATCTCAGACACTTAGATGTGGTAATACTAATAAATAGTTTACATCTGTATTGTATAAACTTGTCTTTACATCATATGTCTACACCTCAGTTGGTTTGCATTACTACATAGTAATCTTATTGCACATTACATTCTGTATATGCCACTAAGACTGCTTAAAATGAATTTGTCTTGCCTCAGAATACATGAAAAGCCAATGCTTTGCAATGATAGCTTCAGTTTTCCACAGAGAGGGCATCAGATCTCTTTTAAGCATCCTTAGTGGCACAAATGTAATATTTGCATACAGTGTGGATTTAGTTTACTGAGGTTTTATTGGCCTGGGTTTGGAAAAGATCAATACAAGTGAGTGACAAAATGACAAGAAAATTATATAGATAATCCAAAAGTAGTGTTACATGTTACCTAGCACCATTGTGTACTCAGTTTTTGATGTAGTTGGCTGAAATTCTCTTTTAGAAATCTTTTTTAGAATATCACTCTTTATGTTTATATACCTTCTCCAGTAAAGCCAGAGAGAGCTAACTTGTTAGTCTGAAATCAGGCAGAAGTCTGGGAAGGGGGTCATCTTATGGTACATACAAATGGTTGAAGTGACAATCTGTGCAGATGTTCAGGGAAGTTAGATCCGGCAAAAAATGGAAAGCCCATTTTACTCCCCTGCTGGCCTGGATTGGACCCAGTCTCCCCCCACCCCTTCCCCCCAGCATCCCAGATCCTTGCTTGATGCCCCGCCCCCCTCCACCATCCCGTACTTACTTGCGGCTGCCCATGCTATGTGTCTCAAGGAGCAGGCAAGGGAGTGTAAAACTGCCTGACTGGCTGCCACTATTGCTGTGTGCACTAGAAGAGCAGCAGCCTGGTGGCAGGTTAACCCTTCCCTGCCTGCTACCTGGGATAGACAGCATGGGCAACCACAAGTAAGTAATGCCTTGGGACCAGGAAGGAGGGGAAGCAGAGTAGAAGCCCAGAATGGATCAGGGTGGGGGGATTCTTACCTTTTCAGTCCTCCATGCCCCTGCTGGGCTGCAGTGCAACTGCTCCAAACTCGAGCTAGCACAAACATTGATCAACATTTGTGCAGTTTACATTGTAAGGTGTAGCAAGGCCCTTAGATTGGGTTCCTAGTCCAGCTCCCAACACCAACAACATCTGCACAAGCAGGACTGGATCTGTGATCATGCAGTTTAAAGTAAGCCACATGATTGTTGATTAGGTACACAAATGTGTGCATGTATCCTTAGAGACTTAAATCATTCAGAAAGACATGAACTTTCATAGACAAAAGCCTATTTCTATAAATACCGTGCATGGACTGCAGAGACAAGCAATATCAGCATTCCTTTTATTTATTGTTAGTGTTGTTATACAGTTCTTGGATAAGTTCAGTTATATAAACCTCATATGATACTTTTCTGACTCTTAGTAATTCATGCTTTGTCCTGCAGTCATTTATTGCAGTCTGCATTGTTTAGAAGAACAAACCCTGAGCTGGACCAGACCCTTATTGTTTCTGAAGTTGCTCTGAGGATAAGGACATTGGAACTAGTGGCAGTGAAAATGAGGTAGTGGGACAAGTGAAAATAGGATGGACAAACCTGAAAATTAAACACAATTTATCGCATTGTTTGAATTTATTGCCTAGCTATCATCACTCCAGCAAATAATGCCTGAATATCAGCCCTGTGCGATGTGGCTAGTATTTGCTTCAGATTCAGATTTGGCTGATTCCAAGGGACAGTGATTTGATTTGGTGATTCAAATCACTGTCCTGAATTGGAGATTCAGCTGCTGCCAAATCACTGAATCAGCCAGGTCCATCCCCCACCTGCTCTCCCAGCCTGGCAACAGCTGCCCTGCCTGCCCTAGCTCCTGGCACTTTGGGGGGGGGGGAAGCCCCAATTCACTGGGTGCTACCAGGTGGGGAGGTGATCCCCACTGCCCCATGCTGCATGGGGACTGCCATGAGCCCCCCAGCTTTTTCCCACTGTCCCAGCCCCCCACAGTTCCCCCCTCTGCTGCAGCTCCAGCCCTTTAAGAAAAAAAACCCTGAAAAAACCCCCACACTCACCATTCCTCCTGGTGGGGGGGTGATCCCCCCTTCCCCCTGCCACATGGGCTCTGCACTAGTCCCCAAAGCCCTGAGACCACTGCAGGAGCAGTGAGTTCCAGGGTTTTTCTTGGGGACCGGGGGGAGAAATGGGGATCACCCCATGCCCAGGACCACCTGGTGAGTGGGGGGTTTTTTTAAAGCACAGGGAGTTGGGGTGCATGGAGCAGCTATGGGGGTTTGGGGGAACGGGCAGGGGATGGGGCCTTGCAGGAGTCCCTCCATGGTCGCCCCCTCCCTCAGGCCTCCCCTTCCCCACCCCCTACTTAACAGCATGGAGTCCAGCTCCGGCTCCCTGCTGCAGCCAACGGGGATTGTCCGAATCATCAAAATACTCTGAATCTTTTCTGACTCGATTCAGAGAGCTTCAAATCAATTCAAATATTTTAATTGGTCCCCTCATTCAATTTGCATTCAGAGGTTTGGCTGCCAAATCTCCAAATCAAACCACCACCCAAAGCTTTGCGCAGCCCTACTGAATATATACATCCAAGCTGGGGATGATGACATCATATTTTTTGTTAGAAGGCTGGTTCTGGATTTTTTTTCCTCAGGCTGTGACAGTCTTTCAGAGGGTAATGAAAAATCTATCTGTTTACTAGGTTATTGCATGAGTTGGTTTACAGGAGTACCTTTTCCAATTAAAATATATAACCATTTAGTTCTTTAAGGAAAATGCTGGTCATGGGTTAGGACTATTGTTGGTTGGTTGTTTTGACAATCTAAGGTAAAAATAGCTACTGTGCAGCTATGGTGATGGCTTAAGCAATACTTGCATTTATTTTGCTTATAAACTGAAGTCAGATCAAATAAATGTCTAGTTCCTTCTTTTTTTAGTCGTGTTCCAAAATAATGCAGGTGTATGAAATTAAAACAAATGTGTATAAGCTTTTCATATGAGTAAAATTGCACTGGTATCAAATTGAAATAACACAATTGTAAATTAGGCAACATATTAAAACTGCTGATAGATGTTATCTTTTAGTATTTGGAGACTAAGTATCTAGTATATAAAAGGCATGGTTGGAATTTCATGGACAGAAAATGTCAATTTTTGTTCTTTCATCCAAAAACTTTCTGTGAATGTGTCACAAGAAATCTAGAGCGATATGGAAATCCCAATAACCATGTCCTTCTCTAGAAGAACACTCCTACCATGAATGTAGTAGGAAATAATTATAAACCCTCCAAATGTACTTGGCTCTCAGGTCAGTGTAAATAGAAGTTCTCAAAATGGCCACGATATATAATTGTAATGATACATTGTAAAGGCCTGTATCTGTCAAAAAACAAAAAGCTGGCTACACTTGAAAGTGATCAAAAAACTAATTATAAACAAATAGTTAACATTTTAAATAAAACTGGGAAAAGGCAAAAAGATTTAGAGCATAAGCAAGTAGATAAAAGGGTTTTTGTTGTGTTCCATCTGAGATTACTCATGTGCATTCCTGTATTCAATTACCTGAGAAGATGTGATATTCCCTTAAGAGAGAGCAGGAGATCAGAAGTGATGGCAGTTTCGTGCCTCTGCTTACTCATAGTCCTTTGGAACTGGTTCAGCAGAAATAGCTTAAATTGCAAAAGGGTTTGGGGCCAGACAGTGACTACAGCCAGTAATCACTGGGTCAAGATTGTAATGCAGTCCAACAATGAAAAGTTGTGGTGGAACAAAGAGTTTCAGATGGATGTTTGAATGCTGTTACAAGAGACCTTTTCTTAATGCCATGAAGCCAAAGTCATTTCTGAATCTGAACCAAATAGTAAGCCAGTCTTGTACAATGGATGCTCATGTGAGATTGTCCCAGGTTTCAATGATGTTGAATAGATTTTCTTTCATCCAAAAACTTTCTGAATAGCTGGAGTTGATGCATTTTCAAGTTTCAATAAGGGCTTAATATTTTTCACAAAGCCACCAAATATTGGCTTCTGTCATGAACTGAAGATTAATGATCAACTAACTGCTTTTAAATTCTTCCACAAAACCCACTTCCTTCTGTTGTTTTCCGTCTATAATCACTGCCTAATTGTTGCCCAGTACCACTCCTGTTCCCGATCAGATTGAGGTTATAATAAAAAGGAAAAAAAAAAGAGAAAGAGGGAGAATGAGCAACAACAACAAAATCTAAATTGTTCAGCTGAACGTGTGCTGCCAGGGAAGGAAAAATGAATGAATGGGAAGGGCAAGGAAAGAGCTCTTTCAAGAGCTTTCCTCTTATCTTGTCACTGTACCCCATTTTGATTTTGTTTCCTTAATATTGTTAGGTGCTTAGAAAGTATGGTATGAAGTGTTATCCAAATGCCCAAATACAATTACTGTGAATAATATTTCAGTAACCGTTTTGCAAACTCCACCTAATTTAGGGGAGTGGACAGAAAAAGAAGGGAACAGAATTTCACTCCTGAAAGGTTTGGCAAAGTTTCTAGAGGTGGGAACAGCAAATATTGCTATTGGTATAGCCAAGAGCTCTTATTTGCACAGACATAAAATGAAATAAATAATATTAAATATCTCCAAAAATATAAGGAAGGGTATGGAGAATGCCTAGAACTAAAGGGTTCTAGTGAAAAAAACCAACCAAACAAACAAACAAAAAACCCACTCTCTCTGCAGGCATTTTAAAAAGTGGCATATTAAATTAAGTACAAAGACTTATTTGATGAAGAGCAATGTAGAAGACTACTAGATGGATTGAAATGTGAATAGGAAAAAGTAGGGGTGTGCAGAACAGGTTCTATTCAATTCAGATTCGGTCCAAATCAGGGACACTGATTTGGTTAGTTGATTTGGATCATTGTCCCTGATTTGATTAAGCCAATCTGTATCTGAAGATTCGATGCTGATTCGGAGAATCAGTGATTCGGCTGTAATGCAACTTTAAATGTTTTTCTACATACCTCGAGGTACCAGGTGCAGCTCATGAATGCTGTGATGCTGGGTGGGTGGAGCATCCCATAGGAGCACTGCCCCCCTTTGCCCCCTCCCCGCATGCTCAGTGGTGAACCCAGAAGTGGACTGGACATACTTAAAAAAAAAAAAAAAAAAAAAAATCAGTAATTTATCATTTTGTAAGATCCTCCTATTCTCTCTTTTTAGCAAATTACAAATGTCATTTTCTTAACATGTTTCAAGGCAGCTGGTCGTGCAGTGCGGGGAGGAGTGGGGAAGGAGAGCAGTGGCTACACACGGAGTGGCAGCTCAGGGTGGTAGGTGGCAGCAGCAGCCACCAGGAGCAAGCTTCCCCCTCTTCTGCTCTGGGATAGCTGCCGCTACTCCCCAATATAGTGTAGTTTTAAAAGGTAACAGATTTTCAAGAATTCTGGATTTTTTTTTATCTCCGGATTTATGAGGTTATACTGTATATCCCTGAAACATGGAAGATGCTGAATTTTAACCTATTTTGGATTTAAAACTTGATTGGTGAACAAGAAAGATTTCTATACCTCCCTGTCTGTCTGTCATCTGGCACCACCAGGGAAGGAATCCTGCCTTATCTGCACATTAAAGAGCAACTCACATAGACACTCTCATGGACCCAAAAGAACAGACTTCCACCTTCAGCTTCTTCTGTGCAAGAATGAAGTTTATTTTCTTCCTATGGGGACTTTTTACCATCTTTAATTTTCCCTGAGCCTGAAGAAGGGTGTGTGCACCCAAAAGTTTGCAGAAAAAGATATTTTTTAGCAATGTCTTAATTTAATTTCTCATAAAGGGTCTAATATCTGAACCAAGAGTTCTAGACTTTTGCATTTCTTTTCTTAGCATGTAACTTCACTATGACTACTCAGGTGATCTTAGTTGAACACAATTCTTTGCAGGATTTTGGCTTTAAGGTACTTGAAGTGCAAAGCATTAGGATAAAGACATAGAATGTAATTTTCTTGGGTGAATACCTGTTGGCAAGATGGAGTTGATGCAAATTTAAATGAATTCCACTGGGATGATCATTTGTGATGCCTTGCTTGGAAGACAACAATATGTGGATATGAAAGAAAAAAAATGTCTGGATCATGAGAGAAGTTAAACAATGAAATAGCCTGCCATGAGGTGTCATAAAGATTCCAATGATAGAAATATACAAAAGGGGAGTAAATGATAAATTCAAGGTATAGTGTGTACCGCTAGGCAGTCCATCCTGTGAGAATGTACTGATTTTAATCCCATAACAGTTTTGGAAGGATTATTCATTTTATTTCGTTCAATGAAGAATTTTTAAAGGATATTTTTTCTTTCAATGTTCTGTGAGCTATTGAAAGAATACAAAATCCTTTGAGATACTGAGAGTATGAAAGCAGCCATATAAATCTAGGTTCTCTACTGATGTATAAGAGGCAATATTTATAGAGACTGTCATTTAGTGAAATGATGCATCCTTTTATAGGAGTGCAACTGTACTTTTGGAGACTCTTCAGTAGTTTAGCTTTGAGGATTAGTAAAACAATTCCAAGCTGGAAAAGAAAGATGATTCTGCAAAATATGGAATAGTTTTTTAGTATGGTAAAAGGTCACCAGCACCCAAAAAAGAAAGCTGTATTAATATTTTTGCCATTTGAAATTACAGACAGACCTCATCCTGGGCAGATGAGGACTTCTGAATTTGCAAAAACCGTATGCGGCAATTGCATCAATTCAAGTTATCTTTTTAATTCCTTTTAATGAAGTGCACTGATGCTTACTGTACTATTCTCAATTTCTAAAGATTCTTTAGAGAAGAAAGACCTGAAGGGGAGCTAGGAATTCACCTGCCTCTGGCTCCCTTTGTACCATTGTTAATCTATCCTTTTGATACGACCTATTGCCACAGTTTCATAGACTCTGGGATCATGTGAGTTGTTCCCCACCTAAAGGAAGAAAGCACAATTATTCCGGTCCTTAATAGCTCCACAAAAGGACAATTTTAAGTTGCATTTAGGATTTGAGTCTCATCTAGTAGAGGTTGTTAAGGGATAGGTACTGCGCTGACTTCAGTTAGTCTATAAGGTACAACTCTACCCTGCCTTCTGTCTGACTTTAGACTACCATGGCTAATTACTTCTCCTGATTATTATTACCATTTTTAGGGAAAAGTCACTGAAGTGTAGCTCTTCTCTAGTTCAATTAAATGTACCGTGTGCTAGTTATGGTACCAGTTAAATGGATTGTGCCATGAGATTTTTTTTTAATTTAATTTATTTTTGTTACAGTTGCTATATTCAAAGAGACTTAGAGGGGTTTCTTTTGCAGTTGTATTTAATGTCTGATTACAAATATTTTATTTCAATTTATTTTTTCTACACTAAGAATTTAAGTAAACCTTTTTGAAAGCATTGCACCAAAATTGAAATTTTAAACTGCTTATATGTAACATTTAAAACATGTGAGCATGTCTTCCCCTAGCAGGTTGATCCAGTATATATAAGAACTTCTTACTACTTGAACCAACTAATAATGATTCATTTTGGATCAGGAGCTAATGTAAGGTATTGCTGCCAATGTTCCCTTTTCCCAGCCTCCTCTCAGCTGGGTTTGAGCTGTACTTGACAATCTTTCATATGAGGCTGTATAAAGTCCTTACCTCAATAACTGTTACCTCAGTCAATATTTTCTGTAATACTGCTGTGCAAGGGAAAGTGCATAAATTTAATTTTGATCTCACAATATTTACTTTAGGTGACTAGATTGGCACTCAAGTCAGTTACAAAAGCTGACCATATTTCTGAGTGCTAAGCACTGTTTTAAATTCAAATTAATGAACTTGATTTTTTCATTTAATCTATCATGGCTGATTATGACGTTAACAACAAAAAGTCATTACTTCTTTTTTTTGTATTCATGTGTGATACATACTAAAAATCCATTCAAATCAAGGTTGATGCTATGAGTGTTCAGATTTCTTTAAATATGAATAATGTCCACAATGTATGAAAATTGCATATGTATAATAGGTAAAATAAAGTGCATATAAAAGAGTCTGGATCTTAGCATTATCTTTCTTTCATTGGTGTGTTATCTTTCTTCATGTTACTGCATAATTTTTTTGTTTTTTGTTTTTTAACAATTTTAAAACAAGACCATGTACTGACATTACACTTTTACCAGTATAAGTGATCAGAAAGTGGTCTATATCTGTAACAGGACAGAGGTTTGGCACACACAGGGTGCCAAAAATGTTTAAGAGCCTGCTCTAACTCATAGCACTTTACACATAGCATCATGAGAGCCTCCAGCCTCCTCCCTCCCTAGCAGATATTTGCCTGTTGGGTTGGAGGCATTTGAGCCTGCATGCACTAGCCATGGATAGCAGGTAGAGGTATTCCTGCACACATACCCCCACCAGCTCCTGAGCTGTCAGCAGGGGTTGGGGGGAGGGAGTGATGGAGCAGCAAGCAGCTGCCAGCTGGGCTTCACCTGGCTAAAGCCTGTTCCTCTCCCCTCCCCCGCCCCCCCCCCAGCTAGCCCGGCTGGGGCGTGGGGGGAGGCAGGCCAGGTATGAGGCAAGGGGAGGCTCCCTTACCCCACCCCACCCCACACCTAGGCCTCTTGAGAACACCAACGTTCCCTTCCCTTCCCTTCCCCCTCCCTATGTGTTGTATCAGGTCTGTAGAGCACTTTCAGGAGCTCTATTGCATGAAAAATGTAATTTGTGTAAGTGACCATAAACTGGTTTAAAAATGGTGAACCTAGTCTAATATTTGCCACCAAAATGGCAAATGTGTTTTGTTTGTTACCAATCCAAACTATGCTGCCTACAGAAAGCCGCACAACTTAGAAAGATTCTGCCTATGGCTTTCTGAATGTCTGTACCTAACCTATGTCTGTACAAAGTTAAGAGAGATGATAGACTGTTGGCCAGATCCTCATTTACATTATGTCCCTTTTGTAGCCCATAAGAAATGTAAAAGGCCATAACATGGTTGCAAATGGCCAACTAATATTTCCTTTGCTACTTTTCTCACTGCCAGATTCTACACCATCAGCCCCTTTTCATTAAATAGGATCATTTCAAAGTAGTGCTATAGTGCAGAGTTCTGTTATGCCAGCCCTTTCCTGTGGTACTCTCTACACCAATTGATGGTCTGGCAAAAGCAGGTAATCTAGCTGTATAATTCTAATGTCTGTCATGGAAATATATATTCTTTTTTTCCTCCTAAAAGTGTAGTTTTTTTGAATGTGTGTCATTAAAACATCCTCAGAATAATTATCTTTACATAATGGTTTCTTTTCTAAATGAAGTCATAAAAAGCAAAAATGTATAATATAATAATTTAAAAATGTATCTTCTGTGCATCTGTTATAAATAACTATTTTTCTTTTCAAATCAGAAATGAAAAACTATCTTTTTTTTAACATGGAAAGAAAATACTCCAGCATGGAGATGTTTTAAGCCATAGAGAACATTTATATGGGATTATATGCTGAAGCACATTCAAAAAGTAAATTGTGGAATGGTTGCACTATTTAGTATGGTAAATAATTGAGTTATAAACCACTGTGAGTTAGAAGGAAGGGTCAAAAACCCTTTGCTGCCAGCCTGAATGATTTTGCCAGACTAATAATCTTGGAAATAGTAACAGAATGATGTTATGATTTTTTTTTCAGACAAAGTGCAAACATTTAATAACCACTGTCCAAAGCCTCTACAACATTAACCTGTTTTAATGTTGTGCTTTGTTGGAGCTTATGGGAGTCCAAATTAAAAGTCTCAGAAACAACATTGTTTATCTTTTAAGTGGTTATGCATAGTAATACTTAACGAAAATACCTAGAGTTGGCTATTGGAAACGTGCTTCACAAGGAGTTTTTGTAACCATTTTCTTCAGTCTTTCATAGATTTCATAGACATTAGGGCTGGAAGGGACCTCGGAAGATCATCGAGTCCAGCCCCCCGCCCAAAGGGCAGGACGTCAGCTGGGGTCATAGGATCCCAGCAAGATAAGCATCCAGTTTCATCTTGAAGGTGTTCAATGAAGGCGCTTGAACAACCTCCGGTGGCAGGCTGTTCCAGACCTTGGGGGCTCGGACAGTAAAGAAATTCTTCCTTATGTCCAGCCTGAAACGATCTTGTAGTAGTTTGTGACCATTCTTCCTCGTCATCCCTTGGGGCGCTCTGGTGAACAAACGTTCCCCTAGATACTGGTGGTCACCCCTGATAAACTTGTAGGTGGCCATCAGATCACCCCTGAGCCTGCGCTTTTCCAGGCTAAAGAGCCCCAGGGCTCTCAGCCTGTCATCGTAGGGTCTGCTTCCCTGACCTCTGATCATGCACATGGCTCTTCTCTGGACTCTCTCAAGCTTCTCCACATCCTTTTTGAATTGTGGAGCCCAAAACTGGACGCAGTACTCCAGCTGCGGCCTCACTAAGGCCGAGTACAAGGGGAGAATGAAGTCCCGGGATTTGCTTGAGAAGCATCTATGGATGCAAGACAGCGTTTTGGTCGCTTTACTAGCCGCAGCATCGCATTGCAGGCTCATGTTCATCTTGTGGTCAATGATGACCCCCAAGTCTCTTTCTTCCATAGTGCTAACCAACATAGCACTGCCGAGCCTATAAGGATGCTGCGGGTTTTTTTTCCCAAGGTGGAGAACCTTGCATTTATCGGCGTTGAACACCATCAGATTCTCATCCGCCCACTTGCTGAGCCTGTCCAGGTCAGCCTGGATCATCCGCCTGTCTTCTGGTGTGGATGCTTTGCCCCAAAGTTTGGTGTCATCGGCGAACTTGGCCAGTCCGCTTCTGACTCCAGTGTCCACATCATTAATGAAGATGTTGAACAGTATGGGTCCAAGGACAGAGCCCTGGGGGACCCCACTGGTCACAGGACACCACGATGAGTGACTTCCATCAATTACTACCCTTGTCTTGTTTTACATGATTTCATAACTAGTGTTATTTTGAGTTCCAGGATTGAAATAATATTAATAATAACAATAAGTTAATGAAGCTCAGTCAAAGTTGCCAGCTTTCACATCAAAGCCATGTAAAGCTTTTATAAACTGTAAGTCAAGCCAGACTCGCTCAACACTGGGCCCAGGTTCACTCTAGAAGCAACTGTGAACCCTCAAAAACCTCTTGAAAAATCTGGCTGACTTTCAAGTTGGTAATGAAACCTGAAATCATACAGGCTTCCCATGCTCTTGAGTTTCCTTAAGAATATTTTACCCAACTTTCACTCAATTTCTTTTGTGGCTGCTTTTAAATATATATATATATATTTTAACAGGGCAATATGGCTTGATACTTCAAATAATAATTACCAGATATAATGTTTGTTAGATACAATGTAAGCAGTGAGAAATAGCCCCACTGACATTAACTCACAGTAGAAAATAATACAAATAGAAGCAAGGATCAGATGCATAATATTTATGTGGAGAGCCACTGGAAAAGATGCCGCACCATAGGTTAAAGTCCTGGCTTTAGCAGATGATGTGGACTTAGGTGAACCCATCTTCTTCTTTGACACTTTTTTCCTAACATTGTATAGCGCTTGAGTTCTGTGGATGACAACAGTAACAAATAATGCTAATGATTCTTTCTTACTGATGGATAAAACTAGGTTAGGTCTCATTTTATGTTCAGTATAGCTGATTATTGTTGGACACTGTTGCATAGTGGTGGATAGTTTCCCAATAAGTTTAGCATCTGTTTAGATGCACAAGTTAGTTTTCAAAGGCATTGTGCATATAATGTAGTGCACTATTAAAAACACATTCTTTAATACCCTTGAGGGCAGTAGAGGAGTGGTAAACTGAATGAAAAGTGAGAATATTTTGTAGATTTTTTTTCACTCTTTTTCCAATTTGTGGAGATTTAGTATGACTGGAATTCATCTGCATCTGAGGACAGTGCACAGCCTCTTAGGACCCTCTTACACCCTTGAAATAGATCTTGAAAATATATCTGAAGATCACAACACTCATGCTTTGAATGGATGTAAACAAAATTAATTTACAGGATTCAAGATGGCACTTTAGTTTGCCACGGTAATTTTTTGTTAGCCCTGTACAAACGGATGTATTTAATCTGTGTTCCCAAGTGCATATAGCAGTTCATCAGAGAGGTAAAATGTAAGCCACGGTGTGTTATGGTTTTGAAGATCATCTGTGTTGAAGCTCCTGTATAAATAAGATAAAGTGGTAATGAAAGTCTAAATTTTCTGTTGATCATAATTCTATTGTCGTTGTTGTATTTCTATCGAAATAACACACTTTTAACAAGATTAGCAAATACGGCTCAATGTTTTGAATTCTCAGTTAGCATAAAGTGAGAGAACTCTTTGACTGGGATAGTATAACTGTGAGAATGAGACCACATAGTATCTATGCATTAATAGTGGATGTTATACATGCAGTAATTTGGTTCATTACTGTTTGCTTAGGGATATATTTCATATTGGCTTATTGTAGCAGTTAGATATTTGTAGGGACTTTTGCTTATAGTTTCCAAACAAAAAATATTTGGTAGGTGAGGCATGATGTGGAGGTCATTCCTCAGTTACTGAAATATTTTTGTGGACCATTAGAGCCTCACATTTGTGCCTTTCAAGGGGCATTCCAAGGCTTATTTCCATACACCTTTTCTATGAGCATGTTTTGGTTATTTGTGTTAATTGTGCAAAAGTCTATAAATTAATTTTGAGTGAATTCTTTATAAAATGTGGGCATGTTCTAATTCACATTTAATTTAGCACTGATATACATGGGACTATAGTCGTATGTAAATGAAAAAATCAATAACATATTGAATATATATACTGATTAACATTATGGCCTAAGGAACTTGTGAAATATTTCTCTTGTAGCCAACACTTTTTCTTTCTTTTCTACAGCTAAAATTGACCAAAATGATGAAGAGAAGTCACTGGCAGAAGCACATAAAAGGTGAGATGACCTAACATTATAAAACTTGTCGTTTGTAAAATGTGTTTTGTAAACTGTATTGCAAGCTAACATTAACATTTTCTGGCTAACAAAAGAAATGTATTCAATAAAATTAAGTGATATGTACTTGATCTTGGCTTTATTTTGAACAATACTATAGAAAATCAAAGCAATTTATGCATACAGTGTGCTTGCAAAAACCGTTAGAATAACTAGAAAAGTTGTGTATGCCTCCTGAAAAAACAGACATGCTCCGTTTGAAAAACAAAGAAAAAGAAACAACCAGTGGGTTGTGAGTGAGCTGTTGCTTTGCTCAAAATCTTGAGTGATTTGATAGAAACACAATACACTCCTCCAATCCATTATTAATTAAATATTGACTTCTGCATTTTGTAAAATGGCTACTTTATAAAGAATGGAGGTTTTTAAATATATATGTATAAAGAATGTGTATGTGGCTTCCACTGTAAGAAATTTACTTAATCTTCAGACAATTTTTGTGATAAAAACAAAACACCTTAAGTACCTTGCATTTCACTACAGATGTGAGCAGCTGTGACAGGTTTCAAACTTGGGAAAATTCCCCAATTTGCTATATTGCATAACTTGCGTTGTTTCCTTTTTGGGGGGAGGGAGGTGGCGTTCTCTGAAGTCAGTGTTAACTGGACAAAGGATTATTTTTATCAGGCACAACAAAGGCAAGTCAGGGACCAAAATAAATATACATATGGCGGGGGGGGGGGGGGGGCGGTGAAGAGGAACAAAAAACATCATTTGTACACCAGATCCTCTGATGACAACGAATGTTTTCCTCTTTTTATTATGGCATGGTTAGTACTCTTTTTGCATGGTGTTAATAGGTATAATTGGGAACTTCTTTTTAGGGGCAGGCGTAGAGGTTAAAGATGTCTTTTTGCAGACTTGGCTAGTACATCTTTTAATTTTAACTTATTATGCCAGGTTTATGTTGATGCAAGGGATCTTGGAATTAGCCCATTTAAGAAGCACTAGAAAGCTTATCCCTTTTATTTCACTTGTTAAAAACAAGGAAGGCGTCTATGGCTATGAATAAGCATTCATTTGTAACAGTACTGAAGTGTCTCTGTACTTTGTAGTACTTTGAACCCACAGAGGAGTTTCATCTGTCAAACTGGAGACCTACAAAGTCACCTCAAAGATAAACTCTCCAGTCAGGGAACAGCAGGGAGCTGCTCTTTGCATCCCTTCTCCCCCACGGGATCCCTGTCACTGCCAGGCTGCCCTCTCTTCTGTCATAGGAGGGAACAGATAGTCAATGATCAGTTGATTGTTGCTGAAAGCAGTAGGTGCCAAAGAGCACCCCTGCTCCCTCCAGGGTGGATCCCTCCTCTCTCCTGCCATGCCTGTTAGTGACACTGCCAGAGCCCCAGTGGAGCTCAGGCAGTGGGAATTTCCATACCCTAACCTTACCTAACCCTTGGCAATTTGTTTCTGAAATCACACAAGAAGTTAAACTTCAAGCTTGATAACCTTTTGTGACTCAATTCATCCCCTCTCACAGTAAAATCCAGAGTAGGTAGCTCTGGAAAGATTTTTTTTTTTTCCTGGATCCCTATCAGCCTGTTCAGTCAAGTGATTTGCATCTCCCTTTAGAAGGGGGTTCAGATCTGATCGATTCCCAAGGATGCTGGGGAGTCTGGAATCCGTCCAGAGACTGGACAGGTTCCTGTGGTCTCAGGATGGTTCCTCTCCCTGCTTCTTTTCCAAGATGACTCCCTTAGAGAGCTTCTAAAAGCTCTCTCCCTAATGCTACATTGAATGTCCATTTTGGCTGTGGAGAGAACAGCAGTATGACCATCCTTCTGGTCCTTTCTTTGGCTTTGTGTCTTCTTTCCCACTAACCCAATCTCTCCATTGGCTATGCAGAATCTAGATCCTACATAGCAGCCTCCACAAGGATTGTTAGGGAAGGAAATGTGGTTCTTAAGACCCCCTGTATGCATGTACTTAAAAAGGATAATCTAGACTTAGTCACCCTTATGTTTTGTAGCGAGGGTATATCTGAGATCCCAAGATCTCATAGATTTTATATTTAAGACTGGATTTGTGCTTGCCACTCACTAGGCAAAGAAAAAGAGATTTCTATTTTTCTCTTTTTTTATAAATTTCCATCGGTGAATTCTTTAATTCTGCAGGATAAAAGCATTTTCTATGATTGTGAAAGCCAATCTTTTTTTAATTAAATACATTTAGGATAATTTTATTTAAATATCTTAAAATATAATTCCTGTACATTAAGCTTTTTTTGAGGAGGAGGAGGAGAGCTTAGGCAAACTAAATAAGGGATTAGTTACATTCTGTTAATCATAGGTAAAACAGCAACACGGGATGAACAGACAAGCAAGGAGTGCAAGAAAAAGTGATGGATTAGATGGAGCAAAATTAATGTGATTAATGTGCTTGGATTTTTCTTTTTGAAGTGGTTAATTTCAGCCTATGTACATTGTATGGTCTACCATGTGATAGCAAGAAATACAGACCCTTCTTTTCTGTAGCATAGAGTGTTAAAAAAGAAGAATCACACTTCTGCAAAAATATAGAAATTCTAGGTAACTGCCCCTTTAGCAATTTAAAAAAAAGGATGTTTCTAAACTGAATAATGTCATTGAGACAATGTAGCAATGTGTATTTCTGAAAAGCTCAGTTGTGCAATTGAAGGGCTGAAATGGAAAGTTAATCTTCCACACAAATTAAAGACAAAGAAAATGGAATGTCTGCTCCAGGGACTCCATACAGTGTCTAGCTCTTCATTTGTCACAAGTGAGAAAATGTTTAATCGGTTTTGAAATGATGTATTCTCTCTTTATTTATCGTGTTTAGTGACTTTAAAAGTGTCAGTATGTAAAGTGTTTATCCAAGGAATGGATTTCTGGCACATGGATAAAATGAAATGTGAAATGTTTAGCTCACAATAGGCATATGTTCCAAGATCTCTCTGAGTAAGTATCCCGAGATGAGAAGAAAGCACACAGGTCTGTGTTTATCTAGCTTACGCAGGCAGACAAGGAAGGCTCCAGCCTGGTATTAACACTGAAGTGACATGGAATGTCTTCACCAAACCCCAAACAATTACATCACTCCCTTAACAATATTGATAAAGTGCAATAAAAAGGAATCTGGCACTTTCCAATTATACCTTTGTTGCTAAATACTTGAAATCCTGTCAAATACTTGAAAAGTTAAAGTAGAAACTTCTTTTTTTTTTTTTTAAGGGGAAGGGGCAGTGGGGGATAGGAGGAGAAAGGGCAATGGGAAGGAAAAGGCCATGAGGTATATTTTAAGCTTCTTAAACCTAATACATGTTAAATAATTTTAAGGAATTTTAGAATAACTTGTATCTCCTTCTGTCCTGTGTCCCCCTACTTATGTGGCTGAAATACTGAACTCGAACCAGATATTTGTGATTGTAGGCTAGATTGGTGAAGTGATTCTCTATTAATATTAGACATTGATTGCCTTGTTTTCACTCAAAATTAAGATATCTCATACTTGTATCCTCTTAATTTGTGGCCATTTTCTTTGCCACGTTTGCAAGAAAGTTTGTAATCATGGGGGGGGTTCCCCTCAGACTGGAAAGAAAATGTTTATGGGTTCTGTTGTTTGCCAATGAAACTGAATTTAATGTAATTATAAGGATCAAAAGTTGATCACACTGCCTACCTCAAAAAGAAATGGAGGTTAAATGCACAATTTTTGAGCCATTCATCACAACAATGCAATTAATATCCCCCGCCCCCCTTCTCAACCCTTTTATATCCTTAACAGTAACAGAACAGACGAACAGCACCTAACATTGTAACTGGTACATGATTAGGTTGATGGTTGGCCACTGTCTTCTTGTATTTGACTCTTGCCCAAGTTTGTGTGAAGTGGCAAAGACAAGGGTACTGAAAATGGCAGCCTCTAAAGCAGCACCTTGAATTCTCTTCTGGATGGAGTATCAGTGGCTTCACTGTCTGTCAATGTTTAGTTTATACCCCTCTTATGTACAATTCCAAAGTTTGGGAGTTTAATTTTCTTTAAAAAAAAAAAAAAAAAAAGACAATTGTCCAGCTTTCCAAAATCCATGCCACTAGAAGCTTTAGCAGGAGTTTCTACCATCATAGCTGTCTGTCATGTTAGGATCACTGTACAAGTTCAGCTTAGAGCCTTTAAGTCCAGGGGCATGTTTATAGTGTGGAAGGCCTCCATTTACTAGTGCTATCTATTTGGCAAACAATGAATCATCTCATTTGAAGTCTGGTACAGTAACTGGTCTTGTTGGGCTCAGATCTAGGTGAACCATAACAGATTTACACAGAGAATCTGACATCTGCCAAAACCAATTAATTGCATTGAAAATGACTGCATTTCATTTACATAATCCCTGTAAATATAATTCTTGCAGTAGCATGTGTTCAGTGACCTTATAGATTGCTTCTGTTTAGTAAAGTTTAGCTATTTTATTGTTTTGACTTGAACTGTGAAATGTAGATACAATGAATCTTTTAAACTCAGGGCCCTTTATATGGATTCCTCAAATTTTATAGATTTCATAGACATTAAGGGCTGCAAGGGACTTTGTGAGATGGAGTCCAGCCCCCACACCATAGGCAGGAAGTCAGATAACTGAGGGCTACATAAAACAAGTGCATGTTGCTGCTGATCCCCAGTGAAGGCCAGATAAACATGGCCAGGGTGATACTTTCTGTCCTTTTTACTATTGATTTCATTTGATAAGATAATTTAGTGTAGTTTACTCCTTACGAAGCCTAAATTTGCTGTGTGATGGTAATAACATGTACTTGCATTATGAAAAAACAGACAGATTTCTGCATGCTGACAAAATTAGCAGCAGGGGAATCTGGGATGAGTGTAGGTGGATCTGAAATAACCGTCTTCCTATTTTAGGAAGTTTTCAATTTGGTTTGTTTTATTATATGGTACAGGTATATTTACATTCCAAAGATTGTTACAATTTCAAAGTGCTTCCAAAGTGCAGTCTCCAAGGCACCCCTTCTATTTTCAGAATGTTTTAATAACGTGTTTTGCCACGTTCTGGTGCTCTCTTTGCTGAAGCAACAAATTACTTTAAATTTCAGAATGGAATGTTTGCCTTTAAAACTCCTTGGGAAATAATATGCATCTAACACCCTAGTCTTTGCATGCATAAGACTTCCGTCAGCTTCCATGAGCATCGGACATGGTAGACAACCATGGTTTACACCTGCTTCGGTGCTGACAAGTTGATGACACCTAGAGAAGTAGCAGACAGAATGGTACAATGGTATTGCTGAAAAGCAATACCTAATTATGTAGTACCTAAGCCTTTAAATCTTGACTGTTCCTCCTACACCACTCCCTGTTGCACAATGCTTTGCAGTTTGCCTTTGTAAGATATCTAATACTAAAATGAAAACTGAGCTGATGCTTTAAGTAAGTGTTGAAAGCTTCTACCAGCAGGAATGAGAAGAGAGATTTGTGTTTAGCAGAAAAATAAAAATGTAACTGAAAAGCTAGAATTTATGGCTGGACTCTTTCCCTTTTCAGTCCTTTTCTCCACTGTGCTCCCTGCTCCTCCTACTCTGTGTGATCTTCCATTCATCCCATGTTGTTTCTTTAACTGTACATCTCCTTCCCCCTGGGCAGCTCTTATTACATGAGTAATTCACAGTAGGAATTTATAGATTGTAAGTATACATTCATTTCAGGAGAACAAGGGAAGTGCTCAGTGGGGGAAGGAAATGTTAGCAGAAGAGCTTCAGGATTTGCCATACAAATTGACTCAGTGGTCATTCTAGTTTTGTAATCCTATCTCTGACAGTGAAAAGTACTGTGGCAAGTAAATGCCCTGGAATGGACACTTGCGCTAAGTACAGACAGTCAAAAAGCCTGAGACTGACTTGATTCAATTTTTGAAGGTTAGTCTAAGATGCATAGATTGAACCAATAAGCAAGTGACAGACATTTACTTTTGATCCTGGAAATGCAGCCGCTTGCCTACAGCAGCCCAAGCCAGAAGCCAGAGGGTGCTAGACTATGCCTCCCTGCTGGGCTGGAGCAGACAGCCTGGGCCAAGGTTAGCCCACCCACCCTGCAAGGGGGCAGTTTGCAGGGGAGGTACAAAACATCCTGGGGGACTGTGAGTTAACTTGAATCTGGAGGGGATGTGGGACAGAAGTTTAATAATCTGATTTAACCTAAATCAGTTAAGTCTGATACTAAATCAATCCAGGCTAATCTTAAACTGGTCTTGGCAATTCTGAAAGTGGTTTATGTACACTGAACTTCTGTTGCATTACAGATGTAAAGTGTTTTCTGATTGCTTATACCAGGTTGTGTAATTTCTGTCCCTAGACTTACGGAATCTCACATAAGAAACCTTCCAGTTAAACCCTGATGGATAGTGGCTGCCCTGAGACGGTTGATGTCCATTTATGAAATTTTCTTCTTTACCTAAAGTATGCAAGTCCTTATCCATTTATATGCTTGTTTTATAATGCCACAAAAAAATTAATCTAGATAAATGGTGGAACACAGAAGAAATCAATTGTTTTGTTTAAAAAAACCCAAAACCTCTTTTTAGTCTAAATTTTAGTTTCTAATGTCAGTGAGTCATTTCAAGCACTAACACTTCCAAAATACTTTAGAGCATCTAGGAAATGTTTTAGAGAACTAGTTATAAATAACATAAATTCTTTCTTGCTGGAACAGTTAGTTCTACAACTTGTGAGGAAGTTCTGTTAGATTTCTGGCAAGTGAGAAGCCAGAGTTCGTTTACAAAACAACTATAATTGAGCCATTTATTATATTTGTGTTACTGAAACTAAGTTCAATATTTTTGGGGAAAGGAGGATAAGTATTGTGCCACTTAACTTAGAAGTGGAAATTTCCAAAGCATTAAAAAGCTAGTCAAGAACACCCTAAATCAAAAAGTACAGCAATTTAATCTCTGGCTTTGGCATATTTGCTTTTTGACAGCCATTACATGTTTACCAGGTGGCCTCACTGAGTAGTCCACAATCGTACCAAAACCTAGAGCTGTTAGAGTTGAACTCATTGGTGTGCGTGATTTAGCTCCATTGTTTCTTACTGGTGTGCATACTCTGTGTAAGTTTAATTAGGTGTCTCTGTATTTCTTTGTAGTTTATTCTTGTTACAAATGTTGTCACTTGATTGGCTTCCCAGTGCTCCCAAGTTTGGACTTGGAGCAGGACAAGAGGAAGCAATGTAGGAAGGATTGATATTTTCCTGCACATATTATATTCCTTTTTATTGTCAGGCCATTTTAAGTGGTATAGTTTGATCAATATCCTATTATCCTGGACATGTGAAAGAAAAGACTAGATGCAAGGGAAGTGGTCAATTTTTAGGCTGCACACTTATGATCTTATCTGGAGCACATCTCGTAATAAACTGCAAAGATACTATCATCATCTCCCTCTTCTACAGAAAAAGCCAGAAGTTCAGGCAATGCTTTAAAGGAGCCATTATGTTTTTCTTTTTTTTTCACATATATACAGACACAGATCCTCTCTTTCTTCAGTGGAAATTGGATTGGAGTCTCATACCATTCATTGGAGCCTCATACCAGTTTAAGCAGCAAATGAAGTTTCAAAATTTTACATTTAAAATGTATATTAAAGCCTAAGGGCCTGACTCAATAGTTGTGGAGCATGGATTCATCCTTTATGGGGTGTTTTGTATATTCAGTGTACAGTTGAGATATTAAATAATATGTACGCAGATGCACACAATTTAATCCACTATTCAGTCTTTAAGACAAGTCTTAATGTCATATCTATATGGACTATGAAATGTGTGGTATTTTCTACTTAAACTTACAGAAGTTTATTATTTATTTAAATATTTAAAATAAAATATATCTTGCCCTGTTAAATAATTCTGGTCTTGATCTTACAATGAACTTGAAAGAAGCATTATACCAGTAATGGAACTCCTTCCATGAGTGAAGTTTATATCTGGAAATTAAATTATCCATATAAAATTTAAATAATTCTGTAAAAAGTCACATGGCCTCACATGCATATGTAACTCCTTATACATCTTAATGGGGTTTCAGTGATAGCCTCCTGTATTTTAGGTGATGAAGATGAGGTGACATCTGGAGGAACGTTGGAACTTAACATAGACAAAGTGTTCTTACTTGTTGCAATAAAACCAGCAGATTGTCAGATCACCGATGCTGAAATTTATTTAATCTCAGTGTTTTGTATCTGGCATCTTCCTGTTTGTGTAAGGTAAACTGGCCGAGGGGTTATTAAATATGTTTGAAGCTCATATGTTAGTCTCTTCCAAAAAAAAAAAATATATATATATAAATAAATATATAAATTAAGTTTTCTGTTGGATTTGCTTCTGGTCTTGACTTTCAAAGTTTCAAAGTACACACGTACTTGTATGTGTTTGATTTGTACATGTATGCACTGCAATTACAGTTACACATGCAGTTGGCCATGTGTCCACAAAACAACACAGTTGGCATGCCATACATATGGCAATTCTATGGGTGTAATGCCATGTAGATCACGTTGTGAAAAGAGAATTTTTTATCTATGCCAAGCAAGTAAAGTTGTACTGGATTAAAACCAAATACTTGGTGTGTTCAGTGAATTACAAAGATAATTGAGCCACATTTTGAGTAAGAAGACCATTTGGAGTATGTTAACAATCATTTTAATGGTACTGGAGGAAGCACAAGAAAGTTTTAATAAGACAAGTCAAAGAATGTTAGCTTTTCTGCTCCAGTTACCTGACTGATGTTGTTGTTCAGTCAGGCTGAGTGTGCTATAGAATTTCTGAGGAATATTTGCTTTTTTAATTGGTAGCAAATGTCATTCATTTTTACCTTGAAGTTTATGAATAAGAGTATGCATGTAAATATGGAGATTAACATAATGTCATTTTAAAAAATAAAATACTAACCATACGAGTGAACTACAATATATATCTCCCTTCCTTCTTTGTTCCCTTGAATTTTAATTGTCTAGCTTCATTTTCAACATTTTTTTTCTAATGACTAATTAATAATCTTCATAAATGTAGCTTCTCTGGTAGTAGTAGTAAAAGACATTAATACACTGACAATTAAACAGCCTCAAACCTGTGTTTTATGGATTTTTAATGAGAATTTATTTATTTTTTTAATCCCTCAATAGTTGTAAGGCATTAATTTAACCTTTACGGGTTTTTGTTGCTTAATCCACTTGAACAGTCTAAAGTCTAGGCATTTTGATCCATATTCTGAATGTCAAGTGCCACCTTTAGCTGGCTTTGCATACCTAGCTGACATTAATGTGTGACTATGTTTGAAGGAAGAATTTGGGCCTAACAATTGGTCAAACACTCTAATACCCTAAAATGGTCTTCTTGAAAGGAAATCTTTGTAAAAATATGGATCTCTTAATTTTAACCACAACTAAGATTTTTTGCAAGACATTTCCTAAAATCACGGTGAACCTGATCCTTAGGTCTGGCCAAAATTGTACAAAGTGGTAATCATAAACAGTGTATGTATGTGTGTGTTGGGGGGGGGGGTCACAACTCTACACCACTGCCCTTGCTGTTGCCAGGCTGCAGCCCTGTGTCCCACTGTCAGTGCAGAAGTTGGGGGGAGGGTAGAAGGGGGGCATGTGCCCCCCGAATGCTCCTCCCCCACATCTCATTCGTGGTATTAATGGTCATAAGCCACCTTTCCTTTCCTTTGGAGGCAAACCTGTTTTTGTGATATTTTATGGCACCAACTGGTATAGTTGGGATACCAGTTGGAAAAGCTCTACAGCACCAGGTGTCCTTCAGAATTACTGTCACAATTTAGAGCAATCTTCTGATTCTGCCAAAAGGATTGTTCTGTCAGCCATGTGTTGCTGAAGCACTTCATGTATCGTCTTTGCCCAGTAACCACCTATAACTGAAGGACCAAGGATTGAGGGGAAAAGAACAATTCTGTCATCTTTAGGTCATTTGGGGATTCCCATAGAATAATAGCAACATATTTGAGGGGCATGATGGAATAAATACATTAAACAGAACTGATAGTATTGGACAATTGGGATCCATAGATGTCTTTAAATATTAAGTGTTAGCTGTCCATCATTGTATTTAAAATAGGTAATAGACCACAAAATATGGCTGCTACATATCTGTTGATTTTATGCTTTATGTTGCGTCTTTACTAGCAGAAGAGGAAATTCTCCAGGGTTTTTTCTAAAATTGTACATTTTTTTACTAAGTTTATTGGAGATGGAGATGAGGAAGATGGTTTAGAACACAAAATTATTCAAATACTGGAAAACTATTTTGGAATGGGGGGAGGAAAAAGCTCTTGAGACCTTAGTTTGTTTTCTGAGGAACAATATTACTAAATCTGCATTTACAAAATGCAGGTTGACAAAAGTAGGGGAAGATGAATGGCTCCTGGCAGTTAATATGCCATTATTAAAAACAAAGCCTTTTTCTGCCTAAAAACTATAATTTTCTCAGCCAATTTTTAAAACATGTTTTTAAAATGCATTTGCATTTTTACAATCAATTTTTTCCCTCTTTTTGGCCAAGGATAGCACAAAGTGGGAGGGTGTCAAAACAGAGCATAAAAGTATTGTCAATACCCTAAAACCATAAGAAATTAAAACCATAAGAAATAGACGACTTGGGCATCTTTGCCTTTTTGAGTCCCATCCCTCCCCACCTCTGTAATTTGCTACCTCTTAAACTAAGGTCAGTCCCCATTTTCCCTTTACCTCTGAAGAGGAGGAAATTGCTCATTTTCACCTGTATGAGCTGCTTGAGGCCCTGCAAATCCTAAAACCAACCTTAATGCTATAGATAAAATTTCCATTATTACATTTTCTCATTAATACATTTAGATGTTTACAGAGAAGAAAAAATAAATCTGTAGAGGCATTTTGCTCTTGGCAAAAAAAAGAGAGAGAAAGAGAGTGCGTGTGCTAAATATGACAATTTGCTTGACTAACTTGCCAAGGAGCAACCCTAACTACTGGCTATCTGTTGTAATCCTATTCTGACAGCCCCTTTTAAATTCAGCACCGATTCATATATCCTGCCATTTAACTTAGCCCTTAAAATAAAACTCATGTCAATTTAAATAGAGCCCTAATTTTTTTGTACATGTATTCTTCTCATTTATGTGCATATACTGTGGGCTTTCTGATCAGTTTTGCCTGTGACCATTCATCACTTGCTTACCATGTACTTTATGACTTGAATAAATAGATCATCTGATGACTGTTTATTCTGAAATACAAAATCCTATATTACTGGTCTAGGAAGAAAGTCCCAGAAGATACTAGTTTAACCTCAAACTTGTTTAAATGAGGCTTGATAATATTGTACATTTAACAATTGCTGATCGTTTAGTCTGCAAAACTGGAGTTATTGAGAACATCCAAACATATGTCAGCATTGGAAATCCTTCATTTGTTCAACAATATTGAAGAGGATACCTCAAAAGTGCAAGTGTTTCTATGCTTAAACTGATCTCAGTTCTAGTTATTTGCCTGTAGGTGCTTTGTTTGGAAATCTGATGGATCGCATTTTAACCAGCTCTCAGAAAGGTCAGCCAGGAATAGTGTCTCTACAAATTAAATCCAAGCCATGTGTCTGGACCTACAGTTACCTTTTAATTTGTTGGGTACTGGAGCCTGGTCGGTTCATTCTGAAGGGAGACTGTTTCTGTCTACTGGGTATCACTTATTCTAATTAAATTATTGATTTGTTCCTCTATTTCAGTTCTTCAGCAATAGGAATCTCTACATCACCCACCACTTTCCCACACATTTTTGTTTATATTTGTTACCTGACCAGATAAATGAGTTATGCACACAATGCATGACTGACATCAATTTGATGTAGTATCTACAGTTTCCTAATAGGCCTTACAAAAAAAAAAAAAGAAAAGAGTAAACCATGGCCTGCTTCCCCCTCCCTGGAAAATACTTCTAATTGATTTTAAGCTTATAGGTAGGAACATTGGTGATAAACAAGATAACAAGTGATTGTCAGGTTTTCTTAATAATGCTGCCAGATTTTCCCATTTTACGTGCTTTTTTTCCTAGACAGAGAAACCATTTGGAGAGCATAATCTCCTAGGTGTTAAAATAAGCATAGAGCAAATAATTCATTCACCCATTTTCATTAGAAAATAACTGGTGAATTCAGTTATTAATCTAAAGAGGTTTTTAGAAGAGATGGAACAAGGGAAGGAACTATAACCACCTTTTCTAATCTAATTTCCTCATTTATTTTTGTCAGACACCACCACCTCCTTCAGTGTCTTAAGGGATTTAGAGATGTTTAAATGTTCTTTGGGGCCAAGGCAGCATATATGAACACCAATTTTAAATCCTTTTAACACATTTGGCCTTTGCCTTATCTGGATAAGACAGCAGTGTGAACATCAATGTCTTATTTTTAATCAGGCTTGAAAAGTCACGCTGACTGGAGCAAAGCCACTGACCTCCCTTACCTCTATTAATCCCTGAAAATAGCTCTAAGCCCCCTCCTTCCCAACCTCTTTACCCTTTTTCTTTAAGACATGCAATATGGGTTCAGGGGTCTTAAACCCTTCATTTGAGGGTCTCTCATTGCTTTATGAAAATTAAGTCAGCTTTTGGTAGTATACCCATTTTACACATAGAGAAATTGAGGCACACAAGGGCACATCTTACCAAAGCCACTGTAGGAATGCAGAAAATCTGGATTCCTGATCCTCCCCATCAACACACACACTATGCATGGTGAACATACAGATATGAACAACATAGCATCTTGCAGGTACTGCCTATGCTTTGAACTCAGAAAAGGGCCAGGAAAAGCATATGCATGAGCTTGTCTTCTGATCATATATAATGCAAAAGTTAAGTGCTATGTGGCTTAGAAATGTGATCTGGAATGGTAGTGTCCATTCTTAACAGTAATTCTGCTAGTCTTTTTCAATGTTGTCTAAATCCCATTTTATAGCAGAACCATGTTTCACAAAATAAGCCTTGATATCCACCTATTTTACCATATATAAACTGCAATAGTAGATTTCCAAATATTTGCCATGTTCTGTGAATATCCAATGCTTCTGCTGCCCAAATGTTTATCAGTCTGTAAAACTCATTTTAGGTTTGTTGCTTGTTCTTTGTCTTCCATGAATTAATTCTGTTATCTTTTCTCAAATTATTATATGGCATTCAGTCTTTCCTAAGGTTTATAATTGTACACTGGGAGGTTAACCACCATGTAAGAGAAGATCCTTTTGACTGAATAAGTTAAGTACTTTAGTTTTTTTCACCTGTGAATACAGGATGGATACCTGGATTCCTGGTAGTGCTTGTGTTTTGGTCCAAATATGTTATAGCCTACGTTTTCTGCTCTTGTACCAGCAGGGGTTAGAAAGGTGACAGGTGTCACAACCCAAAGTTGTGGTTTTTGTTTGTGTGCGCTTCGGCACCGCTAAATTATTGTTCCCGCCTAAATTGTAGCTTTCTTTGCACGGTAGAGTTCTCTGCTGCGGGAGAGAACTCTGGTGCAACGGGGGATTTCCCGCCAATTTGCAGCTTCTTTGCATGGTGCATTTCTTTTGCATCTCAGAGATGTATGGTGCAAAGGAGTTCTCACCATTTGTATTCAGATTCGCACCACATTATTGGCCGATTCTGAATGTAGGCACACTTGGCGGCTAGCTATTGGCTTGCTAGCTGTACAAAAGGCTCGAGTGGTTTCCGCCCAAGTTGGAGGACTCCACGAACACCAGGAGGAGGAGACTTCACCCAGTGTAAAGATATCTAAGCGCTGCGGATCCTCACGGACCCAACACGTTTCAAGCAGGCAATAGAGGCTTAATAATCGAACCCACAGAGCTTTAACTATTCCAGAGGGAAAAAGAAGAAAGAACGAACCGCCTCTAGCCTCTCCCCATCGCCGAGCGCAATCCCAGACATATCCCTTTCCTGTAAACCCAATTTTTGAACCCACGGAGCCTTAACAACTCCGTGGGACCAGGGAACCGAACCGAGCCCACGGAGCTTCAACAACTCTGTGGGAAAGAATTGCCAAACCTGCGGAGCCTAAACAACTCCATGGAAAGGAATTTGTCATAGTCCTCCAGCGAGGATTTAAGTGGAGCTGCACCTGGAAAGCTGTCCAGCCTACACCACTACCATCTTTGGGTGTAAGTAAATAATCTTTTCAATCAACCACAACACGTTTGTGACTGATTCTAGCTTGCCACCGGTTTTCTCCGACCCCGCATGCCCTGGCTGCTGGCCACAGCCTGCGTGCACAAAAGACGGGCCGCGGATCGCCCCTCCCGACTCGCACTTGGCAGCGGGATCGGGGCCCGGCCCGCACAACAGGAAGTTTACTAAGCTTCTACAGTTTCATATTTTAAAAGCAGATTAATTTATTTTCCCCTAAATTAGCTGGCACAAACTGATTGAGGACTTGTATTTCACTGTAACTGACTGAAGAAGACACAGCTAAATGTGGGTATATAGCTAACTTAGCTATGCTGATGTGGTTTCCAGCAGGATTAGCAATAATGAGAGACAAATCCTGGCGAGCTCCTCAGAAAAATCTTCAGAATTTTTAATGTTAGCCTTCATGTGTTCAGTAGATATTGGTACCATTTATTGAACTCCTTGAGTATATATCTATAGAAATTTGAATATCCTGTCTCCCTGCTTGCTAAGATGGTTTCCTGTATGGGTTTTATAACTTGTTACCTCAAATTTAGAATGATTACCCGATATCTTATTCTTTTCATTTCTTGACATTTGTGCAACCAGCAGCAGAGGTGCTTGCCATGCTGGGGCCTCTGAACTCCTTATTTCATGGTATGTTACTCATCATTGGTGATCTTTGAGAAACATCATTAAAAATAGTCAGTGTTTTTTTTAAATGGCACTTTCAAAGTTCCCTGCTACCCTATAATGCTCATGCCTCTCTACTGCTAAAGACCAAAGTCTTTATATGAAAAGACATTCTATACAAGTTATGATCAGGGTCATAGGAGTCTTCTCCAATACAAAATTCGTGGAGGAATTAAAATTAGGTAGATGGAATGTAATTGGGCTGTCTCGGATTCAGCTGGAATAACAGGATTCATTCAGAAATGGTCACAACATTTTAAAAGCCAGAAGACAGACTACGATGTTACATTGGGTACACTGACCTGCATGGAAGGCTTTATTCTTTCAAAGATTTTAGTGTTTCCTGATCAGGGTGCTCTAGGCACACCTCTATTTAGCTTGTGGTTTAGGTTTCATGATCTAGTTTTAAGCTATTGGTACAGTAGGGTTAGAGCAATTGGGTCCTTTTAAATGTTTGGTGTATGTCTCTAATTAGGTTATCGTCTAATACTACTGTTATGGCATTATCTTGATGATACTCAGCTGGTGAAATTCTCTCCTTCCCTGCTCCCTCCCCCCCACACCAAAAAGTCTGTGACAAAATTCCCGTAGACTTCATCAAGGCCAAGATTTCACTCCAACGTCAATATGATGTAACAAGCAATATACGATTCATCAGTAGTTATTGTATGGGTGGTTGATCAGTAGTCATTTGAACAGAAACAAACATTCTTGAATACATTGTGAGCCATTTTATTTTCCACTTTGTAAAAAAAAAAATAAAACCCCAAAAGGCAATTTCATAATGAACGATGAATACATTGTGAGCCATTTTATTTTCCACTTTGTAAAAAAAAAAATAAAAACCCCAAAAGGCAATTTCATAATGAACGAGTTGAAATTTGAAATTATTGTCTTCCAGTAAAATGAAAGTTTAAATGTTGAGGTTCCTAAATACGTTTGAGATCACTACCTTATTGCTCCCAGCTCTCTTGCTCAGCTCTCTTGTTTAGTGAGTTATTTTGAGAGCAATATTTACTTATGGCATTTCAACTCCATATATTCAATGGGTCAGATCCTATTTTGTTGTATTAGGCATTTAAACAATACTTCCATATGAAAGTGTAAACTGTTGCATCTTGCTTGTGTTCCTATAAACTGGGCCTGCAAAAGGTAGGTGTGCCCTCCTCATCTGCTGCTTTCTGGGTGTGTCCAAACTGAGTGTTGGGTGCTTAGAAAGACACTGAATACATAAGAAGGGGGGTGGGGAGGAGTGGGGAAGGGGCAGTGATGGGAGAGGCAAACATGTAAGCAATAAAACCATAGGAGCAAAGGAGCAACAAAACTAATCCAGGTAATGGGATAGGAATCCATAGTCCCTGTTTAAACCATAATGAATCCAGTCTGTGGATGATTTCTTGTTCTGCAATTTGCTGTTCAGATTGGTTTTTAAAGGTTTGCTGCCAGAGAACGGCCGCCCTCAGGTCAGCAATGGAATGTCCAGGGAGGTCAAAGTGTTCTGCTGCAGGCCTGCATTTCTTTCTGAAGCTGACTGCATTTTCTGGACTGCTGCACATAGGTTGCTGTATTGTCAAAACACAGACGTAACAGAGTTGGTAAAACTCTACTCAGAACTACTATAGACTGTGATTTTTTTTTTTTTAATAATTTCTAATATAGTACAAAGGCAATGTGGGGTAGGCGTGGAATTCTCATATTGAAGGGATTAGAAGCAACTTCCATTTCGGCTTTAAAATGGACAATGCTTTGGTCAAAAACAGTGCATGTGATGAACAACAGAGATCAACCAAAATGTGTACCATAAAAACATTACAACTAGAGGCTCCACATATTTCAGTTTTGTTACCAAGATTAATTGTGTATGAAGTCAATATTTGATGGGGAAAGAAAATACTGTAGCAGTAGGTAATAAAATACTTGCTGGGTTTTTTTCTTTTCCTTTGACAGCTTTTTGGAAACTGCGGCTTATTTCTGCATGAAACCAAAAATGGGAGAGAAAGAGGTGTCCCCACATTCTTTCTTCAGTATTTGGCATGAATTCAGTTCGGACTTTAAAGATTTCTGGAAAAAAGAAAACAAACTTATTCTGCAAGAAAGGTAAGTTTCTTCATTTATGCAACAACTTTTATAAAATATCATTAATGGGAACAGTATTACAGAAAATAATTGTGCATACCAAATCCATCCAGTTGCCTTTTGAATAGCTTTTAATTCACTTCTCCTTACTGAACTTTTCCATGTTAAATATAACCTGAAAGCTGTAAACTCTATTAATGAGTAAAGATGTCAGTTTCCCCCAAAGCCTATAAGCCTCCTTTCCCATTTCTGGAAATATCATGTGTCGCTGTCAATCCAGGGTGTGAAAACAGATTCACTTGAGTCTTAAAAGTCATGGAGAAGTTTTCCATTCACATGTTATATTGAGTCATCAAAAGACAGGACATGATATACCCTGAAACATCTGCGATATAACGGGAAGACAAAAAATCTAAACCCACTTAAATAAAAGAAATAACCCCAAACTCCTTTCTCAGAGATGTTCCCTTGCCCCATTAGCTGCATAATATAGTATTGAGAAATCTGCCCTGCCTTGCAATAGAGTCTGTCTTTTGCTACAAAAAGTTATTGCTTTCTGGTCATTCCCTGAGTGTAGGAATGCTGCAATGGTTTAACAATATTACAATATGAGCCCCAAATTTACATACATGTGCATTCAGATGACTTAACTTCACGCATAAGTAGTGAAATGAACTTCAGTGGAAAACTACTTGAAAGCATAAATGCTTGCAGGATTAAAATATTCAAAATTAGTCACTAGTTCATGTTTAGGAATCTCAGCAAAAGTGGGCCTGTTTTTAGAAGTGTTGAACACTCCAAATTCCCACTGAAATCAGATTACATTGTGGGGCCAAATCAATGGAAGCTGTACCTAGAAAACCGGGTAACCAAATGAAATAGTTTATATTTAAGAAATAGGGAATGTATTGTAAAGTGAGCATCTTTTTCATAATTAAGCTAATTAATTACTGGACTGTGATTCTGCTGCAGGAGTATGGTACATATAGGAACACACTGCAGCTACTTTCTGGGGGATACACTTGGTTTTATTGCCCATCTGAAATAATCTCATGTAACTAAGTATCTCTCTTCAGTATTTAACTGGCAGCTCAAGCTAATGCTGTCTCAAGTTCTCCAGGCTGGCATTTAGCAGCCAGTTTTGCACAAGATCACTCTATCTTGTATTTCCAAATATTCTGTTTAAAAATAGTCTTTTAAAAACTGGTTTTCTCTTTTCAGATCATTGGGTTATTTTCCTATAAACAAATGATTCTCACTATATTTTTTTCTCTTTAATTTAAAAGAAACTCCCCCGGAGGAAGTTCTGTTATTCTTTTAAAGAACATATTTTGGAAAAATTTGAAAACACTCTTGAAATACTCTGCCAATCAAGCAAATTCTTATTTGCTTCTCTTGTTTTTCTTATTTTGAATGACAAGAGAAGTTTGAATGAGAACAGGATCTTTCAGGATTCATTTGATGGTGTTTTTTATTACCCTAGTTAAATCGGACTGATAACATGGCTATAGTGCACCCTCACTTCCCTCCCCCTCCCCCCCCCCCAACCGCACACATGCACACAAACCCATCCACCCACCACTTGGTATGGAGATGATGAGCATCTAAAGAAAAGGTTCATGAATATCTGTGGGGACCATTGTGTGGCTGGAATGTCTGTGGGAGTGTAAATAAGTTATGGTACCCCCTTCTTCCTCTAAAAAGCAGTTAAAATAAAAATATAAGGACAGATCTTCTCCTGGTGTAAACTGTCATAACACCATTGAAGTTGGTGCCAAGATCTGACTTATAGTTTTTTACAATGAGTTATGTTTCTCTGAGGTTCAATGACTGACACATGCAATAAATATTCCACTGAGACTGGCTGGCTTAGCATTGTGGAAATACCCTGTTATGAAAATACAAGGATTTTCTTTGTGACAATACATGCCCCTTGAATACTGCTGATACTATTTATACCTATGGGTACAGTCAGAAGATTTTGGTGTCTATATCTTATAAAAGTATCTAATACTTATATTTGAGGAACAATCTTGACCCTAATGAAGTCAATGGAAAAACTCCTTTTGACTTCACTAAGGTCAGGATTTTCTCATTTGCTTTTTGATAGCACAGTAATTGCTTCTCTCTACCTGTGTTTGTTGTATCAAGTTATTCTCTGTAGCTAATAAGGAAAAGAAGTGTGTCAAGGCATTTATCACTGCTAGGATGCTGTCTGTACATATTTGCTGGCAATAACATCTTTTTGTGACAGGTCTAAGATCTTTTCTTCCATTGACTGCTTGAGGTTAACAGCATAACTTGGTTGTGATCGTGTTTATAAAATCTTTTGCAACAACATCACTCCTTTACTTTTGTTTGAGTGAGAAAAGGTTTTAGTTTTAATAAGGCTACACCGTGAGCTGAATTTCTGGCATAGTTTTAATGCCCTCAGACATGGAATACAAAGGGACGGCAATTGCCTGTTTATAATAGCAGCTTCTTATCCAATTTCTGTGAATGTGAAACAAATTGTTAACACAATAACTCACCTAAAGACCTTCACAGATGGCATTTTCTAAGGTGTACCCTGATATTGCAGACGCACTAAAAATGCATGTGTTTAAACAAAGCAGTCAGGCATTTATATGCAAAAGATAAACAGAGAAGTACGTAGTCTTGGTATCTCTTAGCTACGAGCTGAAAGAAAACGCAAAGAAAAATGGTGCAAGGTTCAGACCAAATTCATTTTTCTGAAGTTTTCTACTGCTTCTGCTCAATTGTGTCAGATGAAATAAAGCAGAAGTGGAAAATACCAGCTGCAGAGAAAATTATAGAAGACAAACTGTTGAATACAGTAGCAATAAAAAGATAAATTCACCTGAAATTTACACTTAAAGCATAGTTCTGTCAGTAGTTCTCTTGCAGTTTTCTTAACAGCAGAATGTTTGGTAGCAACACTATAGTCAAGGTTAAGTTGAGCTTTCCATTCTAAATCACTGTCTGTCTTGTTTATAATGTTCTCAAAAATGTACTGTTTAGGCTAAATTTTTTTGTGCTGGATTTCAGACTGAAGGCAAGTTTTTTTTTTAAAGTCTGTACAATATCCATGAAACCATTTTTATGTATATTAACCTTTTTTTTTCCAAGAAACTATTTTGCATTTTAAGAGATTGCTGTGTAGTAGCCAAACCATTTCGCCTGAAATTCAACCATGTCTGATATGTTCTTTTCAGAAAGAAATCATGTCTCATACGTTTGCGTGGAATTGGTACCGGATTAAGCTTTGTTAAATCGGTGGAACTCCCTTAATAAAATTTCGATGTCAATTTTGAATGGACAAACTTTAAGCAATCTCATGTTGACTCCTCCCCTCTATATTTTTAGTGTGCCCATACATTCCACTCGGGCACATTTTGAGAGCTCTGCAAATGTATCTACCAGTATGTTACCCACCACATCACATACACTTTAAAATAGGTTACCAGCTGGGAAGTGCCAAAGAAAGGCTGCCACATCTGCCCTGACCTCTTCTAATGTCAGTTTGAATGGAGCCTCCCAAACTCCGTGTAGGCCTGTCAAGCTTTCTTTTTGGCACATATACATATGCATGTACATTCACATAAGTAGCTCCATGCCCTGAAAGACAGAGTGCACTCTGGAACATCAGGCTTATGCAACTGCAGAGAAACCTATACAAAGGTTCACCCTTATTACATACAACCTCTTGTCTTGAGAGAGAGAGAAAAAATCCTCAAATACATTTTTATATTTCTCTTGGGCGAAGAGAGATTAGATGTAATCATCACATATGTGAGCGAGTTGCTAGCAATTGAAGGAATGCAGAAAAAAACAGTGCTGAAAGTGACACGTTTTTCCCCTCATTGTTAGCACTGAACTTATAGCATATCCAGAGGTAGGGACACTGTGCAATTGGAGGAGAACATCAGAACCACTTTTGATTATGCAGAAGCAGCAGCAAGAGAACCAAATCTGATATTTCTTCTCAAATATGAATTTGCAGTTCCATGTTAGGGTGTAATACTTACAAAATCCTAGATATTTGATATTGCTCAGTAAGAAGCTTTCTGGTCATCCTTAGTGTGCCAAGCTACCTATTTGTGTATTTGTTTATATTTACCCTTTTTCTCAGAAATCAATTCCTTTTATTCTCCCATTTTGTTTGTATTAGTGTGTGTGTGTGTGTGTGTGTGTGTGTGTGTGTGTGTGTGTTTGGTGTTCCTCTGAATTATTTCTGGCTTCACTGTCTCTTGGTAGAAATGAAATGCCCAATATCAAATGTTGGGACTTGGGACTCTTCAGCCTAGGGAAGAGAAGGCTCAGGGGGGACTTGGTGGCAGCCTACAAGTATATAAGGGATGTGCATCTGGATCTGGGAGAACAGTTGTTCACCACAGCTCCCCAAGGGATAACAAGGTTTCATGACCACAAACTCCTGGAAGGCTGATTTCGCCTGGACATAAGAAAAAACTTCTTTACAGTCCATGTATCCAGGGTATGGAACAGACTCCCCACCCCCCCGAGGTGGTGCAAGCACCTACTCTGGACTCATTCAAAACGTGTCTGGATGCTTATCTTGCTGGGATCACTTGACTTTTTTTTTTTTTTTTTTTTTTTTACTTTTAAGAGGCATTTATTCCAGGGAGGGTAACAAATCGGGGCCAGTAGAGAGTATGTACAGGTTGGCCCGAACACCTGGGCCTCATGGGCATGGCCTGGGCTCATGGCCTGCAAGGCCTGCCTGTACACTCTAGACTAAAAAAAAACCACAGCGAACAAAAGAACTATTTACATATTTACAGTTCTGCCAGCGGGGACACCCATAGGGGCCTCAGGGGTTGACCTGCATGAAACAAAGTCCAAGACCTTGGCCCCCTGGACGTGACTCTGCAGCTTGAGCAGCCAGTGATGTGACCCCAGCAGACTGCCTGCCTATAGCAGAGGGCTAGACACAATCTCATGTGGTCCCTTTCAGCCAGATGTCTATGAAATCTAGTAAATGTGTTGTTTGAAATTTGACTGTGAAATTAGAGGGAAAGCAGCACCTTTATTTCCCTTGCTGTCCAGTGAAGGGAGAGAGAAGTGCTGGGCAAGAGCACCTATGCAATATTTCTGAGGACTGGAAAAGTCAAGTCAGGGTGGGAAAGAAGCTGCATAAAAACCTGAAGAGAGAAACGATTAGGCAAGGAAAATCTATGAAGAAGGCAATTTTAAATCTTTTCCTGCGAATCCAGAGGAAAGTGCTTTGCTCCCAAAGGGAGATCCCGCTGAGTAAGGAGACATATTCATCATTTAAAAAAAAAAAAAAAGTAAGTGCAGCCATTTTCTAGGACAGTCAAATACATAGGGAGTAAATCCTTGCTTAGAGTATAGTTACATACACAGTGCATTCTTGCTGTGTCTTCTGTCGATCTGGGGAGCAGAGTCTGTGTTTCATCACTTGTGGAGTTGTACTTTTCATTAAAAAAATAAGTGAGGAAAAATTATTATTTGTAATGGAGGGTTTTTTTTAAATCTGTTATCTGGCTGAAGATGATAGCAAGGCTTTCAGGGTTCATTTTAAATTAAACTAAAAAAAATGTCCACTACCTTAAAATGTCAACATAATTTGAGAAGACTTATGGTTTTATTAAAATTTGCTGGACCTTTCAGTGAATGAAAAGAAACACCACTGCGCTGGGGCAAAAAAGTTAATCAGCCCTCTGTCTCCCTTTTTTGGGGTAGCATGCAATGGACAGGAGCTCCTCTCATATCTGTCCCCACTCTGTCCCCCTGTTGCCTCAACTTGCCCAACCTGCTGCAAAATTAAAAGAATAGAGGAAGAATTAAAAGGAGGGTCTGGAGGGCCTCTAAATGTGTGTGAAATAGATTGATAAGATGCTCTTCTTGATCCTCACATTTAGCAATTCCAGCAATTAGAATTCAACTGACCCCAGGATGTGTGCGAAAGAAGAGCATAGACACAAAGGCCCACCTTCTGGCATAACCGTTAAAGTCCCTGCATGCACCTCACACTTAAGTTTGGGAATTTAGTTTAACTGACTCCATCCAACCTTTTTAACTCCCAAGATAAATCTTTGACATTTTAAAAATAATCTATAAACTCCAAAAATGTGCTTCATGCTGGCCTGTAATAGTTGCCCGTTCCCGTAAGAATAGCAGTTAAGCTGGCACCTGGCGTGTCACACTGTGTACATCTAGATGAAAGGGAGATTCCTGGCCAACATGTCTCCACAGCTCATTGATCTCTCTCTGCAGAAAGACTGGTATGTCTCCCTACAGATTCCTTGGCAGGATGATTTAAAACTTGCTGTTGAGCAATTTTAAGTCTGGCATTAGGTATCTGTGCACTGCACGGTAAGGAGCACACAAGTTAGCTGCCACTGTTGCTTGCAAAAAGGGGCATTAAATCACATAGCATGAGCTCTGTCTTCCCAAAACAATCTAAAGGATCTTTTGTTTAACACTTATAATAAGAACCAGTGAATTAGACCTGAGAAGGAGAGATCTGGGGACATTGGGGAATATTTGCTTAGGTAGCATTGCCTAGGAAGATCATGCTTCCAAACTGATGTAAAATTATTTTATATCTTCTGCATAATGGAAATCATAAGGGTTTCTGGGGAGGGTCACGTTAAAAAATGAATATTGTTTATATATTTGCTTATTTACGACTACTGACCTCATTACTAGTACGTTTTTATTTCTCACTGATCAACCTAGGGTTCAATGCAGCTAGTTCTTACTTTTACCTTATATGACAACAATATTTGAGAACAGAATGCATCTTATGTGCCTCCCAACTGCATTTTTTCTTATGAGATGTCATATTTTGAGGGGTTTTTCATATTTTTAATGTTGGAAATGGCTTCTAAAGAGATTGTGTTTATATTTTAATATAAGGAAGTTAAAAAGCAATTTCAAATAAACATGAAGATGTCAAAAAAAGAAACAAACACTAATATTATGAAAAGAGATGTCACAAAAAGCAGTCTATAGGGAAAGTAGCAGCCCAAAATTTCAGCAAATGTGTCCCTTTCCTTGCCTGCTACAGTCCATGTTGTGTTAAAATATAAGGTAGTAGGATGTTTTCTTGTTTGGAATGAGTTATCACTTCTAAATTCTGTTTCTGAGGAGTTTACTTCCTAAAAAGAACAACCTCTTTGACCTAAAATCCTTGATATCAGGTGGAAGTTATTTTTTTAAACTATTCGACCAAACCTTCATTTTGCAATTTCAGGTAATGTAAGACAAGTGAAATAGTGAATGTTCTCCATTAACATATATACAGCAGTGAGGCAGCTCACCTGATTATGGATTACAAGATATAGGTTGGTATCATAAACACCTGCCTGATTAAATGCTTCTTTTCTTTGGGTTTGCAGCCCATGTGAGGACAGATTTGAGAATACTCTGCCCATAACCAGTCAAGGAACTTACCCTTTTTTTTTATTCCTAAGATCATATATGGCAAGATAATACATAGCTGTGTAGGACAGAGGTTACATACGATGCATATGCAGTCAATGCCTGAAAAGATTAATGGCATTTTCTTTTAGGCCATAGTCCTGTAATTTAGGTGCACCGGACTTCATCCCATTGAACTCAATTGGCTCTACTTGGATGTATATGTTGGTCACTTGTATAAGTGAGCCCAGGATCAGGGCCCCATTTTATATCAACCTATACTAGATGTATAAGTGAGATTCACCATAAATGAACAATCCTTGAAATACTCTTCAGTATTTATTGACCAGGTGCATATTACTTTCATGAAAATTTTAAAAAACTTTGTATATTTTCTGGCTACAAAATAATGTTACTGAGAATGGAAGTGGACTACCCCCAATGTAGGGGGAACAAGTGTTTCTTAATGTATAAATAGCTAACTTTCAAAGACTAGTACAATGGCACCTGAATAGAAACATATGGTTCAAATTTTTATTAACTTGGTGCCAGTGTTGTACATTTTTAACATCACATTGAATGGCTGCAACAATTTATGATTCAGTTCATTTTGTTCTTTTTTCTCTCTCTCTTACTCCCTGCCCCCCCCCCCCCTTATCACTTTCCTACAAAGAACAGCTTAAAAAAATGGAGAGTACATAGAAATTTTTCAATATTGGAAAAATATTGACAATATTATTTTTAAAATCAAAGTTTGTTTACTTTTATTTGTAGCATAAAATATTTTTGGAGAAAATGATGCTTTCTTTTGGGAAGGGACAGAAACAAATCCCTACTGTATTAAATATGGATATTCAAATATTATTATAACAATTACATAAAAAGAGATTTGATTTACAAAATGTGATAGCTCTTGATCATAGAGTTTGTTCTGAACAAGTGAACTCTCAGAATGCATGCAGGCCAAGTATCCAGTGATTAGGCACTGTGTGCCCACTGAAGTCAGTGGGTGGACATAAGGTTGTAGTTTGTGGTGGTATTTTTTTGAAGAAAAAAATAAAAGTTGCTACTACAAATTTATTTTCATAATTCTGTGAATGTATTGCAGAAACCAACTAATCTGCCCACCCTACCTTTGTTGAAATTTGATAGATAATAATAAAGATAAAAATATGAATGTGATTTTCCTCAATAGTTGCTTAGAAGAATGGTTCTACTTACTCTTGAAGTGATCGGAAGGGATTCTTTTCTCTGTCTGTCTCCCTCTGCCTTCCTTGTCCACTAGCATTGGCCCTTCTCTTCCCAGCTTCCCAGTCTTTGTCTTGCATGCTCCCTTCATGTTCTACCACAACCTTGTCTATTGCAAACCTAACATGTGTCCTTTACCTTTCCCATTATCTCCATTTCTGTTATTCCTACACCAATTATCCTACATTCTCCACTGAAGTTGCCTTCAATGTCTCACTTTCTTCTCTTTTTTTTTTTTTACCTTTACTCTCTTCTCTCCTATTCCACATTCCATCTGCAGCTCCTAGAATATAAATATATTGGACCCAAATAATGCTGTGTGATATTTGGAATTTGCTGTCCCATTAAAAAAAATCACATATTTTGATATTTTTTGTCCCATATCAGGATCAAAATTTAAAATATTTCAGTTTCACATAAGAAAGTATTACAAAAATAGTTTGCATGTCACAAAAGTTTTGGTTTCAGTTGAAATGAAAAGTTTCACCATTTGGAAAAGGAAATGATCTAGTTTACACCGAGTTGAAATTCTTCATTTTAAGGCAGTTCAACATTGAATCACATTTCCTATTGAAGTAATGCCTAATAGGAATTCTAATGTGGATGCTTGATCATCTCTTTTTATCCTATGGGCCAGGTTCCTTCCCTGAACTAAATCTCTCAGGATGCCCCATGTAGCAAGATCAGAGAAGAAAACATGTTAAATGTTTGGAGACTTGAATCCTCAGAAAGGCCCAGCCATAGGAGAAACTCCTATATAGCAGTGCATGACAACTAAAGAATACTGAGCTAATTAAAAAATAAATTAAACATTTTGGATCAGTTTAGCCAAACTAAACCCATAGTTCAACCAGTCCAGAAAGAAATCCCATTGGGAATGTTGATTTTTACACAAACTACATTTTCCATTACAGAATCATTCCAAGGCAAAAATTTTAATCAACTGTCTTAGCCTAATCAACTGCTAAAGATCACTAAGGACTTCAGTGGGGATTAGCTGGTGTCTTCCAATAGGCCTTCCAGTATTCCAGCTTAAAATTGGAAAAGTGTAATGTTGAACTAATCAAGGGAGTTATGCCAGTTTGCATCATATGAGGGGGTAGGGGGAAACTAGATATATTTGTGAATCTTGTTCAGAAGAAGAGCCTAGACTGCTGTACAATGGTGACACGCATTGTTTGAGAAATAACGCATCAAAGTAGTACATTAAACTACTAGTTTAGAGTTCTGAGAAAAAGTTAAATCTGTTATTCAAAGTCTGGTCCAAATTGTTGACAGAGGAGGATATCCAGGGTTCTGCTGCAGGTTAGTTTCTATTTTAAGTGGTCAGATTAAACCATTTTAATCTATTTGTCCTTGGTCTTCTGAGCCAAAGTATGATTAATCACTATACTTTCGGCCAACTATTGTCTGCTGTATCGTCCTTAAAGGAACAGTGCAAGGAATTAGCTGTGATGTCAGGATAGTCCAGTACATAACCCCTATGTTGGCAGGCTGAAATTAGGTTTCATTTGTCAGTTTCATGGGGCTGGGTAATTATAAATGTGATTCTTATCTGTACAAAAATCTTTGCACTGAGTTAGTAATCACTTTCATTTTATCACTTGATCCCTGATAGCTTCAGATAGAAGGTTCTACATTTTTCCTCTGTAAAGAACTTTATCTCATGCAGTAATATTGTTGTCCACCAAAATCCATCTTTAATAAATACTGAAATAATACTATGTGTGTGTATGTGTATGTACACACAAACACAATTATGTAAATAATTAAATACAAATTTAAGCAATAATGCAATTGGTTTAAATAATCACATTTAGGTCTGCTGTTCAGAAACAGTAACTTTAAGCTATCTTAGTGTTACAAATCAATTGTTTGCCCAACAAAAGCATAATCCACACAAAACTATCTATAATGCTTTATAGCAGGCAACACGCATTGTATTTTATTTTAACTGATGAAAGACATTTGGCTACTAAATCTGTAAAAACGTTTGGTTTCCTTTACTCTTCCTTTTTTTTAATAGTCTTACAATGTATTCAATTTATGCAGGCAAGATCATTTTGGGTTCCATTTACTGCATGGTCAAAATGTAGTAACCAGGTCTGCATTAGCTCACGATGAGAACCTGCATTGTGACCACCTCTGCATGTAACATTCCAGTCCTGTCAGTATGTTTAAATTTGTCGTGTACTAGTAGACTCTAGTGAAGTGTAAAGGTATCTCCACCAAGCCTAGTTGGAGCCAGCAGGAAATGAATCTGTCTGCCACAGATACTTATTTAGACAAAATTATTAATGCTTAGTGGCAGGGAAGTGGCTCCCCTTCTCATTGGATTGAATGATGAGAGACATTCTCACAGCCTTGATAAGGCTGTGGTCAGGCTGGCGTTTGGTTTAGAAGGTAGATAAAATGATTCTGACTTCAGGGCAAGGACGTCTGGTTTCTTTTTCCTGTATCTGTGCCAGAGTGCATCTCCCTTATTCATCTTGCGAACTGCCTTTAAACTTAATCATGGTGAACATGTTGTATATGTTTGCCTGGCAATAAATAGGGGGGAGAGGGAGGTGAAAGTGCTAGGAAAAAACCCCACAATTTTATTCTGATAGAAACAAGAAACTTCTCCCTTTGTTTAGTTTAACCCACACTAAACTAGCCAAATCTTCTTGAAAGGCAGGTTCTGAAAACTGTTTTGTGTTGTAAAAATTGTATTGTGTTGTAACTACTAGTTAAAATAGTACTTATATTTACAAATGCTTCTGGACTGTGCACGATGATGTACACTTCCTGAACATTTTCATTTAACATGGGAAGAACCAGGAGACAATGATTTTTAAAGACAATGTGACTGACAATGTTACATATGAAGTTTTATATGTGTTTTTTTATTTTTAAATGGAAGCAAATTAAGTGGGACAAAAGCAGGAAACAATGTGATGAATGGATTTCAAATCTCGCTGAAATAAAAGGGTTTAGAGAGAGAGTCTAAGTCCCACCCTGCACTTCAGATCCTTACTCAAAGCTCCTCTACAGCACTAGAACCCTCCTTACAATATCGGTTGAACAAAGTAAAATTATGCCTGCATCTGGAAACCAGTAAAAAGCATATATAGATATTCCTGTGCCTTCTGCCCCCTTCTTTAGCCAATGATGCCTTCCCTGGGTGCATGTCACAAACCCTGGCAGTTAAAGGGTTGCACGGGAACCACATTCCAGAAGTACATGGATGAATAGACTGTGTGGTGGCAGCTGCTGTCATACCTTGTAGAGGTATGCTGTTTGGGTGGAGTGTGAGGACATGTGGGTACCAATCTAGTAAAGCATTTAAGCACATGCTTAATTTAAATATTTGAATAGCTCCTATCATAGTAGCTGTTTCTCTGACCCTCTCTGACCCTTCCTGGTCTTTTCAAATGTACCTTTTCTTTGGCCCTAAGTTTTCAGTTGCCTTAGATGTAAACTAATAATTTTCGCTCTGAAGCAAACCTTTGTACTGCAGCCCCCTGGTTCTAACCTTGATTAGCAAAGTTGATATGACTTAAGTTCAGTACCTGCATTTCTGTTGCATCTAAGAGGAACAGTCAAAGGTTAGTACTGTAGCCAAAAAGCCTTTCTACTCCATAGTATGGTTTAAATATATTGAAAGTATTTAAGAGAAAAAACAAATCTTAAAAATGATAAATCAGTCTATATGCATGTCCACCTTTCTCTAAGGCTTTTTATTATCTGAATCTGGGGAATGTCCAGCTGCTTCAAACGTCCTATCCACAATCTCCCTCTTTGGCAGCCTAATGTCCTAGACTGCTTTTAATAATTGTTGCCATGTTCCTTTCTTGAGAAGACTTTCTGACTCCTCTTTTTATCTCCCTGGGAAGGTCTACACTATTTCTGAAAAACCTTCTCAAGCACTGTCTGCCCATATCGGCTAAACTCACTGGACCAGCAGAGAAGCCACTCTGAGAATGTTTCACAACCGGTCTTGAGCTACCTGTCTCACCAGGCTACTCATAGCTGTGGATGGCACACTGGAGTACTTGGGTCACCTCTGTATTTCCTGACATGTTGTGTACAAGTGGCAGCAGGTGGACAGGATGTGTTTGACAACCAGCCCAAAGAGTGCTGGGAACTTTGGCCTAGACCCTGGAAGTATATCATCACCCTGTAATTGTTCCCCTTCCTTGTGATTTTTTGGAGGTTTACATCTTTGTAGCTACTGCCTTGTTTCTTCCAGATGCCTCCACTTCCCATATCACAATAAATCAGTACGCTCATTCAGGAAATGGCAGGAGACTGAGAAAAAATCCACATGATTCATAGATTCATAGATGCTACGGTCAGAAGGAACCTCAACAGATCATTGAGTCCAACCCCCTGCCTAGGCAGGAAAGAGTGCTGGGGTCAGATCACCCCAGCCAGATGCCTTCTCTTAAAGACCCCCAAGGTAGGGGAGAGCACCACCTCCCTTGGAAGCCCATTCCAAATTTTGGCCACCCTTACCATGAAAAAGTTTTTCCTGATATCTAGCCTAAATCTGCTCTCTGTCAGTTTGTGACCATTGGTCCTTGTTACCCCAAGAGGCGCCCTGGTGAACTGAGCATCTCCAATCCCTTGCTGTGTCCCCCTAATGAATTTGTAGGCAGTCACAAGATCACCTCTCAACCTTCTCTTGCGGAGGCTGAAGAGGTCCAGGTCCCTCAGTCTCTCCTCATAGGGCTTGTCCTATAAGCCCTAACCACACAAGTGGCTCTCCTCTGGACCTTCTCAAGTCTATCAACATCCTTCTTGAAGTATGGTACCCAAAACTGGACACAGTACTTGAACTATGGTCTGACCAATGCCACATAGAGGGGAAGTATCAGCTCCTTGGTTCTATTTGTCATGCATCTACTGATGCATAATGAAGTCTGGTTAGCTTTGCTGATGATTTCATCACACTGATGACTCATGTTCATCTCGGAGTCCACTATGACTCTGAGATCCCTTTCCATTTCTGTGCTGCTGAGAGTGTCACTTCCCAGCCAGTAGGTGTGCTAGATATTTTTGCACCCTAAAAGCAGCACTCTACACTTTTCCTTGTTGTACCGCATCCTATTGTGTACTGCCCACTTTTCCAACCTGTCTAGTTCTGCCTGCAATCGTTCCCTACTACGGAGTATGCACTTCACCCCACAATTTGGTATCATACACAAACTTGGACAGAGTACACTTCCCACCCACATCTAAGTCACTGATGAAGATATTGAAGAGTACAGGTACAAGGACCGAACCCTGTGGGACCCCACTGCCCACATCCTTCCAGGTCAATACTGACCCATCTACTACCATTCTCTGGTGTGACTGCTAAGCTAATTTGCCACCCACCGGACCATGTAAACATCTGTCACAGCCTCTTAATTTACTTATGAGAATGGGATGAGATACCGTATGGAAGGCCTTGCTAAAATCCAGGAAAGCAACATCCACCTCTTCTACTGCATCTAAGCATTTTGTGACCCTGTCATAAAACACAAGTAGATTAGTCAGGCATGATCTACCTGCTATGAATCCATGCTGGTTGCCCTGCTACATTATTTTTCCTGCTGGACTCCCACACATATGATCCTTCATAATCTTTTCAAAGACCTTTCCAAGGATGGAGGTGAGACTGACAGGCCTATAATTACTCGGATCCTCCTTCTTCCCCTTCTTGAAAATAAGGACCACATTGGCCCTTTTCCAGTCCTCTGGGACCTGACCCTAGTGCCACAAGTGCTCAAACAGCTGTGCCAGTGGTTCTGCTATGACACTAGCCAATTCCTTCAGTATTCTCAGATGCAGCTCATCCGGGCCTGCTAACTTGAACACATCCAGTCCATCCAAGTGACTCTGCACCAAGTCAGAGTTGACAGTTGATGGGCTGGTGTCCCTCTGATGTTTGTCTAAGAGCCCATTAGGAGACATATCTTGACCCCTGTTCAGGAACACTGAGGCAAAACGCTCATTGAATAGCTCAGCCTTGTCCCCCTGTCTGTCACTAATTGCTCCTTCTTGTTAAGTAGGGGTCCAGTGCTGCCCTGTGGCTTCCTTTTACTCCCTACATACCTAAAACAAAGACTTCTTGTTGTCTTCAATTTGTGTTGCCAGCCTCAGCTCTGTAGTTGCTTTGGCTTTTCTAACTGTCTCCCTGCAAGTGTGGGCCAAATAGGTATACTTCTCCTTGGCAGCTTCCCCCTTCTTCCACTGCCTATATGCCTTCTTTTTTTCCCTTAGGCTCCTCTGGATTTCCCTGTTTAACCAACAAAGTTTTTTGGCTCCTTTCCCCCTTTTCCCTCATACTGGGATAGTCTCCCTCTGTGCCTGAAGGATCACATCCTTTAGAAATGACCACCCTTCCTGGACTCCCATCTTGCACTTCAGATCCTTACTCAAAGCTCCTCTACAGCACTAGAACCCTCCTTACAATATCGGTTGAACAAAGTAAAATTATGCCTGCATCTGGAAACCAGTAAAAAGCACTTTTCTCCTGCAGTGTGTCATTGACCAGACTCCTAAGCACACTGAAGTTAGCCTTCCTAAAGTCAAGCACTTCCACCCTACTAGTTATCTTATCCACCCTATGCCATATGGTGAATTTGATTGATTGGTGGTCACTGTCCCAAAGGTGACCACCAATCAATCAGCTCCCCTACCAGGTCCTGCCCCATAGTTGACACCAAGTCCAGTAAGGCATTCCCCCTAGTGGGACTGTATACCTTCTGTGTTAGGTGAAGATCCTGCACACAGGTTGGATTGACTGATGCTTCTCCCAGCAGATGTCAGGGTAGTTTAGGTCCCCCATGACAACCATGTCCCTCGCCTCTGAGAATTCCAAGTCTAGCTTTTCCTCTTGGTGTGGTGGTCTGTCGCAGACCCCCACCAACAAGTCCCTTTCCCCTCGACCTCCATGTATCCTAACCCGCAATGCCTCAACTTTCTCCTCCTCTGATCCCATTTTGATTAGGGTACATGTATAATGCTCCTTTACATAAAGAGCAAACCTGCTCCCTTTTCTCCCTACTCTGTCCCTTCTTTACAATCTGTAACCCTCAACGTGTACTGCCCAGTCATGGGTAGGGTCCCATCAGGTTTCCATTAGCCCCACAAAATCAAAGTTATTGTCTGCAAGTAGGAGTGCGAGTTCTTCCTGCTTGTTCCCCATGCTCCTAGCATTAGTATAGAGACATTTGAGTCCTCGAAATGGTGCCTTTGCTGCCCCCCTGTTCTGATGCCCAAAGGGCCCCTTAGTACTTACCTGGGGTGTACTGCTGCATGTCTTGCAGTTTGTAGGTTCTATACTCTCTCCATCTCCTCCCCATCTCCCGTCATACTTAGTTTAAAGCCTGATGTAGGAGGTCAGCCAACCTGTAAGAAAAGAGACTCTTACCTTTTGCGGAGTGATGAAGCCCATCACATCCCAGGTAGTCCCCTGCATGCAAGTGCAGTTTGTGGTCCAGGAAGACAAAACCCACATGATGGCACCAACTACAGAACCATGGGTTGACTCCTCTGACACAGGTGGCATGATGACCACTGACCAGGAGGTTTGACAAGAAGACCACTTGTGCCCTCGTCTTCCTAAGCCCTGTTCCCAGAGCTCTGTACTGGGATATGGTCTGGACTACTCCTGGCCGCATCATTTGTTCCCACATGGATAAGGACGTTGGAATAGTTGTTAGAGGGCTGGATGAGGTCAGGAATTCTCACTTTGATGTCCCTGATCCTGGCTCCGGGATGAGTGCAAGAAATAGAGGAATCACCAAGTTGAGAAATGTGAATGGTAGCAGAGGGTTCAAGATGTGAATTGGTAGAAACAAGTATTGGGATGTAGATCAAACAAACTGTGGTAAGTCTTGAAAGTGAAAATCAGGAGTCTGAACTCTGGGTACAAAGACCCAGGAAGCTAATGTCAAGGGGAAGAGGGAATGTTTTAGTGAATTATATTTCCTGTGTGTGTGTGTGTGTGTGTGTGAGAGAGAGAGAGAGAATATGAAAGCTAGTTTCTGAAACCAATGTTACATCTTAGTAGTGTGCATGAGTAAAGATGCTTGTAAACTTTATTTTTTTTGTTGACACTGCTGTCAGTCATCTCCTCTTTCATGATTATGAAACCTGTGACCTACTTTTTCCCTAATTGAGTAGAAATTGTGAATATGTTCAGTGGTTTTGGATAGCAATATCAAAAATGGAAAAAAAATCTTGGCCTGGCTGTGTAGCACTTGGAGAAAACACACTGAGGAATATAACATGTGGGATACCAAATCAGATCAGCCTTATGCCTTCCCTTGGCTATAACCAGCTGCATTAGGGAAGGTTCAAGAAGTCCTGCTGTTGACAGTTCTGGAATAGTTTCCCCAGAGAAAATTTCCTCTCATTATTTAGAGGTTTGTTTCTGCCCTGAAGCATGAGATCTGATACCCCTTCCACAATTTTGGTTTGTTTACTAGTAGAATTTTGTACATTCCTCCTCTTTGTTTCAGATATTTAATGGCATTTTCCCCCTTTTGTCTTGTTTCCTTTTTTTAAGAAAACTTTATTTTATCTGGCTAACAGCATATTTTGGGTGGCTGCAGGTGTTTTTCTCTTCAACTTTCTGCATTCCTTATAGCTTTTTAAATATTTCTGATCTCTTTCTGCTCTGTATTTTTAAGTATTACTAATCAGTATTATGTTAAGTACTTAGTAACTAAAATATACATTGTATTACCAAAATATGTTTACTTTTCTACTTTATGATGAACAGGTTTTTTATGATATCCTTCAATGGAACAGAGAGTGAATGTGAGAATATGGTTCTCTCTTCTCTACTTTTTGCTAACCCAATTTTGAAAAGCCCTTTAACATGCATAGTGTTAAAGTGCACTGCAAGTACAAAGGATAATAATTTCCACAGTTCTCAAACAATTTAAATAATCAATAAATCCTGGGCACTTACATTCATATATTACAGAGCATGACAGTTAGTAGAGAAGGGAGATTTATAAAGGAGTTCCACTTCTGAGAATTTGATTTACTGGTGAATTCGTTCTCCAGACCATTTAATCATGGACAAGAAAAAGACAAATACACAGACTCCTGGGGAAGGGAGGGAACTACTGATGATATTTTAAAGTAATTTTCCAACTAATTTTTAAATATTACCCTTGCTCATGGCTCCAAAGGGAACTGTTTTTCTGTCCTTCTGATTCCTGTCATTTTTAGTAGTGACAAGTCTTCCTCCTCCTCTTTCTGAAGAGAGAGGTCAGTACATTTTAACTTTAAATTAAGAAAATCCTTGAATTCAGTTTTCTATCAGCCTTTATAATATATGTTTGCATGTTGCTAGTTCAGTTGTTTTTGGATCTAGCATTGCAGAAGGACAGCTCCAGATCTGTCTGGGTCAGGGCTGGAGCCATAGTTGAAGATAAATGGTGCAGGCAAGCGGGGACCAGGCTTCACAGTCTCCCCCCTCCCCCCTCCACCAAGTGACACACTATGGATATCTACCATATGCCCTCCATCATGTAGTCTCTCCCCCATGCTTCTGCCACCATGAACTCCCTCCCATGCAGCATGAGCCACCCTGGCTTGGGGCAGGAGGTGACCTGGCTCTGGCTGCAGCCCTGGGCCTGGGGCTGAAACTAAAGCTGAGCTGCTGCCTTCCCTGGGCCAGCATTCAAATCTAAGGTGAGGATTCCCCCTACATCTTGGATTTGAGTAGATTGGGTAAGAAGAGAAGAATGCATACACCTGCAAAATCACAAAATCCCTCTCATTTTACCAGACTTCTAAATACTTAGGGACAGAAATTGTAATATACGAGTACTGAGGATACAGAAAAGGTATTGTATGATGGAAGATCCTTCCTCATTAGTTACATTAAAGCTTTTTTGCAAGATGTCTAATACAGTTGGGGGAACTAAAGGCTTTCCAGTGGAACCAGAATTTCAGCTGTAATGTACATGTATGTACATTGCAGAATTATAGAATTAATTAGAAATTGCACAGGGATATATATATATCTTCTCTGGTCTTCTCTCTTATTCTAATCATGTCATAGTTACTTATAGCATACATACATAGTTGCACATAGTATACAATATATATATATATATATACACACACACACACACACACACACACACAGAGGGATGGATATATATATATATATATATATATAGATATGTGTGTGTGTATGTACACACACACACACACACACAGAGGGATGGATATATATATAGATATGTGTGTGTGTATGTACACACACACACACACACTGTATACTATGTGCAACTACGAATGTACACTATAAGTAACTATGACTTTATTGAAATAACAGAGAAGACCTGGTGGGATAGCTCACATGACTAAAGTGCTATCGTGGGTGGGTACAAACCAGGGGTTGTCAACTGGGGGTATGTTTACCCCCAGGGGTACTTGGGAAGGCCCTAGCAGATATATGCGGGCAGGCGGGGACAGAGTGCCACCACCCCGTGCTACCGCCACCTCCCAGGAGCAGGACCAGGGCAGGACGAGGGCAGCAGTGCCCCTCTGTGGGCCACACAGGTGCCACCCAGCCGGTTGGACATGGGGAGGGGAGGGAAGCTTGCACATGGCAGCAGCCGCCACCACCATCTACCAACCCCGCACTGCTGCTCCATGTTCCATACTGTGTCCAGCCACATGCCACAACCCCCTCTCCCCCACTCCGCATCCAGCAGCTGTGGGTACACTTATTTAAAAATGTTGGAAACCCCTAGTATAAACTGTTCAGGAAGGACGGGCTGGGGAGAAGAGCTGGAGGAGTTGCATTTTACGCAAAAGAGCCATATGACTGCTCAGAACTCCATGCTGAAACTGGGGATAGGCCTGTTGAAAGTCTGGGTTAAGATTAGGGAGGAGAGCAACAAGGGTGATGTTGTGGTGGGTGTCTGCCATAGACCATCAGACCAGGAAGAAGTGTTTGATGAGGTTTTCTTCAAACAGCTAGTGGAAGTTGCCTGATCACAGACCCTGGTTCTCATGGGGGACTTCAGTCCCCCTGACATCTACTGGGAGGGCAATACAGCAATATGCAGGCAATCCAGAAAGCTTTTGGAGAGTTTTGGGGACAACTTCCTGGTGCAAGTGCTGGAGCTGCCAGCTAAGGGTATTGCTGTTCTTGACCTGCTGCTCACAAACAGGGAAGAATTGGTGGGAAATATATTAATGATGGCAACTTGGGTAGCAGTGACCACAAAATGAATGAGTTCAGGATCCTGAGGAAAGGAAGGATGGAGAGCAGCAGAGTAAGGACCCTAGATTTCAGACAAGCAGACTTCGACTTGCTCAGGGAACTCATGGGCAGGATCTCCTGGGAAGCCACTCTAAGGGGGAGAGGAGTCCAGGAGAGCTGGCTGTACTTTAAAGAAGCCTTACTGATTGTTCAGGATCAAGCCATCCCAATGCACAGGAAGACTAGCAAGTACAGCAGAAGACCAGCTTGGCTTAGCAGGGATCTCTTCAGTAAGCTAAATCACAAAAAGGAAATTTATAAGAAGTGAAAACCTGGACAAATAACTAGGGAGGAGTATAAAAGCATTTCTTGGGCATGCAGGGATGAAGTCAAGAAGGTCAAAGTTCAGTTGGAGTTGCAGCTAGCAAGGGACATGAAGTGTAACAAGAAGAGTTTCTACAAGTATGTCGGTAGCAAGGGGAGGATCAGGGAAAGTGTGGGTCCCTTACTGAATGGGTGGGGCAACCTTGTGACAGGTTGCAGAAAAGGCTGAAGTATTCAATGCCTTCTTTGCCTCAGTCTTCACAGACATGATCAGCTTCCAGACTACTATACCAGGCAGCACAGTTTGGGGAAGGGGTGAGAAGGCAACAGTGGTGAAAGAACAGGTTAGGGATTGCATAGAAAAACTGGACATATACAAGTCCATGGGGCGAGATAGGTTGCACCTGAGGGTGCTGAGGGGGTTGGCTGATGAGCTTGCAGAGACATTGGCCATTATCTTTGAAAACTCATGGCAATCCGGAGAGGTCCTAGATGACTGGAAAAGAGCAAACATAGTGCCCATATTATAAGAAAGGGTAAAAGGAGGATCTAGGGAACTACAGACCAGTCAGCCTCACCTCAGTCCCAGGAAAAATCATAAAGCACATGCTCAAGGAATCTCGAAGCACTGGGAGAAGAAGGTGATTAGGAACAGTCAGCATGGATTCACCAAAAGCAAGTCATGCTTGACCAACCTGGCTGCCTCCTATGATGAGGTGACTGGCTCTGTGGAGATGAGTGGATGTGGTATACCTTGATTTTTAGCAAGGCTTTTGATACTGTCTTCCACAGAATTCTTGCATGCAAGCTAAGGAGTACAGGCTGGATGAATGGGACTGTAAGGTGTATAGAAAACTGGCTGAAGCATCGGGTTCAGAGGCTTGATGGGTTGGCAGCTAGTAACAAGTGGAGTGCCCCACGGATTGGTCCTGGGTCTGGTTTTGTTCAGTATCTTCATCAATATCTTTCAGTTTCAGCAACCTGAAAGATAGCATAAAGTGCACCCTCAGCAAGTTTGCAGATGACACCAAGCTGGGGGGAATAGTAGATATGCTGGAGGGTAGGGCTAGGATTCAGAGTGCCCTAGACAAGTTGGAGGATTGAGCTGAAAGAAATCTCATGAGGTTCAACAAAGACAAGTGCAAAGTCCTGCACTTAGGATGGAACAATCTGATGTACCAGTATAGGCCAGGGGCTGACTGGCTGGGCAGCAGCTCTGCAGAGAAGGACCCTGGGGGTTACAATGGACAATAAGATGAATATGAGCCAATGGTGTGCCCTTCTTGCCGAAAAGGCTAATGGCATATTGGGCTGCATTAGTAGGAGTGTTTCCAGGAGGTCAAGGAAAGTGATTCTTCCCCTCTATTCAGCACTGGTGAGGCCGCATCTGGAGTACTGTGTTCAGTTTTGGGCTCCTGACTACAGAAAGGATGTGGACAAACTGGAGAGAGTCCAGCAGAGGGCAACCAAAAGGGTGAGGGGGCTGGGGCACATGACTTACAAGGAAAGACTGTAGGAACTGGGTTTATTTAGTCTAGAGAAGAGGAGACTGAGAGGGAATTTTAATAGCAGCCTTCAGGTACCTGAAGTGGGGTTCGAAAGTAGATAGAGCTGGCCTGTTCTCAGTGGTGGCAGATGACAGAACAAAAAGCAATGGTCTCAAGGTACCACAAGGGAAGTTTAGGTTAGATCAGGAAGAATTTTCTTACTAGGATAATAGTAAAACACTGGAACAGGTAACCCAGAGATGTGGTGGAATCTCCAGCCTTAGAAGTTTTTAAGGCCCAGCTAGACAAAGCTTTGGCTGGGATGATCTAGTTGGGGCTGGTCCTGCCTTGAGCAGGCAGTTGGACTAGATGACCTCCTGAGGGCTCTTTAAACCCTAATTTTATATGATTCTATGATCTTTGTGTAAGAATTGAATAATTTTATGTAGAATTTATTCTGTAACACATGGTGTCTTATAGAATATAACAATTCTACTTCTTCTGAACCTTTACCAAGAATACTGACCAACAATAAAGCTGCATGGGTCTCTTAAATCTGACAGAGCAGTAAAAAAATAGACAAATTAGCCGAAGGTATACCTGTAATAAATTCTGTTTTTCTTTGGTTTGGTTAAAATTCAGAATGTCAGCCAAACTCGGCCAGTTTTGGAATTTGTCAAAATTCCAGTCAGTTCTGGCTATAGTGTTAGCATATCTGATTCAGAAACCACAGCGTTCTTTTTAGAATTGAGGAAAAATTGGTGCCGGATTGCTAAAACCTTCTTCTAAAAAAAAAGTGGAAATTTAGTGCACTATCTTGATGAATTACTTATAGGGGATACCATTTTCTTAAAAGATAGAGGGCTAAATTTCAAACTTTTTCAGGAGAATGTCTTGCATTTGAGAGCTTGTCTAATTCTATCCCAGCTCTGCACCTGGTCCAATAAAAAGATATCACCTAAATAAGTCCTGGCCTCTTGCATAATTCCTGGACCAACGTGACTACAACATCCTTCTAACACTACCAGACTTTTTCAGAAAAAGTTTTGAACTATCCAGCATTGTTTTGTTTTGTTTTGTTTTCCCCTTCTCCATTCTAAAGAAAATATTGTATAGGCATGCCATAAACAGCTAGAATTCTTTGGGATCTGCTGAGGAATTTCTTGACAGCTATTAGTACCCAAGTCACCAGCTTTGCACTGAATTGTAGTCCATGACACAACTGTCACATGAGATAAATAAATAAATACCATGGGAAGTTTGTTTTTTTTTTCCAAGAGGGGTGTTCGTAGTGGGGACAAAGGGTGGAACTAAAGCTTCCCTGATGTTACAGGAAAGTAATTTCTGAATCAGAGTGATTGATTTAGAAGACGTTACTGTGTATTCTACGCTTACCATCTGCCTTTGGCATTAGTAGCTGTTAAGGGTAGTCTCAGTATTACTTAATATTACACATCAACTCAATGAGTTAAGTAATACATACTGGGCCCCTGGGTGTTGTGCTGATTTACACCATCTGAGGTGTGTCAGCTGAGAATTTAACTTGTTTGAATAAAAGTAAGGTTTTTCATTTCTTGGTACTGATTGTAGCTTCCCTGGAAAGAAAGAAAATGTTACACAGACTCTTCTGCATTAATCTTTGCAGTAGTAGCTTTTGAGGACTTGAAATGCATCTGATTACAAAACAAAAGATCACAGGAAGATTACTCAAAATGCTTTTCTCCCTTTGCGTGGAATGATGAAAGCTTATGGAAGAATTGATTAGAAAGGGGTAGGCAGCAGTTTGGGAGAGGAGAGTCCTGCAAACTTGGACTGCATTTTATTTAATCAGTACAATAATAATCCTGTGCTATAAAGCTATCACCACTTTTTGGCTGCCACCTATATTGAACCCATTTAAAATACCTTTCATAAAAGTGCATTACTTGGCTGTCTAGCGTTTTTCCAAACATTCTGCATATACTGCATATCACCAACCCATCTGCTTCTTGGTTAAACTGGAAGTATTTCAGTTTCAAAGCATAGTGCTTAGACATCTCAATTTTTCTTTTAAAAGTAAGTACAATTAAAAAGGTTACTGCATTTTTGCAGTTTCAAATGCTGAGTGCAAAATATGGTATGTTTTAGTTAGTGGGATCTCATATTGCTTTTTATAGTCACATTGAAATAGCATACATGCAAGTGGTTTGGATAATATCCAGGAGGAATCAGCCCAAGGGTATATCATTGGTCTCTATCATTCCTTCACTATGTTTTTATGTTTTTTCTCACTGTCGAATAATGATGAAAGGGCAAAGCAGGCTGTATTCAAAACACATTGATGTTAAGTAATTGATGTTAAGTAATTCAAAGCACATATTGATGCAAACCAATGAGGGGTTTACCTAACTTCTGGTTTTCTGTTCTTTTTTTTATATAACTATCCTTTGCCAAAGCATTAACACATTTCAGACCACTAGGAACATCATTTTTAAAGGATTTGAGTATAAGTCTTTAAAATGTAAACGTTCACTAATAGTGTCCTGCATCCTGTCTATGCTTCAAGAATCTGGCCACACCTCTTTTATCTATGTCAGTCAAATCTTAGTCAAGTAAACTTGGCAGATTACCATGAAGATCAAGTTCTAGTGAGAAGAAATTAACAGCCCCATCCAGCTGGACCCAGAAGAGTTAACTTCATTGGGTATCATTTTATTAGGTACTAACTTGCAGCCCTTTGCCACACAGACATTTTTTGAGGCAAGGAATTTGATTACATGAGATCCTCAGCTCTGAAATGTGTTCCTCTATTTTGATCCAAAATATTCCATGCGTCTACCCTTATAACACACTGCAAAGTCTACCTGTTTACCTTTTGGAGAGGAAGGAACATAGTAAGGAATCTATTTTGGGGGCAGGGGTGGTCATTAATTGTAGTTGTTGTCAGCCTGGGAATAAGGAGTAGCTTCTAGTTTTATTTTTCATGTCTGTTTGGCAAAGGTACATGAGTAGGCATGAGCTTTCTCGGGTTGTTTTTTTTTTTTTGTTTAACATAATTCAAAATTGCATACATCAAAATAAATAAGTACTTGTGTGAATAAGGATTGCGTAAGTGTCTGATTCTACCATGCTTTTATAGGCTGTGTATTGCCTTAGAAATGTCAACTCATAGTAGTAATTGATCTTAATGATGATAGATGTTGACCAGGTCCTTCAATTTTAAAGCAATCTGAAGCTAATTTTTTTCCTATTTTATTTTTAACGTAAAAACAGTTTTGAAACAAATTCCGTTGCAAATGTGAAAGCAAAGACTGGAATTGCTGATGAATTGTGCAAATGTCTGTCAAAATGAATTATGTCATTAGGTATGGAAAAGATAATTTGGAAATAAGTGTTCAAGAATAGGCACTATTTGAAACATGCTGGCACTGAAATGATGACAAATCCTCTAAAAATATAGAAAATGAATGAGGAAGATGCAAGATCTAACGGGAACTTTGGTAAACCAGGTTTTGTGTCATGGGTATATTTTTCACCCTGATATTTGCATCCTAATCTCAATAGTTTACAAGATGACTTGATTTATTTGCAATCTTCTATTACTATAGGAATCTTTCTTGCTATATGACACAATCATCTTGATAGAATAATAAAAGCAGCTACTGACTCTCATAGGCATTTTGCAGACCACTGAAGATTAATATCTGGAGAAAAGGCTACATATCTGTGCTTGTCAAAATCTTCAGTTCTTCTATTGTGCTGTCCATGGCAACAATCTCATTGTCCAAAACAGCTTATTAAAAGAAAAATAAATCTCTCTTTTCAGAGTTAAAGCAGCAGAGGAAGTATGCAGGCAGAAAAAAGGGAAATCACTTTACAATATAAAGCCAAAACATGACTCTGGAATTGTAAGTGGAGATTGTGTTTATCTTAATAATAATAATAACAATAGTAGTAGTAATACTACTACTACTACTACTAATAATAATAATGTTAAGCATTCCTTTTCTTTTACCATTTTACATGTACCTTTTCCTGACATCCTTACTTACTTTTATTTATTTTCAAACTTGTTGTCTGGATATAATATGTTCATAGACACTGTCAGTGTGACAAAGCTGGTTACTGAAATTTTATATTTATGCAAAGAAAAGGTACAGCCCAGGCAGTGGCAGTGCTAATTTCCTCCTACTGCCCTGCCAAAGACACCTCTGTGGGCGAGATGGTAGTTTAGTCTTCAGGTCTTCTGAAGCTGCAGAGCATGAAAGTGGTAACACTTTTTTGTGGTGTGGATGGCTTTATCCAAGGAACAGGTTACTAAAGAGTTA